>NC_050097.1:201843048-202146078 GCF_902167145.1 Zea mays | reverse complement strand
TGATTCAACTATTTAGCTGTTTTTAGTAAATTAGTTAATAGTTAGCTACCTATTTGTTAGTTAACTAATTCTATTAGCAATTTTTTAGACAAATAACTATTAGTTATAGTGCATTCAAACATCCCCTTGCACTTGCCACGGTATGGTCCCACGACACTGTACTGTATGTAGTGTCTGATGTATGTGGCGCGACAGAGTAATAAATATGTGGTCACTGGAACATCACATTTGTAAATTGTCTCAGAAGGCAGTTAATGTTAAGACAACATTAACTAAAAGAGATTGAAAATAAAAAAAAGTTCAAGGGAAAATTTACAGATTACTAGGCGCCGGCGGAAGCTGAGAACTCTTTGAGCCCCCCTAACGTGTGGCCAGCCAGCGTCTCACAAGTCACACAAACGGATGGTCACGGAAGTTTGAGAAATTTACCAGAGCGACAGGTTCGCGCCGAGCCACGTGAAGGTACTAGGCGTCCTTCCTTTCCGACGACCTGAGATCCCAAATCAGGTACTAGGCTTGAGGCTGTCCGCACTGGTGACTGTAAGCACCAACCTTAAATATTTACAGCGCGAGGACAGCTGCAACGGTGGACTGGAAGCACTACTGTAAGCTTACGGTTGGCTAGGAGAACCTTATATCTAGCGCACCCTTTTCTTCAACTTTATAATCTCTCTCCTCTCCTCGTTGGCTGGCAGCTGGGTATGGATAGGACAGAGGTGAAAAATAAATAATAGAATATGTGATAGTTGGTATAGGTTAGATATATAGAGTAATTGTGACCGCGGAGAATTGTTGGATAGAGTAAAAAACCTCGCTGACCAGGATGGAATATTCCTTTTAGGGTAGAGAAATAGGGTAGTATATATGAGTGCGGATAGCATGAGAGCATGATTCTGACGCATGACATGATATATCCAATCGCGTTGGTCCGTCTGAATTTGCAACAACTTGCAGCAGGCATTGCCATGCGGGAGGCAGTCCGGGACCACAACCACTATGGAGCAGGAGCACAGAGGGAGGAGATAGATAGATATTATCAGTGCGCCACGTCGGAGCCCGTGATACCTTGGAGACCCAGAAACCGACGACGACTCACGACTCCGAGCGGTTTTGGATCGGGACCGGACGGCGTTGTCTCCTCCGATCCGGAATAGCCGCTGCGCCTCGCCCTCGATCGCCCGATGCGGTGATGCCTGGCAGAGCCGGTGCGCCATTGAGCCTGTTTGGTTCAGCTTTTTTCTGACCAGCTTTTCTGAGAATCTGACTGTGGGGAGAATCTGAATGTGTAGAGAATCTGGGTATCATTAGGATTACGTGCGGAGGAAGATAAATGTGTCCATAGGACTCATGATCTAGAAAGTGACGGATTCCTACTATTGCAACGACTCAACCGATTATGTGTCTATATTGATTTTGAATGATTTTTACCCAAACGAATTTTATAGAAGCTGTCTGAAAAGCTGAGCGTTTGGCAGTCCGCAGCAGCTTTTGGTGGCCAGAAGCTCCAAAAAGCTGAAACAAACAGGGGCATTGTGCGCACTAGAGCCAAAAAATATCTTTGCTTCGGAGATCAGGGTCAAGAGAGAGAAAAATATCTACTTAGCTCTCAAGTCTCAAGACAGATAATATCTAGATGCATTGCGTTGTTTTGGTTCCTACCGAGCGATCGTGACCGAGTGGATAATGTCACAGCTAGTACCATGCCACCACGACCTCATGGAGCCATCTGACTCGAGTGGCCGATCGACTGGCTGGGATGGAATTTGTTTCTGGATGCTACTGTTCCGGGAGCATAGCGATGGATGTAGGGTATTTTTGGTTTGCTGCTTAATTTGCTACACCTTACCTAACTTTTCTGACTAAGGTTAGTTCTTTAATTCAGACGACTAATCTTAAGAAAAGTGTGACACAGTTAACCACGAACTAAAAAGGCCCGTAGTATCTCCACCATTCTTTTTTGGTTTTGCCAGTCGTTCTATTCACCGCAGGGCGGCAGGGGCAGGGCTGTACTTTTTTTTTCTTTTTTGAAGCTTGGTCGTCAGTTGTCAAACTGTTTCGCTTAAATTAAATTTTTTAACGTGGCCACCTTGCAAAGCTGTCCATCTGTTTTTTTTTAAACAACTGTTATTTAGTTCTGTTCTAACCCAAATATATTTGTTTTATTTAATCTCGAGTTTCTAAAATTCAGTATAGCTTGACATCACGGCGTTTGTGTTTTAAGTTACATCATGAAATATATTCTTTATAATATACAAGTTACACGTTGTTAAACTTCATGAATGCACAGAAATCATATAAGAAAACTATATAGGATTGCATCATTTTCAATAGGAGAGAGGGAGGGGGAGGTGGACTCGAAATTGTGCACTAATGTAGAGCCTAATTTGTTAGAAGAAAAAAATATATTCCAACTTAGATTTAACCGGTAGTTTTCCTTTCGTTGTATTTGAAATAGCTGTATGCTCAACAATGTGTTGAAAATTCCCTTGAATTAACGTGAAACTATCGCTGCAACTTTCGTACATTGAACGTGTGCATCATTTGATTAACAGTTCAGTTGGATTTAGTGAAGTTTCTCGCAGATGGTTTTTTGACGAGGAAACAAGTGCGATGCATGGAGTGATACTCTGCACCCTTTCTTCATTTTTTTCACTATTTTTGTGAGTTTCAACGAGAGACATGAGGTAATCACAATAGTCGTCCAAACAAAAGTATAACAAACGATATGAAGGACTATATGTGCTAACACAAAAAATCGTACGTTTCTATATATGCCCCTTATAAAAATCACCGAACAATGTCTACTGTCTATGCCGCCGTGGAAAAGAAACAGGTAACTGATCTTTATATCTTGCGCCTTCGTCAATGGTGAGAGGAACTATACAACCATGTCGTTGATAGTGCTAAGCACAGAGAACGCAAAAAGGCAAAACTAACACCAACAACGAGTTGTTCCAAGCGCAGGCGCAAGATAATTGGGTTGTTTGGTTCAGTTTTTTGACTAGTTTTTCTAAGAATCTAACTGCAGAGAGAATCTAACTGCGAGGAGAATCTGATTATCGTAGAGATTACTTGCGAAATAAGATGAAGTAGTCCAAAGTATTTACGATATAGAAAGCGACAGATTTCGACTCGACCGATTTTGTGTTTATGTTAATTTTAGACGGTTTTTACAGAAATATGACTAAAAAAGTGCATGTTTAATAGTACACAACAACTTTTAGTGACCGGTAGCCGAAAAAAACGCAAATAAACGGATCCATTAGCCCGTCCGAGACGAAACGCAGTCCACCAGTGTAGCTGGTTCGCTGCTCTGCACCACAAGTCCACAAGACCACAACCGCTCGAAGCGAGAGGGGGGACAGGGGGGCACCCCACCTCTACGGCTCGACCACACGATCCCCCTGCCCGAGCTCCTCGACCCACCACGTGTCGCTGTCCCGGCCGTAGATCTGGTCCTTTATCTCCGGGCCTACCACGTATCCTAGCTCTAGAAAATATCGGACTCGAGGCCTCGCCTCGGGGAAATATCCCGACCACTGACCAGGCTCCCGCCACGTCATCATGGGACCAGGCAGACCACGTGCACGTGGGCCAATCCGCTCGATCGACTGACGTGGCGGGCGCGGCCACCGGTCGAATGGCCGCAGATATTTCATGGCCCCGCGGGAGCTCGAGCCCACCTGCCCACCTGCCACCGGCTCCAACGCCCACTGGTCTGCCGGGCCAGCGGGTGCGTGGCCCACTTGTCTGTGGCAGAGGTCGGGTGCACGTATATAGGCCGCGGCGTTTCGGCTTTGTCGTTCTTCTCACAAACTGCCTTTTCTTCCGGCTTCCAACTTCCAAGTGGCGACTGCTGCCGACTGCCGGGTGCGAGAAGAGGGAGAGATCAGAGTATCAGACAAGCTGTTGTCCGAATCCACTCCGGCGAGGACGAGTGCTGAGGTCGAAATGGGGAGAGGAGCGGATGAGGTGGTGAAGGTCGTGGATTCGGAGGACGGCGAGGGGGAGGAGGAAGAGGCAGAGGCCGCGGCGGCGGAGGGGTCGAGCAAGGAGACGCCGATGCTGCCAAGGATGCCGGTGCGCGTGCTACTCGCCGAGGGCGACGACTCCACGCGCCACGTCATCTCCGCGCTGCTACGCAAGTGCGGCTACCGAGGTGCGCACTGCCTCGGCCCGCGAATCGATTCGAATCGTTTCATTGCCCCTGCAAATTGGTATCCATTTTAGGCCTGTGCAATTGGTAGTTAGTATACAATCCCCCTGGTCCGGCTGTGGTCTGCTCTCGACTTGCTTCTTATTTTTGATCCGCCGGCGCCTCGGCCCCAGCCCGCTCCGCCGTATGGCGCTGGTGGAAGCGGAGGCGGAGTCGAAAGCCGAGGAGGAATCGGAAGCGCTGCCAGATCCATTGGAGGGGAAAAGAAAGGCGATGTGTTCTACTCCTCTGCCGTGGCGTGCTTATACCATGGCGCCCTGAGCGGTCTGGCAGGGCGACGCTGAGGGTGGCGGAGGCAGTCGCTGAGGCGGCGGAAGAAGTCGACCACAGGCTGGATGCGCGACAGGAACACGAAGACCGGGCCCAGCACACCTCCGGTCACCGTCACAATCGCCATTGGCTCCATGGCCTTGTCCCTGCAGAGATGGAAGCCAACCTTCGCCTCAGGGCTCAGGCAGTCGCTCAAGTCTCTGGCACTCTTGGCAGACCGAAACCGGCACTGGAGAGTGGAGAGTGAGAGGAGGCGCAGATTTATTCACGAGGACGATGACCTGATGTTAGAGACGTTCCACGGTAACTGCTGGTCGGGTCGGTGTCGGCCTCCACGCCGGTCGAAAGTCGAAACGCCTACGGCCTAGCAATTTTTTGGGAGTGAGCAGTTAAGGGTGCATGGCTAAAGGAACGTTTTGTGATGCTCTTCCAGTCTTCCTTGAGTTAAAGCATCATTTTCGGTTACGCAAAGGTGCATCAATTTTATGAAGGAATGGACACTGACTGAACATTCCAACCAGATTTTCACTGCATTGGAGTAAAATACGAAGTAATTAGTACATACATACTATGATTAGAATATAGAGCTTTTGTGATCTGTAACCACATTTTAATATCACGCGCTGGGCGCGCGCCATGCACTAGTTGGTAGCTATTTTAGGCTGCATAGGGTTAATTAGGGGTTAAGAGCGGCAAAAAGGTAATCAAAGGGAAAGAGTATGACGCTGCGCTGAGTCGTATGTGGAATGGAGGTTGCCGGTGTTGGTTTGTTGGAACCAATCGAAGCTCAGCTTGGCCTTGGGTGGACTACTTGACTTGCCAGTTTTGGAAGTGCTCTTGTTTCTGGGCAGTAAGTTTGGGAGATCTCACTTCTGCTAGATTGCGGTGCCTGGTGACTGGTGTGATATGCCTGCTTTCCACGAGACAATGTTTTTTCTGTTAGTGTGTGTAGGTCCGTAATTGTGGTTTTTTGTTGACACTGATCTCGGTCACCTCCCTTCCTGAATCTTCTAGTGCGAATTGCTGGCCTGCTGCAGTAGATGAATGTTAAAAAAAGCATTGGTCTATGCGACCATACTGATGTGATTTGGTGTATAGTGCTGCTGCCTGCTCTTTAGACCACTGATTCACCGAAGTTCACATGAGCCAAGTATTAACTAGGACACGTATAATATATATTAAAGTACCAGCTAGGACATGAATTATCTCTACCTTCATGATTGGGGACATCTGCCTCTAAAGTCCGAATGTTAAATCCGGTACTGCCACAATTCTTTAGCATAGTTAGAATTGTGGTTATGGTAGATGATCTTTTTATAGTAATTAGCTTAACTTTTTAGGTAATTAGCTTAACTTTTTTATAGTAATTAGCTTAACTTTTTTGGACATCTGCCTCTAAAGTCCGAATGTGTTACATTATTGGGTTTATTCCTGTAACAGCACTATGTTTACACTATTCATGCAGTTGCTGCAGCCTCTGATGGTGTGAAGGCGTGGGACATATTAAAGGAAAAATCTTTCAACATAGACCTTGTTTTAACTGAAGTTGAACTGCCTTTGATGTCTGGGTTCCTCTTGTTATCCACGATCATGGAGCATGATGCATCCAAGAACATCCCTGTTATAAGTATGTCACTCTTCTCGTGTTTTCACTATCTTGCTAATCTAATGCCACCACTAAGCCTAATGGTTTTTCTTGTCATCCAGTGATGTCTTCACACGACTCTGTAAGCATGGTTTTCAAATGCATGCTAAAGGGTGCATCAGATTTCCTTGTTAAGCCGCTAAGAAAGAACGAATTAAGGAACTTGTGGCAGCACGTTTGGAGAAAACAACTGGTAAGATGACATATTTGCATCTTTTCGGCACAGCTGTATTTCTTTCCATGCTTTATCCATTTATACTTAGATTTGGTACCTGTGACGAGACATAAGTTTTCGCTAAATTTGTCTTATCTTGTCTGCAGGCAAACGGTGGGCCCGATGTGCAGCACATACAAGAAGAGAATCTTGCAGAAAGAATGGAACAGAAGACTGGCGTGACAAAAGATGATAATTTGAACAGCGATGGTCCCTGTAAAAATAGAGAATGCAGTGAACAAGAAAGTGATGCTCAAGTAAGTTCTAAAATCAGTGAACATTATGTTGTTTCATTCCACTAATGGTAGCCTAGATTTTACGATTGCCTTGTAAAATGCTAGAGTGGCAGTTCGTTTTACTTTGCCCAGTAAGGATCAACCAATAACATTTCCATCACCTGGTATTTGGTACAAAGACAGTCTCATTACCCACACAGCATAGCTGATAGTAGGTCATGTCAGAGACATCATTTAACCATTTGATTATTTATTAATGTTAGGCAACTAATTTATAAATTTTCCGAGTAGGTGGGTAATGGAACGGTTTGTTGAATGAAAGTAATGTTTATTATTGGCAAACTATCACAGGTCGGTCCTTTTGGGCATGCTAAAATGAAGTGCATCTGCCAAAAATTATGGCAAGTACCTTTGGCAGCTTGCAGGATCAGAATGTGGTACCCATGCATAGTTGTAGTAGATTTTTTTTTTCTCGAACGCGCAGGAGAGCTGCACATCTTTATATATTAGAGAGAAAGAAAGACAGAAGGTCTTACAAAACGGGAGACAAAACCTGCTATGCAGGAATTCCCCGAAAAGCACACACACACCCCTTAGAAACTTTTTTAAAGTATAAGACTGTTGATGTAACATTAAATCAGTTTTGCGATATTTTTTATGCTGTCATACCGCATTATACTTAATTCCTGATAGGTGGTAGCTGGGATTGTGTTGTTGTTTGCCAAATTTGGATGCCTTTCTTCACTTAGTTCTTCATGGACTGAATTTGATACTCCCCATGCAGAGTTCTTGCACAAGGTCAGAGTTGGAGGCTGAAAGTAAGCAAACTAACAACATTTTGGAGTATATGCAATCAACTGAAAGGCATTTGTCTATTCGTAGCCACAAGGATTTAGAGCTAAATGGAGAGACCAAAACACGAAGTAATTTCCGCCCATCTTTTCAACTTGTGATGTACGATTTGCCTGCCAGAAAATTTTACTAATGTAACCTGCTTGTGATGTGTCAGCAGCTAAGGGTAATAACTTGATTCCAACAAGAGAAGACGATTTATTGCCAAAGAAAAGAACATGTTTGAATGACAATAATTCTGAGAGAACTTCCAGAGATATGGAGCTAGTCCACATTATGGACAATCAGCAGAAGCATGACACACAGAGGGATGTGGATACTATGAGAACAACATCCAGGAGAAATGATGAGAAGAACTCCATCCCAGCACACCAGTTGGAACTTTCTCTTAGAAGAACTGACTATGGAAAATTAGAGAACCACGAGAAAAATGATAGAAGAACACTGAACCATTCAACTTCATCTGCATTTTACTTGTAAGTGCTCCTTTCTTTGGCTTTTCATAATAGCGATACTTTCGTCATCCTAAAAACTTATGTGAAGTAGATAAGTCTAGTTACAGATCTGGTTGTTATTTTTATGTCAGATTTTTTTTGTTCCTAGTGTAGGTACAGGGTAACCGAATTTTTTTCCAATAATTTTTGACATTTATCTTTTCTTTTCCAAGCATAGTAAGAGACTTCTTTTAATAGTGAATTACCATGAGATGAATAGATGATCTCGAAGCATAAAATATCTATGTTGGCACTTGCTCTCAGTTGCAAGGGGATCCAACAAGGGTAAACAGTGACGTTAACAGGGTTCTCGCGCTCGATGGCAAAAGCTCTGTTAATCTAGCCTCTCAAGGGCGTTGTGCGGGGGTATTTATAGGTATCTGAGTGCCCAGCGTCTCGTGTTAAGGACGCATGTGCCCTCAGACACCTAGGTTATCCCTAAAATATTCCCATAAAGTGGGGTTACAGACTGTAATTTTAGAGGCGCCTTTACAAATTAGGCCCGTAACACACAGCGGCCACGTAGGGCCTGTTACAATGGGCCGGATCACACGTGGGCCTCCCTGTTGGACGAGGCCGCACAGAGAGATGACCTCGTCACAGGTCTTCGTCCGATGTCGTATGGTGCGAAGGGTGTCCCTGCCCGTTGAATTGTCTCCGTTGGGCCAACGGCCACGGCGAAGGCCTCGAGCGAAGGGTGGCATCTTCGCCTTCGCCCCAACAATCTAACTATTGTAGCCACACCATAAACTTTGAGATGGAATTTCAAGTGCCCATTGCTGTATCTTACTGGACAATTTGCTTATTTTCGAAGTTCCACAAGTGCCCATTTATCTTACTGTGGAAGTATCTTGTCGACAGGTATAATTGCAGGACAGCGTCCAGCTTAGGAAATGCTGGTGATGGTCAATTATGCAGCACCTCAGAAACACTAGTGGATGTTGAAAATAGAAATGGAGATTTGGCAGCTCTGTCTGAAGACACGACTGAAACAAATCGTCCTCCTATCAGAGTTGTACCATTTCCTGTCCCTGTTCAATGCTTCACATTTGATGGGCAGCCGTTCTGGAATGGTACACCGGTGGCATCTCCATTCTACCCACAGTCAGCTCCCCCCATTTGGAATAGCAAAACACCAACGTGGCAAGAATCAACTCCACAAGCAACTTCACTGCCACAAAAATCGCAACAGAAAGAACCAGTTGAAATGGATGCTAAACCAGTTGAAAATGCAGAGGAACAATTTGTCGTAGGTCCTCCCAGTGCCAGTGGGAAGCAGCTGCATGTTGAAATTCCTAAAGATGATCTACGGCATATTTCTCCTGTGACCGGTGAAAGTGGAATCAGTACGGTGCTAGACAGCACCAGAAATACTCTGAGCAGCAGTGGCTGTGATAGCACTTCCAACCAGATCACCGCCCCTACTGAACCATCATCCAATGTATACAGGGGCGTTCCTGAAACCGCAAGAGCCGAAGGTTTACGACACCTGAGCCAGCGTGAGGCTGCACTGAACAAGTTCCGGCTAAAGAGGAAGGACAGATGCTTTGAGAAGAAGGTAATCGACTGATTGCACATTTTCATTCCAATCCAATTCTCGGTGTCACTTACTAGGACATGTGATTTATGCCTTTGCATTCATTTGCAGGTTCGGTACCAGAGCCGGAAATTACTCGCAGAGCAGCGTCCACGGGTCAAGGGCCAGTTTGTCCGTCAAGATCATAGCATCCAAGGAAGCTAGGGTCCAGTTACTGAGCTGGAACTCTTTCCCATTATCTACAAAAAAAAGTCACTGTAAGTGACTCCACTGCGGGGTACCCTGATGTCAGGTTTTTTCGAAGAGTTGGAAGCAACCACACTGAGTTACGGTTTGCTGTGTATGTTTGCTAAAGCTTGTAATATATGTATGTATAGGCTGACTCTTTTCTTTCCTTAGGTTAGGCACAGGACCTGGCACGTTCTAGACGGTTTGTCGGTAGACGTTAAAAAATACAGGCATACTTGTGTCCTCCAGTAGCACGTGTGCTTTAAGCCTTGTATTATGTAACTAGCCAAGTTGTTTTTGATGTTTCGGATTAGATGTACACTGTGGATGTATGGCGTGAAGGATGTCCACCAAAGTATGCTCGTTTCTGTGTAGCTTGTTGCAATGAACATTGTTGGCCTGGTTTTAGTAATGCTCTCTTGCCTTGAGTATTAGTACTGTGAAATTTTCTACAGACGGTATGAAGTGCTAAATTTGGGTGACGGTTTTTATAAGAAGATCATGTCTCCAGTTTGCCTGGTTGTTAAGCTTGCGAAGTTAAATTCGGCTTGCAGTGAACGTCGTCTTGTTTCGGCTGCTGTTACTGTCTCGTTTTCAGTTGGAGCTCTCTTCAGGACATACTTAGAGAGCGCTTTAAAATTGCTGCTGAAACAGATAGAGGACATTTTTTTTCTTTCTAAATTTGGCGAGGAGCCTTTGTAGGTTTTTGTTGGAGTTGGAGCAAGCCATTTGTAAGCTGTGAGGGGCATGTGGATCATGAGTCATCGACTCATCGTTGAGAACAGGTTTGTCTGCTTTCTCTTCTTCTATAGCTGCCTTCTTTTCCTTTTGTTGGCGTTTTTTATTAAAAATGAGAAATGGATTAGGATAAGAAGAGGTGGGTTATGAAATATAGCAGGCTTCATTTTTTTTTTGAGGAGAGGGGTTGACCGATTGCTCCACTTTGAGTTTGATTTTTAGAGACTAATTTCTGAACTCTAAATTATCAAATGCAGAAACCAAAACTTTATTTTAGATTTTGTATTTAGCAATTTAAGAACTAAATCGAATAAAATAGATTACTAAAAATTAGTCTTTATAAACCAAACATCTCCTTCTTAAAAAAAACATGCTGGACAACATTATTCCAAAACCCGTGGAAACCAAGACAAAAAAAAAAACTTAGCTGGTGTTCCTGCCCGTAGGACGTAGGTGGTAGAACCGTGAAACTGTTGCTGTCGTCCGTTGACGACAACTGCGAGCCTGGACTGGAAGCAACCGGAAACGGATTTTTGTGTCCTTCTCAAAATAACTATACTTCTAAATAAAGTAATGTACATATCTAGAAATAAATATATTATGTTGAGGTTATCTACGCCGACATTTTTGGGGGGTCACGGAGCGCATGCACAGTTGCACACATGCGGGGGCGGGGCTTGTGAAGCTAGCACAGCACAGGGGGGACTCTACACGTGGCACGCACATGCAGAGACGGGAGCGTCTACAAGACTACTAGTACTACAAGCGCTCAACGCGTCGTCAGTCGCCACCGACGGCACGGCACGGCTCGGCACCTCTCTGGGGAGGGCGGCGGGCGTGGTTTCCACCTGACCACCGGACCTACGTACGTGGACCAACATCTCTCACTCAAAAGCGGCCGAAAGCCACGGGAACACAGAACCAGCCGCTCGCCTACCACGCTCGACGCCACGGCAAGCATCGCGAACACGCACGCCACAGCCCACGGGGCGAACAAGGCAGGGAAGAAGGTGTCCAGGCCGTCCGCATTGCCTTGGATTCTTCCTCGACGCCGACAGGCGGCGTACCTGCTGCCGGCCAGACTGCCGGAGGCTGTGTCCATCGACTGATGACCTTGCATTACTCGAGCAGAAACACGTGCTCTCCTTGAGTCTCGTATGGAAATTATACTCCTCTCTCGACACGTTTTGTTCCTCGCTCTCACTCATCTTGATCGACCAGAAAGAGACAGACATGACATGGCACTCCGGAAAAGATAATGAAGATGAGATCACGAGAGACAACGCGCCAGTCTCTTGTTGTACGATACGAATAAAGAAATGAAGGGGATCAAGTTTTACGGCTGGCTAAACCATGAAGACATTCTCTTTTTCCCAGGAAATGAATTGCCCTCTGCAGTTTTCTTGGGGGTTGAACCAGCTGGTTAGTGTGATTGTTGAGTTTGTGATCCAAATTCTGAAGAAGAAGGCCAAGTTGGCGAGCGAAGCGGAGGCCCGTCGTCGGGAGGCTTGGGCCGACACCTGGGGGGGTGCGGGGGTGGAGCCCCCCGCGGTATGGATCGTTTTAGGGTTTCACCTCTATAAATATCTTTGTAAGCCGCAGAAGATATCTATCTCAATTGTAAATCTCCTACGATCTGCAACCACCCGAAAAATAGTGAGAAGTTGTCGGTCGGCGCCCGTGGTTTTCCCCCCTTCACTTTAGAGGGTTTTCCACGTTAAATCTGTGTCTTCTCTGTGATTGATCTTATTTGTGTCGCATTCATTTATAACAAGTGGTATCAGAGGTTTGGTTGTTTGGTGATCGGTGTGCTAGGGTTTCCTGCCGGCGCACGGATGTCGACGACAATGAAGTACGATCTTCCGCTGCTGGATCTCGACACGCGTTTCTCGCTGTGGCAGGTGAAGATGCGGGCAATTCTCTCGCAATCTTCCACTGCTTGTCATTTGATCAATTGTTCACCATCCACTGCTATCGATAAGAAAACTCCAATTGAGGTTTGGTCTGGTTCCCTCTATGATTATTCTCAGTTGAGAGTGTTTGGTTGTACTGCATATGCACATGTTGATAATGGTAAACTTGAGCCTAGAGCAATTAAGTGTGTTTTCTTGGGTTATGGATCTGGTGTTAAAGCATATAAATTGTGGAATCCTGATACACAGAAGGCATTTTTTAGTAGAAACGTTGTGTTCAATGAATCTGCTATGTTCCCTTCGGTTGTATCTACCAGTGCTACTAACCAGAATTCTGAGTCTATCAGTGTGCAGGTGGAGCACGGGGGGGATGTTGATGATCATGCTCCACCATCTGCTGAACCTGCTGAAAATTCTGTTTCTGAAATTTCATCACCTGTTGTGGAGTCTCATCCCCAGTCTCTTGTTGAAGGCCGAACTAGGAGGCAGATAGTTCGGCCCCAAAGACTGATTCAAGAGTGCAATGTTGCTTTTGCTTTGGCTGTTGCTGAAGAAGTTGATAATGTTCAGGAACCATTGAATTATTCAGAAGCTATATTGTCAACTGATAGTGAAAAGTGGATGAGTGCTATGCATGAAGAAATGGAGTCTCTTGATAAGAATGGCACTTGGGAACTAGCTCGGCTGCCTTCTGGTAAAAAGGCAATTAAGTGCAAATGGATCTTCAAAATAAAAGAAGGTATGACTCCAAAAGAGCCTCTGCGCTTTAAAGCAAGGCTAGTTGCAAAAGGTTTTAGTCAGATTCCAGGAATTGATTACTCTGATGTCTATTCTCCTGTTGTCAAGCATAGTTCAATTCGTACCTTTCTTAGTCTTGTTGCTGTACATGACTATGAGCTTGAATAGTTAGATGTGAAAACTGCTTTCTTACATGGTGATTTGGAGGAGGACATTTATATGGACCAGCCAGAGGGGTTCATTGTTCCTGGAAAAGAAGACTACATGTGCAGGTTGAAGAAGTCCTTATATGGTCTGAAATAATCTCCCAGACAATGGTATAAGAGGTTTGATTCATTTATGCTTTCTAAGGGCTTTCAGAGGTCTCAATATGATAGCTGTGTTTATCTAAAATTTGTTAATGGATCACCTACATATTTGCTGCTATATGTTGATGATATGTTGATTGCTGCCAAGAGCATGAAGGAAATCACTGCTTTAAAGGCACGACTTAGTAGCGAATTTGATATGAAGGATCTGGGTGCTGCAAAGAAAATCCTTGGCATAGAGATAGTCAGGGATAGGAAGTCTGGACTGCTGTACTTGAGCCAGAAGAATTATATTGAGAAGGTCCTTCGTCGTTTCAACATGCAAAATACTAAACCTGTGAGTACTCCGTTGGCTCCTCATTTTAAACTGTCTGCTAAACAGTGTGCTGAAACTGATGCTGAGCTTGAATATATGTCAAAAGTTCCATACTCTAGTGCTGTTGGGTCACTCATGTATGCTATGGTTTGTTCTCGTCCCGATTTGTCTCATGCTATGAGCGTTATTGCTAGATACATGTCTAATCCTGGTAAAGAGCATTGGAAAGCTGTTCAGTGGATTTTCAGATATCTACGTGGTTCTTCTAGTGCTTGTTTATGTTTTGGTAAATCTGGAGATGGTCTGATTGGCTATGTTGATTCAGATTATGGTGGTGATTTAGACAGGAGGAGATCTCTTTCAGGTTATGTCTTTACTATTGGAGATTGTGCTGTGAGTTGGAAAGCTCGTTTACAGGATACTGTTGCTTTGTCTACCACAGAAGCTGAGTATATGGCAATTGCAGAAGTTACTAAGGAAGCCTTATGGTTGAAAGGTATATATTCAGAGCTATGTGGAATTAAGTCTTGCATTACCATCTATTGTGATAGCCAGAGTGCCATTCATCTCACCAAAGATCAGATGATTACTGAGAAATCCAAACATATTGATATTCGTTATCACTTCATTCGTGATATCATTGAAAAAGGGTTGGTGAAGGTATGCAAGATCAGTACTGATAATAATCCAGCTGATATGATGACAAAGCATGTTTCTGTTGCTAAGTTTGAGCTATGCTCAAACTTAGTTGGTATTATAAATTAGCCCTTAGTGGCTGTTGGCGCCGACAAGATGATGATGCATTTGTTTAAGGTGGAGGTTGCTATTATGATGCTACAAGGAATTTGTCTCAAGGTGGAGTTTGTTGAGTTTGTGATCCAAATTCTGAAGAAGGCGGCCAAGTTGGCGAGCGAAGCGGAGGCCCGTCGCCGGGAGGCTTGGGCCGACACCTGGGGGGTGCGGGGGGCGGAGCCCCGCGGTACGGATCGTTTTAGGGTTTCACCTCTATAAATATCTTTGTAAGCCGCAGGAGATATCTATCTCAATTGTAAATCTCCTGCGATCTGTAACCACCCGAAAATAGTGAGAAGTTGCCGGCCGGCGCCCGTGGTTTTTCCCCTTCACTTTAGAGGGGTTTTCCACGTTAAATCCGTGTCTTCTCTGTGATTGATCCTATTTGTGTCGCATTCATTTATAACAGTGATGATGAATACCGCTTCTTTCGTCGTCGGACATGGGCGTGCAGATTCAACAGCGTTGCCTGAGATGTGCACGCACGGACAAGAGAGACAACAGTGTGTTGTATCCTCACACCATGTGTCACCGCCGGAACCGTGTATGGAACGTTAACTTGTCAGCTTCCATGACAAATATACCCATCCATTTGTCAACGCACTGCTCTGAACCATGTGGCATCTTATTGCGTGTTGTACTGTAGTAGTTCCCGACTTTTGGCCTTCTTTAATTAACTTTTAAGTTACACACGCACACGGCCAACTCGAACTACCTCCTAGCAGTTTGTGAGCTAACAAACAGAGCAACTAGATTACACTATTTAATAATAGAGTAAAGTTAAATTACAACTAAACAAACTAAATGAAAGTCGCCTAGAGGGGGGGTGAATAGGGCGAAACTGAAATGCTCAAAAATAATCACAACTACAAGCCGGGTTAGCGTTAGAAATATAATCAAGTCCGCGAGAGAGGGTGCAAAACAAATCGCAAGCGAATAAGGAGTGAGACACTTGGATTTGTTTTACCGAGGTTCGGTTCTCGCAAACCTACTCCCCGTTGAGGTGGTCACAAAGACCGTGTCTCTTTCAACCCTTTCCCTCTCTCAAACGGTCCCTCGGACCGAGTGAGCTTTCTCTTCTCAATCACTTGGAACACAAAGTTCCTACAAGGACCACCACAAGATTGGTGTCTCTTGCCTCAATTACAAGTGAGTTTGATCGCAAGAAAGAATCAAGAAAGAAGAAAGCAATCCAAGCGCAAGAGCTCGAAAGAACACAAGCAAATCTCTCTCACTAGTCACTAAAGCTTTGTGTGGAATTTGGGAGAGGATTTGATCTCTTGAGTGTGTCTAGAATTGAATGCCTAGCTCTTGTAAGTGGTTGGAAATGTGAAAACTTGGATACCATGAATGGTGGGGTGGTTGGGGTATTTATAGCCCCAACCACCAAACATAACCGTTGGTGGAGGCGTCTGTCGTATGGTGCACCGGACAGTCCGGTGACACCGGACATGTTCGGTGCGCCAGCCACGTCACCAAAGGCGTTGCATTCCGACCGTTGGAGTTCTGACTTCTGGACCCGCCTGGATATCCGGTGGCGCACCGGACATGTACTGTAGAGTGTCCGGTGCGCCAGCATGGGCGTGCCTGACGCCTGCGCGCTTTGGCGCGCAATAATTGCTGTTGCAGGCGACCGTTGGCGCGAAGTAGTCGTTGCTCCGCAGTTGCACCGGACAGTCCGGTGTACACCGGACATGTCCGGTGAATTATAGCGGAGCAGCCGTTTATGATTTCTCGAGGCTACCAAGTTCCAGAGTCGCGTCTTCTTGGAGCACCGGACACTGTCCGGTGTACACCGGACAGTCCGGTGAATTATAGCGCGCCGGCTTCTGAAAATTCCCGAGGCTGAGGAGTTCTGCGCGAGGTTCCCTGGTGCACCGGACACTGTCCGGTGCGCCACCGGACAGTCCTGTGCGCCAGACCAGGGAGCCTTTCGGGATGCCTTTAGCTCTCTATTTTGAACCCAACTTTGGTCTTTTTAATTGGCTTGTTGTGAACTTTTGACACCTGTATAACTTAGACACTAGAGCAAACTAGTTAGTCCAATTATTTGTGTTGGACAATTCAACCACCAAAATTATTTAGGAACTAGGTGTAAGCCTAATTCTCTTTCAATCTCCCCCTTTTTGGTGATTGATGCCAACACAAACCAAAGCAAATATAGAAGTGCATAATTGAACTAGTTTTGTCGGCGTTCCGAGACCGGGGGGGTCCCTGAGCCGACGAGTGAGTGTCGCCGCGTGCCCCAGCCCAGATGGGTCGAGCGCGAGGCCGAGCGTGAAGGGGGAGAGCGAGGCGGCCGGAGACCAGCGTGAGAGAGGTGGGAATCCCGCGGCCTTCGTGTTCGTCCCGCGCCCAGGTCGGGTGCGCTTGCAGTAGGGGGTTACAAGCGTCCACGCGGGAGAGGGAGCGAGCGGCCTCAAGCGAGCGCGTACCTCGTCCTCGTCCCCGTGCGGCCAACCTTCTCTAAGAGAGCCCTGGTCCTTCCTTTTATAGGCGTAAGGAGAGGATCCAGGTGTACAATGGGGGGTGTAGCAGAGTGCTACGTGTCTAGCAGGGGAGAGCCAGCGCCCTAAGTACATGCCGTTGTGGCAGCCGGAGAGATCTTGGCACCCAGCTGGTGTGATGTCGTGGCCGTCGGAGGAGCGATGGAGCCTGGCGGAGGGACAGCTGTCGGAGCTGTTGAGTCCTTGCTGACGTCCTCTTGCTTCCGTAAGGGGGCTGAGAGCCGCCGTCGTCACAGAGTATGCAGGGCGCCATCATCGCCTATCTGGTGGAGCGAGCCAGATGGGACACCGGTCTTGTTCCCCGTGGCCCGAGTCAGCTCGGGGTAGGGTGATGATGGTGCCTCCTGTTGACGTGGCTGGTCTGCGCCCTAGGTTGGGCGACGTGGAAGCTCCTCCGAAGCCGAGGTCGAGTCTGTCTTCTGTGGCCGAGGTTGAGTCCGAGCCCCCGGGTCGAGCGAGGCGGAGGTCGCCGGCTGATGCCGGGGCGGAGTCCGAGCCCTGGGGTCGGGCGAAGCGGAGTTCGTCGTCTTCTGGGGCTGAGCCCAAGTCCGAGCCCTGGGTCGGGCGAGGCGGAGATCGTCGTCTTCCGGGACTTAGCCCGAGTCCGAGCCCTGGGTTGGGTGGAGTTCGCCGTCTTCCGGGACTTAGCCCGAGTCCGAGCCCTGGGTCAGGCGGAGTTCGCCGTCTTCCGGGACTTAGCCCGAGTCCGAGCCCTGGGTCGGGCGAAGTTCGCCGTCTTCCGGGACTTATCCCGAGTCCGAGCCCTGGGTCGGGCGAAGCGGAGCTTCCTATGGTGCCTTCGACCGGGCCTGGCTGCCTGTCAGTCTCACTCTGTCGAGTGGCACCACAGTCGGAGCGGCGCAGGCGACGCTGTCTTTCTGTCAGGCTGGTCAGTGGAGCGGCGAAGTGACGGCGGTCACTTCGGCTCTGGGGGGCGCGCGTCAGGATAAAGGTGTCAGGCCACCTTTGCATTAAATGCTCCTGCGACTTGGTCGGTCGGTGCGGCGATTTGGTCAGAGTTGCTTCTTAGCGAAGACAGGGCCTCGGGCGAGCCGGGAACACATTCGCCGTTGGGGGGGGGGGGACTCGGGCGAGACGGAGATCCTCCGGGGTCGGCTGCCCTTGTCCGAGGCTAGGCTCGGGCGAGGCGTGATCGGGTCCCTCGTATGGACCGATCCCTGACTTAATCGCACCCATCAGGCCTTTGCAGCTTTATGCTGATGGGGGTTACCAGCTGAGAATTAGGAGCCTTGAGGGTACCCCTAATTATGGTCCCCGACAGTAGCCCCCGAGCCTCAAAGGGAGTGTTAGCACTCGCTTGGAGGCTTTCGTCGCACTTTTTTGCAAGGGGACCAGCCTTTCTCGGTTGCGTTTTGTTCCGGTGGGTGCGCGCGAGCGCACCCGCCGGGTGTAGCCCCCGAGGCCTCGGAGGAGTGGTTTCACTCCTCCGAGGTCTTAATGCCTCGCGTAATGCTTCGGCTGGTCTGGTCGTTCCCTCATGCGAGCTAGCCGTAGCCCGGGTGTACGGTCGGGTCCCAAGTTCTCAGGCTGGTATGTTGACGCTGTCAACGGTTCGGCCGGAGCCGGGTTTGCGAGAGCAGCCCCCGAGCCTCTGCACAGGGCGAGAGGGCGATCAGGGACAGACCCGGCTTTTTTATATACGCCCCTGCGTCGTCTTTCCGCAAGGAGGAGGGGGGAAAGCACCATGTTGCCCTCGATGGGCGCCGAACATGGTGTCTCCGGTGAGCTGCAAGCGGGTAATCCGAGTGGACGTCCGTGCCCCGTTAGTTAGGGGTCGGCTAGGGGCCCAGAGGCACGCCCAAAAGTACCTGCGGGTGATCTGCCGGACCCGGTCCCCTGGCGACGGGGTCCGAGGGCTCGATGCCTCCCTCTGATGGGATTCCGTTACAAGATCGTTCCCGCCGGTCTCGGAAATGTCCTAGGGTACCTCGGGAGCGCAGCCCGAGCCTTGGTTATGTATCGAACGTACCCATGGTCATCCCTCGCTCGGCGTCTGAGGCGGCTGTGAACCCTTCGGGGGCCAGCCTTCGAACCCCTGATCAGTAGTGGGCGCGGAGCCCGAGTAGCCTGAGGCGGCCGTGGAACCCTTCCGAGGGGCCGGCCTTCGAACCTCTGACCAGTAGTGGGTGTAGGGCCCACGCGATCTGAGGCGGCTGTCGAACCATTCCGAGGGGCCAGCCTTCGAACCTCTGATCAGTAGGGGGGCTCGGAGCCTGGTTCCTTCTCGGGGAAGGATCCTTTTCGGGGTATCCCCTTTCCCGGTCCCTGTTGCAAGAGAGAGAAAGAGGAAAAAAGGAAAATGATACGAAATCGAACGACGCGGCGTACCTTTTTTGACGCGGTCATTATGGCGAAGGCGAAGCGTCGCCCGCTTCTCCTGCCAGAGGCGCCGGCTGTCCCGCCGCGGAGTTAATGCGACGGGGCGAGTGGTTGGCGGGGCGGCCGTTGCGCGTGCACGAGCCGTTCGAGGAACGGATCACGAGCGCGTTGTCTTCACGCCGTGAGAGAGGGTTCTCTCGCTGCCCCCGGACGGGACGTGAGCTTGGCTGACGACGTGGCCGCTGCTCCCGCCCGCCTGCCACCGCCATTACTACTGGCCCACTTTTGGCCGCATTGACCGTCGCGCCAGGCTGGCGTTGCTGGGTCGCGCGCTGGGTCGCCTCGAGTCGCGGTGTTGGTTCCGCAGTCGAGGAGACACGGTAGTGGCGCAAGTGGCGGTGCAGTTGCATGCACGAAGCATTTGGCGCGCCGGTTGCATGACGCGTGGGCCTGGGCCTCCATGCTGGGCGTGTTGGGAGTCGGAGAAGCGCGCCCACTTGGCGCGGTTGCATGCCGCCTGCATGGTTGCCCGCCCCTTTCGCCCGTTGGTCTAGACAAAAGTGGAGAGTCGCTTGTAACCGCTGGGCGGTTGTACGCACCGCGCACGGTGGTTTGGCTTCTTCCGCTCTGAACCGGCTTGCGTGACATGTGGGACCCAGCCCCCGCGCCGTAGGGGAGGACCTTGGAGTGTGTTGGAGAAGACTCAGCCCGTGACGGCTAGGGACGCAAGTAGGGAGAGCCGCCTTTAAAAGGGGGTGACTCCCTTGGAAGGCGACCATGTCTTCGCGCTCCCTTATGCATCGTGTCTTTCCACCTTCCAAGCCCCCGGATGGGGGATATCCGCCGTCTTTCCGCCTCGTCGTTGGAGGAACGCAACTCCGTGGGAGTTGGAACCTTTCAGCCATCGTTCGGCTTCAAGGATTTTCATCATGCAGCCCGGCTGCACCCCTCCACCGGCGGTCACCCAAGATGGTGACCTCCAGTTTGATGGTGGGGGAAAGCGAGCCGGGCTGCAGCCTCTGCCCCTCCCTCATCCTCAAGGATTTTCATCACCAGGGCTGGGGAGGGGAGTGAGCCGAGTTGGGGTCGGCCCCTACGTGGGCGGTGGCCCGCTCCTTCCCTCAGTGATCGAGGGGAAGGGCGGCTGTCGTCCGTGGCGCCGGCAGCTGCAGCGTGCCTGGCTCTCGGACCCGAGTGGCTTCGGAGCCGTTCTCGGCGCCGGCTTTCGCCACGGCAGCTGGAAGAGGTTCTTCCGCCGACGAGATAGCCAGGGCCGCCCACGGGCCGACCTCCAACTCTACGGCCTTCTGCCCGTCCTTGCCTCACGAGTTTGGGCATGGGCGAGGGCCTCTTGGCAGCAGCATCCGCCCTGAGGTCAGCGCTGCCGCTGTTCGGCCCCCCGGAGCAGAAGTCGTCATCGTCACCGCTGCTGGAGCGGGCGACGGTGAGCCGTCCGTCGGTCTTCTGTTGCTCCGCAGGCCCCCCCCCTATCGAGTGGGGTTGTTCGTACATGCGGAGGTGGAACCGGAGTTCCGTTTGTAATGGCACTTTGAATGCCAGTGTTTTTGTTCATTGTGGCTGTCGAGGCCTGAACATGTATGTATTTTTGGCACAGAGCCGTGTTTTTCCTCATTTTCGAGCACTAAGACTCGCCTGTTGGTTGTCTGTACCGCTTCACCAAGCGTGAGTCGCCCCGTGTAAAGGTGACGAGTGAGGTATCCGTATCCCGGAGGCGTAGGAGTCCCTCGGCTCGGTCGGCCTTGTTGTCCTAGGCTTCTCTAGCTTAGTTAAAGGAACCCCTCGGCCGCTCTTCGATGAGCCGAGGCCAGGGGTAGCGTATCAGCATGAACAGGGGCAGAGTTGGCTCGAAAAGGAAACCTGGTTAGCTGGAGCCTAGCCGGGTCGTCCGTTAGCGGGACCGACACCGGAGTTGACCAGCCGAGGCCTCGGGTCGGGCTGACGTTCTTGGAGGACGGCTGGCCGAGGCCCCGGGGTGACCGGCCGAGCCGCCTGCTCGGGCCGGATTCCTGGAGAAGACCCTGGCAGCGATTGCCCGGGCGTGGCGATGACGTCGTCCTTTAGAGTGGAGATCCTCGGACCGCGTCACCGTCCGAGGCTAGGTCGGACCTCGCCGAAGGTGTCGTCGATGCCGAGGGTGCCGCTGCTCCCTTCAGCCGTCAAGATCCGAGCCTGCAGGATCGGATTATCTTGTAGCGTGTGTTTTCTGCGGCCGCCGAGGCCTAAACACACCTTCGCCGTGTTGTAAAGCTGCGTCTCTTTTCCTCTTGTTTCGAGTATCTGGACTTTTTTGTCGGTAACAGAATTGTTTTGCGCGAGCGAGTAGTTGCTTCTCACGGAAGGTGATGAGTGAGGTATCCGTATCCCGGAGGCGTAGGAGTCCCTCGGCTCGGTCGGCCTTGCCGCTTACGCGCACTCTTGCCCGTCCATGGGGTTCTGTTCCCGACGCAGTCGAGAAGGCTCAAACAATCGCTTCAGCAGAAGAGCTTCCGAACGTGAAGACTTGTTCGGTCCGTGGAATCACTTATCCGAACGTGAGTTACTTATCGCAGAAGGTGATGAGTGAGGTATCCGTATCCCGGAGGCGTAGGAGTCCCTCGGCTCGGTCAGCCTTGGCTGCTTACGTGTACTCCGTCGTTTTCAGGATCCACTTTCGAAGTAGTCAAAAAGCACGAAAGACATTCTGGCAGAAAAGATCTTTTTTCGAGGAAACAATTCGACGCAGAGGGGGTTCCCCCCCTTTTAGCCCCCGAGGGAGGGTCGGGCTTTGCCGAGGCAAGGCTGACCCTTCCTTGATGACTAAACTTTGCGTGGGAGCGAGGTTTATGAACAACTTGAAAACATCTTAAGGGTAGAAGCGACGTAGCTGTTGGATGTTCCAAGCGTTGCTGTAGACCTCGCCTTGACTGTTGGCCAGCTTGTACGTTCCGGGCTTCAGAACTTTGGCGATGACGAACGGCCCCTCCCAGGGGGCGTGAGCTTGTGCCGCCCTCGGGCGTCTTGTCGCAGCCGAAGCACCAGGTCGCCCACCTGAAGGTCTCGGGACCGGACCCCTCGGGCGTGGTAGCGTCGCAGGGACTGCTGGTACCGCGCCGAGTGTAGTAAGTCCTTGTTCCGAGCCTCCTCCAGCTGGTCCAGCGAGTCTTCTCGGCTAGCTTGGTTGCTTTGGTTGGTGTAGGCCCTCGTCCTCGGGGAGCCGTATTCCAGGTCTGTGGGCAAGACGGCCTCGGCCCCGTAGACTAGGAAGAACGGCGTGAAGCCCGTGGCTCGGCTTGGCGTTGTCCTCAGACTCCAGACCACCGAGGTGAGTTCCTTCATCCATCGCTTGCCGAACTTGTTGAGGTCGTTGTAGATCCGAGGCTTGAGCCCTTGTAGAATCATGACGTTGGCACGCTCTACTTGCCCATTTGACATGGGATGAGCCACGGCGGCCCAGTCCACCCGGATGTGATGATCCTCGCAGAAGTCCAGGAACTTTCTGCCGGTGAACTGAGTGCCGTTGTCGGTGATGATGGAGTTCGGGACCCCGAAGCGATGGATGATGTTGGTGAAGAACGCCACCGCCTGCTCGGACCGGATGCTGTTCAAAGGTCGGACCTCGATCCACTTGGAGAATTTGTCGATGGCGACCAGCAGGTGCGTGTAGCCCCTGGGTGCCTTCTGCAAGGGGCCGACAAGATCCAGACCCCACACAGCGAAAGGCCAGGTGATGGGTATCGTCTGTAGAGCCTGAGCGGGCAGGTGGGTCTGCCTTGCGTAGAACTGACACCCTTCGCAGGTGCGGACAATTCTAGTGGCGTCGGCCACCGCCGTTGGCCAATAGAAGCCTTGTAGGAAAGCATTCCCGACAAGGGCTCGAGGTGCTGCGTGATGGCCGCAAGCCCCCGAGTGTATCTCTTGCAGGATTTCCTGACCTTCGGTGATGGAGATGCATCGCTGGAGGATGCCGAGGGGCTGCGATGGTAGAGCTTCCTCTCATCACCCAGCAAGACGAACGACTTGGCGCGTCGCGCCAGCCGCCGAGCTTCGGCTCGGTCGGAGGGTAGCTCTCCTTGGTGGAGATATTGCAGGTACGGGGTCTGCCAGCTTTGATCAGGCGTGACCCCACTTCGCTCCCCCCCAACGTGCAGCGTCTCGCCCTCGGGGGCCGAGGGTACCTTGGGCTGAACCGAGGATGCCTCGGGCCAAGACGAGGGTGCCTCGGACTGAGCCGAGGGTACCTCGGGCTGGGCCGAGGGTGCCTCGGGTTCGGGCGTGTCGTCGATCTTGACGGAGGGTTGATGCAGATCCCGGGCGAAGACGTCCGGGGGAACCGTCGTTCGCCCCGAGGCTATTTTAGCCAGCTCGTCCGCAGTTTCGTTGTAGCGCCGAGCGATGTGGTTGAGCTCGAGCCCGTAGAACTTGTCTTCCAGGCGCCGAACCTCATCGCAGTAGGCCTCCATCTTCGGGTCGCGGCAGTGGGAGTTCTTCATGACTTGGTCGATGACGAGCTGCGAGTCACCGCGAGCGTCGAGGCGTCGGACCCCTAGCTCGATGGCGATCCGCAACCCGTTGACCAGAGCCTCATACTCGGCCACATTGTTGGACGCCGGGAAATGGAGGCGTAGCACGTAGCGTAGGTGCTTCCCGAGGGGCGAGATGAAGAGTAGGCCTGCGCCGGCTCCTGTCTTCATCAGCGACCCGTCGAAGAACATGGTCCAGAGCTTCGACTGGATCGGAGCTGTTGGGAGCTGAGTGTCGACCCATTCAGCTACGAAGTCCGCCAAAACCTAGGACTTGATGGCCTTCCGAGGAGCGAACGAGATCGTCTCGCCCATGATTTCCACCGCCCACTTTGCAATCCTTCCCGAGGCCTCCTGGCACTGGATGATCTCCCCTAGGGGGAAGGATGACACCACAGTTACCAGGTGAGACTCGAAGTAGTGTCGCAACTTCCACCGCGTTAGGATCACCGCGTACAGCAGCTTCTGAACTTGTGGGTAGCGGATCTTGGTTTCGGACAGTACCTCGCTGACGAAGTAGACTGGCCTCTGAACGGGCAATGCATGCCCCTCTTCTTGCCTCTCGACCACAATCGCGGCGCTAACCACCTGAGTGGTCACGACGACGTAGACCAAGAGGGCTTCTCTGGCAGCTGGGGGTACCAAGATAGGCGCCTTCGTGAGGAGCGCCTTTAGGTTCCCGAGGGCTTCCTCGGCCTCAGGGGTCCAAGTGAAGCACTCGGCCTTCCTTAAGAGGCGGTACAGCGGTAGACCTCTCTCGCCGAGGCGTGAGATGAAGCGGCTCAGAGCCGCGAGGCATCCCATGACCCTCTGTATGCCTTTCAAGTCCTTGATGGGCCCCATGCTGGTAATAGCTGCGATCTTCTCTGGGTTGGCTTCGATGCCCCGCTCGGAGACGATGAAGCCCAAGAGCATGCCTCGGGGCACCCCGAAGACACACTTCTCGGGATTGAGCTTGACGCCTTTCGCCTTGAGACATCGGAATGTCACTTCAAGGTCGGAAAGGAGGTCAGAGGCTTTCCTCGTCTTGACCACGATGTCATCGACGTAGGCCTCGACCGTGCGGCCAATGTGTTCGCCGAACACATGGTTCATGCACCGCTGGTACGTCGCGCCCGCATTCCTCAAGCCGAACGACATGGTGACATAGCAGTACATGCCGAAGGGCGTGATGAAAGAAGTCGCGAGCTGGTCGGACTCTTTCATCCTGATTTGGTGATACCCCAAGTAGGCATCGAGGAAAGACAGGGTTTCGCACCCAGCAGTGGAATCCACGATTTGGTCGATGCAAGGCAGAGGGTAGGGAACCTTCGGACATGCTTTGTTGAGACCAGTGTAGTCTACACACATCCGCCATTTCCCCCCTTTCTTTCTCACAAGCACAGGGTTGGCAAGCCATTCGGGATATAATACCTCCTTGATGAACCCTGCCGCCATTAGCTTGTGGATCTCCTCGCCTATGGCTCTGCGCTTCTCCTCGTCGAATCGGCGCAGAGGCTGCTTGACGGGTCGGGCTCCGGCTCGGATGTCCAGTGAGTGCTCGGCGACATCCCTCGGTATGCCGGGCATGTCCGAGGGACTCCACGCGAAGACGTCGGCGTTCGCGCGGAGAAAGTCGACGAGCATTGCTTCCTATTTGGGACCGAGCTCAGAGCTGATCCGGACTTGCTTGGAGGCGTCACTGCTGGGGTCGAGGGGGACGGACTTAACCGTCTCCGCTGGCTCAAAGTTGCCGGCGTGACGCTTCACATCTGGGACCTCCTTCGAGAGGCTCTCCAGTTCGGCGATGAGGGCCTCGGACTCGGCGAGGGCCTCGGCGTACTCCACGCACTCCACGTCGCATTCGAACGCGTGTTTGTACGTGGGGCCGACGGTGATGACCCCATTGGGGCCTGGCATCTTGAGCTTTAGGTAGGTGTAGTTGGGGACGGCCATGAACTTCGCGTAGCATGGCCTCCCCAGTACCGCGTGGTAGGTTCCTCGGAACCCGACCACCTCGAACGTTAGGGTCTCCCTTCGGAAGTTGGAGGGTGTTCCGAAGCAGACGGAAAGGTCGAGCTGTCCGAGGGGCTGGACGCGCTTCCCGGGAATGATCCCATGGAAGGGCGCAGCGCCTGCCCGGACAGAGGACAGATCGACACGCAGGAGCCCGAGGGTCTCGGCGTAGATGATGTTGAGGCTGCTGCCTCCGTCCATGAGGACCTTGGTGAGCCTGACGTCGTCGATGATGGGGTCGACGACGAGCGGGTATTTCCCCGGGCTCGGCACATGGTCGGGGTGGTCGGCTTGGTCGAAGGTGATGGGCTTGTCGGACCAGTCTAGGTAGACTGGCGCCGCCACCTTCACCGAACAGACCTCCCGGCGCTCTTGCTTGCGGTGCCAAGCCGAGGTGTTCGCCGCTTGCCCACCATAGATCATGAAGCAGTCGCGGACCTCGGGGAACTCTCCTGCCTGGTGATCTTCCTTCTTGTCGTCGTCGCGGGCCTTGCCACCCTCCGCGGGCGGCCCGGTCCTGTGGAAGTGGCGCCGAAGCATGACGCACTCCTCAAGGGTGTGCTTGACGGGCCCCTGGTGATAGGGGCACGGCTCCTTGAGCATCTTGTCGAAGAGGTTGGCACCTCCGAGGGCTTCCGAGGGTTCTTGTACTCGGCGGCGGCGACAAGGTCCGCGTCGGCGGCGTCGCGTTTCGCTTGCGACTTCTTCTTGCCCTTCTTCTTGGCGCCGCGCTGAGTTGACGCCTCGGGGGCATCTTCCGAAGGGCGGCCCTGGGGCTGCTTGTCCATCCGAAAGATAGCCTCGACCGCCTCCTGGCCGGAGGCGAACTTGGTGGCGATGTCCATCAGCTCGCTCGCCCTGGTGGGGGTCTTGCGACCCAGCTTGCTCACTAGGTCGCGGCAGGTGGTGCCGGCGAGGAACGCGCCGATGACATCCGAGTCGGTGATGTTGGGCAGCTCGGTGCGCTGCTTCGAGAATCGCCGGATGTAGTCCCGGAGAGACTCTCCCGGCTGTTGTCGGCAGCTTCGGAGGTCCCAGGAATTCCTGGGGCGCACCTACGTGCCTTGGAAATTGCCAGCGAAAGCTTGGACTAGGTCGTCCCAGTTGGAGATCTGCCCCGGAGGCATGTGCTCCAACCAGGCGCGAGCGGTGTCGGAGAGGAACAGGGGGAGGTTGTGGATGATGAGGTTGTCATCGTCCGTTCCACCCAGCTGACAGGCCAGACGGTAGTCCGCGAGCCACAGTTCCGGTCTCGTCTCCCCCGAGTACTTTGTGATAGTAGTCGGGGGTCGGAACCGGGTCGGGAACGGCGCCCGTCGGATGGCCCGGCTGAAGGCCTGCGGACCGGGTGGTTCGGGCGAGGGACTCCGATCCTCCCCGCTGTCGTAGCGTCCCCCACGCCTGGGGTGGTAGCCTCGGCGCACCCTCTCGTCGAGGTGGGCCCGACGGTCGCGGTGATGGTGCTCGTTGCCGAGGCGACCCGGGGCCGCAGGCGCGGTGTTGCGCGTGCGCCCGGTGTAGACCGAGGCTTTCCGCATGAATCGGGAAGTCGCGGCATGAGGTTCCGAGGGGTACCCCTGCCTTCGGGAGGCAGAGCTCTCGGCCCGTCGGACCGCGGCGCCTTCCAGGAGATTCTTGAGCTCCCCCTGGATTCGCCGCCCCTCGGTGGTTGATGGCTCCGGCATCGCGCGGAGAAGCATCGCTACTGCAGCCAGGTTCTGGCCGACCCCACTAGATGCAGGTGGTGGCCTGACCCTCACGTCGTCGGCGACATGGTGCTGGAAGCCCTGGGGTAGATGACGTATTTCTCCGGCCGGGGGTTGGCCCGCCCATGCCTGCCCGACGTCCCGGCGGATCGGCTAAAGCGCTCCTGCTCCCTCGTCGAGCCTGGCCTGCACCCCGCGGATTTGCTCAAGCTGTGGGTCATGGCCCCCCACCTGAACGGGGACCACAGCTAGCTCCCGTGGGATGTCAACGCGAGGCACCGTCCTCCGGCATGCCGAGATGGTTGCCTTCGGAGGGACCCCCTAGATCGACGTGGAAGCATTCGCGACTTGGGCCGCAGTCCTCGTCGCCGAGGCTACGGCTACCGTCGGAACAGTCAGAAAGGCAGTAGTCGCATGCGGTCATGAAGTCCCGCATGGCACTAGGGTTGCCAAGTCCAGAGAAATCCCAACAGATGCTGGGCTCGTCATCTTCCTCGGACCCAGAGGGCCCGTAGGTCGAGACGTCCGTCAGCCGGTCCCAAGGTGACCGCGTACGAAACCCCAGAGGGTTTGGACTTGCCTCTACGAGAGCACCCGCCAAAGCGAAGCCGCTACGCGGGTCGAGGCTGAATCCGAAAGACGTGGGATGGGAATCGGTCGGTACCTTCTGGTCGACGGGCGGCGATGAGGTCACGTCAGGGACTGACTGCACCGTCGTCTCAGGTACGAGGGTGACGTCCAGCAAGCTTTTCGCGAGCGTGCTGGCGTCGTCCGCTTGCCCGGGATTGGCGTGTCGCGGGGAGATGGCGCTCGCCTTCGTCTCAAATGCGGGGTCGATGCCCGACGCGCCCCCCGTTGGGGCGCTGGGGCCGTCGACTCGCTCGATAGCCGACGAGGCGCTGCCTCCTGCTTGGCCTTGGTTGCCCCGCCTCCTCCTCCATCGGCGGGGGAGAGGACGGGGTGAGCTCGAATGTTGTTCTTCCACCACGCGGGGAAGACGTCGTCGATTCCGCCGCCGGCGGGCGGGCTGTCGGTCGCCATTGTCGTTGTCGCACGGCGGTGGAAGGAGTATCATGTCGTAGCTGCCATCATCGCCTATCTGGCGGAGCGAGCCAGATGGGACGCCGGTCTTGTTCCCCGTGGCCCGAGTTAGCTCGGGGTAGGGTGATGATGGTGCCTCCTGTTGACGTGGCTGGTCTGCGCCCTAGGTTGGGCGACGTGGAAGCTCCTCCGAAGCTGAGGTCGAGTCTGTCTTCCGTGGCCGAGGTTGAGTCCGAGCCCCCGGGTCGGGCGAGGCGGAGGTCGCCGGCTGATGCCGGGGCGGAGTCCGAGCCCTGGGGTCGGGCGAAGCGGAGTTCATCGTCTTCTGGGGCTGAGCCCAAGTCCGAGCCCTGGGTCGGGCGAGGCGGAGATCGTCGTCTTCCGGGACTTAGCCCGAGTCCGAGCCCTGGGTCGGGTGGAGTTCGCCGTCTTCCGGGACTTAGCCCGAGTCCGAGCCCTGGGTCGGGCGAAGTTCGCCGTCTTCCGGGACTTAGCCCGAGTCCGAGCCCTGGGTCGGGCGGAGTTCGCCGTCTTCCGGGACTTAGCCCGAGTCCGAGCCCTGGGTCGGGCGAAGCGGAGCTTCCTATGGTGCCTTCGACCGGGCCTGGCTGCCTGTCAGCCTCACTCTGTCGAGTGGCACCGCAGTCGGAGCGGCACAGGCGGCGCTGTATTTCTGTCAGGCTGGTTAGTGGAGCGGCGAAGTGACGGCGGTCACTTCGGCTCTGGGGGGCGCGCGTCAGGATAAAGGTGTCAGGCCACCTTTGCATTAAATGCTTCTGCGACTTGGTCGGTCGGTGCGGCGATTTGGTCAGAGTTGCTTCTTAGCGAAGACAGGGCCTCGGGCGAGCCGGGAACACATTCGCCGTTTGGGGGGGGGGCCTCGGGCGAGACGGAGATCCTCCGGGGTCGGCTGCCCTTGTCCGAGGCTAGGCTCGGGCGAGGCGTGATCGGGTCCCTCGTATGGACCGATCCCTGACTTAATCGCACCCATCAGTCCTTTGCAGCTTTATGCTGATGGGGGTTACCAGCTGAGAATTAGGAGCCTTGAGGGTACCCCTAATCATGGTCCCCGACAAGTTTGCATAATGTAAGTGCAAAGGTTGCTTGGAATTGAGACAATGTAAATTCTTACAAGATATGCATGGATTGTTTCTTTGTCTTTAACATTTTGGACCACGCTTTGCAAACTTTTTGTAAATCCTTTACAAAGTTCTTTTGCAAATAGTCAAAGATGAATGAATAAGATTTTGCAAAGCATTTTCAAGATTTGAAATTTTCTCCCCCTGTTTCAAATGCTTTTCCTTTGACTAAACAAAACTCCCCCTAAATGAGATCCTCCTCTTAGTGTTCAAGAGGGTTTTGATATACATTTGTGAAATACTACTTTCTCCCCCTTTTTAACACAATAAGATACCAATTTGAAATTTACCAATTGAAAAACTCTCCAATTTTAAAATAGGTGGTGGTGCGGTCCTGTTGCTTTGGACTCATACTTTCTCCCCCTTTGGCATGAATCGCCAAAAACGGAATCATTAGAGCCCTCAAAGTACTTTCTTCCCCTTTGGTCATAAATAAATGAGTTAAGATTATACCAAAGACGAAGTCCTTTTGCTCTCTCCCCCAAAGATGGAGAGTGACATGGAGCGACGACGAAGGATGAGTTACGGAGTGGAAGCCTTTGTCTTCGCCGAAGACTCCAATTCCCTTTCAATATACCTATGACTTGGTTTGAAATAGACTTGAAAAGCACATTAGGTATACAAATGAGCTATGTGTGCAAATCAGCAAAAGAAGTTTCTAGAATCAAGAATATTGAGCTCATGCCTAAGTTTGTTAAAAGTTTGTTCATCAAGTGGCTTGGTAAAGATATCGGCTAATTGATCTTTATTATTAATGTAAGAAATCTCGGTATCTCCCTTTTGTTGGTGATCCCTTAGAAAGTGATACCGAATGGCTATGTGTTTAGTGCGGCTATGCTCGACGGGATTATCCGCCATCTTGATTGCACTCTCATTATCACATAGCAAAGGGACTTTGGTTAATTTGTAACTGTAGTCCCGCAGGGTTTCCCTCATCCAAAGCAATTGCGCGCAACAATAGCCTGCGGCAATGTACTCGGCTTCGGCGGTGGAAAGAGCGACCGAATTTTGCTTCTTTGAAGCCCAAGACATCAAGGATCTTCCCAAGAACTTGCAAGTCCCCGATGTGCTCTTTCTATTGATTTTACACCCCGCCCGATCGGCATCCGAATAACCAATCAAATCAAATGTGGATCCCCTAGGATACCAAAGCCCAAACTTAGGAGTGTAAGCCAAATATCTCAAGATTCGTTTTACGGCCGTAAGGTGAGCTTCCTTTGGGTCGGCTTGGAATCTTGCACACATGCATACGGAAAGCATAATATCTGGTCGAGATGCACATAGATATAGCAAAGAACCTATCATCGACCGATATACCTTTTGATCCACAGACTTACTTCCCGTGTCGAGGTCGAGATGCCCATTAGTTCCCATGGGTGTCTTGATGGGCTTGGCATCCTTCATCCCAAACTTGTTTAGAATGTCTTGAGTATACTTCGTTTGGCTAATGAAGGTGCCCTCTTGGAGTTGCTTCACTTGAAATCCCAAGAAATACTTCAACTCCCCCATCATAGACATCTCGAACTTTTGTGTCATGATCCTACTAAACTCTTCACATGTAGATTCGTTAGTAGACCCAAATATAATATCATCAACATAAATTTGGCATACAAACAAATCATTGTCAAGTGTTTTAGTGAATAAAGTAGGATCGACCTTTCCGACTTTGAAGCCATTAGCGATAAGGAAATCTCTAAGGCATTCATACCATGCTCTTGGGGCTTGCTTGAGCCCATAAAGCGCCTTAGAGAGCCTATAAACATGGTTAGGGTACTCACTGTCTTCAAAACCGGAGGTTGCTCAACATAGACTTCTTCCTTGATTGGTCCATTGAGGAAGGCACTCTTCACGTCCATTTGATAAAGCTTGAAGCCATGGTAAGTAGCATAGGCCAATAATATACGAATTGACTCAAGCCTAGCTACGGGTGCATAGGTTTCACCAGAATCCAAACCTTCGACTTGTGAATACCCCTTGGCCATGAGTCGAGCTTTGTTCCTTGTCACCACACCATGCTCATCTTGCTTGTTGCGGAATACCCACTTGGTTCCTACAACATTTTGGTTAGGACGTGGAACTAAATGCCATACCTCATTCCTAGTGAAGTTGTTGAGCTCCTCTTGCATCGCCATCACCTAATCCGAATCTTGGAGTGCTTCCTCTACCCTGTGTGGCTCAATAGAGGAAACAAAAGAGTAATGCTCACAAAAATGTGCAACACGAGATCGAGTGGTTACCCCCTTATGTATGTCACCGAGGATGGTGTCGACGGGGTGATCTCGTTGTATTGCTTGGTGGACTCTTGGATGTGGCGGCCTTGGTTGTTCATCCTCCTTGTCTTGATCATTTGCATCTCCCCCTTGATCATTGCCGTCATCTTGAGGTGGCTCATCTCTTTGATCTTCTCCTTCATCAACTTGAGCCTCGACCTCATTTTGAGTTGGTGGAGATGCTTGCGTGGAGGAGAATGGTTGATCTTGTGTATGTGGAGGCTCTTCGGATTCCTTAGGACACACATCCCCAATGGACATGTTCCTTAGCGCGATGCACGAAGCCTGTTCTTCACCTATCTCATCAAGATCAACTTGCTCTACTTGAGAGTCGTTAGTCTCATCAAACACAACGTCACAAGAAACTTCAACTAGTCCTGAGGACTTGTTAAAGACTATATATGCCCTTGTGTTTGAATCATATCCTAGTAAAAAGCCTTCTACAGTTTTAGGAGCAAATTTAGATTTTCTATCTCTTTTAACAAGAATAAAGCATTTGCTACCAAAAACTCTAAAATATGAAATATTGGGCTTTTTACCGGTTAGGAGTTCATAAGATGTCTTCTTGAGGATTCGGTGTAGATATAACCGGTTGATGGCGTAGCAGGCGGTGTTGACCGCCTCGGCCCAAAACCGATCCGAAGTCTTGTACTCATCAAGCATGGTCCTTGCCATGTCCAATAGAGTTCGATTCTTCCTCTCCACTACACCATTTTGTTGTGGTGTGTAGGGAGAAGAGAACTCATGCTTGATGCCCTCCTCCTCAAGGAAGCCTTCGATTTGAGAGTTCTTGAACTCCGTCCCGTTGTCGCTTCTAATTTTCTTGATCCTTAAGCCGAACTCATTTTGAGCTCGTCTCAAGAATCCCTTTAAGGTCTCTTGGGTATGAGATTTTTCCTGCAAAAAGAACACCCAAGTGAAGCGAGAATAATCATCCACAATAACTAGACAGTACTTACTCCCGCCGATGCTTATGTAAGCGATCGGGCCGAATAAATCCATGTGAAGGAGCTCTAGTGGCATGTCACTTGTCATGATGTTCTTGTGTGGATGGTGAGTGCCAACTTGCTTCCCGGCTTGGCATGCGCTACAAATCCTGTCTTGCTCAAAATGAACATTTGTTAGTCCTAAAACGTGTTCTCCCTTTAGAAGCTTATGAAGATTCTTCATCCCAACGTGGGCTAGTCGGCGGTGCCAGAGCCAACCCATGTTAGTCTTAGCAATTAAGCAAGTGTCGAGTTCAGCTCTATCAAAATCTACCAAGTATAGCTGACCCTCTAACACTCCCTTAAATGCTATTGAATCATCACTTCTTCTAAAGACAGTGACACCTACATCAGTAAAGAGACAGTTGTAGCCCATTTGACATAATTGAGATACAGAAAGCAAATTGTAATCTAAAGAATCTACAAGAAAAACATTGGAAATAGTATGGTCAGGTGATATAGCAATTTTACCCAATCCTTTGACCAAACCTTGATTTCCATCCCCGAATGTGATAGCTCGTTGGGGATCTTGGTTTTTCTCATATGAGGAGAACATCTTCTTCTCCCCTATCATGTGGTTTGTGCACCCGCTGTCGAGTATCCAACTTGAGCCCCCGGATGCATAAACCTACAAAACAATTTTAGTTCTTGATTTTAGGTACCCAAACGATCTTGGGTCCTTTGGCATTAGAAACAAGAACTTTGGGTACCCAAACACAAGTCTTGGAGCCCTTGTGTTTGCCCCCAACAAACTTGGCAACTACCTTGCCGGATTTGTTAGTCAAAACATAAGATGCATCAAAAGTCTTAAATGAAATGCTATGATCATTTGATGCATTAGGAGTTTTCTTCTTAGGCAACTTGGCACGGGTTGGTTGCCTAGAGCTAGATGCCTCACCCTTATACATAAAAGCATGATTAGGGCCAGAGTGAAACTTCCTAGAATGAGTTCTCCTAATTTTGCTCTCGGGATAACCGGCAGGGTACAAAATGTAACCCTCGTTATCCTGAGGCATGGGAGCCTTGCCCTTAACAAAGTTAGACAAATTTCTAGGAGGGGCACTAAGTTTGACATTGTCTCCCCTTTGGTAGCCAATGTCATCCTTGATGCCAGGGCGTCTCCCATTATAGAGCATACTTCTAGCAAATTTAAACTTTTCATTTTCTAAGTTATGCTCGGCAATTTTAGCATCTAATTTTGCTATATGATCATTTTGTTGTTTAATTAAAACCATGTGATCATGAATAGCATTGATATCAACATCTCTACATCTATCACAAATAGACACATGCTCAATAGTAGATGTAGAGGGTTTGCAAGAATTAAGTTCAACAATCTTAGCACGCAAAATATCATTGTTATCTCAAAGATTGGAAATTGTAACATTGCAAACATCTAATTCTTTAGCCTTAGTAATCAATTTCTCATTCTCATCTCTAAGGCTAGCAAGAGAACCATTCAACTCATCAATCCTAGCAAGTAAATCAACATTATCATTTCTAGGATTGGAAGTTGAATCAATACAAACATGAGAATCAACCTTAGCAAATAATCTAGCATTTTCATTTCTAAGGTTGTCAATAGTCTCAAGGCAAGTGCTTAGCTCACTAGACAATTTTTCGCATTTTTCAACTTGTAGAGCATAAGCATTTTTAACCTTAACATGCTTTTTATTTTCCTTGATTAGGAAGTCCTCTTGGGAGTCCAAGAGATTATCCTTCTCATGGATGGCACTAATTAATTCATTTAATTTTTCTTTTCGTTGCATGTTTAGGTCGGCAAAAAGGGTACACAAATTATTTTCCTCATCACTAGCATTATCGTCACTAGAGGATTCATATTTAGTGGAGGATTTAGATTTAACCTTCTTCCTTTTGTCGTCCTTTGCCATGAGGCACTTGTGGTCGACGTTGCGGAAAAGGAGTCCCTTGGTGACGACGATGTTGGCGGCGTCCTCGTCGTCGGAGGAGGAGTCGGTGGAGCTCTCGTCGGAGTTCCACTCGCGGCACACGTGGGCATCGCCGCCCCTCTTCTTGTGGTACCTCTTCTTTTCTCTCCTCTTGCCCTTCTTGTCGTTATCCCTGTCACTGTCACTTGATAATGGACATTTAGCAATAAAGTGACCGGGCTTACCACACTTGTAGCAAACCTTCTTGGAACGGGATTTGTAGTCCTTCCCCTTCCGTTGCTTGAGGATTTGGCGAAAGCTTTTGATGATTAAAGCCATCTCCTCATTGTCGAGCTTGGAGGCGTCAATTGGTTGTCTACTCGGTGTAGACTCCTCCTTCTTCTCCTCCGTCGCCTTAAATGCCACCGGTTGTGCTTCGGACGTGGAGGGTTCATCAAGCTCGTTGATCTTCTTTGATCCTTTAATCATACATTCAAAGCTCACAAAATTCCCGATTACTTCCTCGGGAGTCATTAGTGTATATCTTGGATTACCACGAATTAATTGTACTTGAGTAGGGTTAAGGAAAATAAGTGATCTTAAAATAACCTTAACCACCTCGTGGTCATCCCATTTCTTGCTCCCGAGGTTGCGCACTTGGTTCACCAAGGTTTTGAGCCGGTTGTACATATCTTGTGGCTCCTCCCCTTGGCGAAGACGGAAGCGACCGAGCTCCCCCTCGATCGTTTCCCGCTTGGTGATCTTGGTGAGTTCATCACCCTCGTGCGCGGTCTTGAGAAGGTCCCAAATCTCCTTCGCACTCTTCAACCCTTGCACCTTGTTATATTCCTCTCTACTTAGAGAGGCGAGGAGTATGGTTGTGGCTTGGGAGTTGAAGTGCTCGATTTGGGCCACTTCGTCCGTATCATAATCTTCATCCCCTACGGATGGTACCTGTACACCAAACTCAACAACATCCCATATACTTTTGTGGAGTGAGGTTAGATGAAATCGCATTAAATCACTCCACCTAGCATAATCTTCACCATCAAACATTGGTGGTTTGCCTAATGGGACGGAAAGCAAAGGTGTATGTTTAGAAATGCGGGGGTAGCGTAGGGGAATCTTACTATACTTCTTACGCTCTTGGCGCTTAGAAGTTACGGACGACGCATCGGAGTCGGAGGTCGATGTTGATGAAGTGTCGGTCTCGTAGTAGACCGCTTTCCTCATCCTCTTGTGCTTGTCGCCTTTCCGATGCGACTTGTGGGAAGAAGATTTTTCCTTCTTCTCTTTGTGGTGTGAAGAAGAAGATCTTTTCTCCTTCCGTTTGGAGGAGTCCTTCTTCTTCTCCTTCCTCTTGGTGCGGGACTCTTCCGATGAAGTGCTCCCTTGGCTCGTAGTGGGCTTGTCGCCGGTCTCCATCTCCCTCTTGGTGTGATCTCCCGACATCACTTCGAGCGGTTAGGCTCTAATGAAGCACCGGGCTCTGATACCAATTGAAAGTCGCCTAGAGGGGGGTGAATAGGGCGAAACTGAAATGCTCAAAAATAATCACAACTACAAGCCGGGTTAGCGTTAGAAATATAATCAAGTCCGCGAGAGAGGGTGCAAAACAAATCGCAAGCGAATAAGGAGTGAGACACGTGGATTTGTTTTACCGAGGTTCGGTTCTCGCAAACCTACTCCCCGTTGAGGTGGTCACAAAGACCGGGTCTCTTTCAACCCTTTCCCTCTCTCAAACGGTCCCTCAGACCGAGTGATCTTTCTCTTCTCAATCACTTGGAACACAAAGTTCCTACAAGGACCACCACAAGATTGGTGTCTCTTGCCTCAATTACAAGTGAGTTTGATTGCAAGAAAGAAGAAAGCAATCCAAGCGCAAGAGCTCGAAAGAACACAAGCAAATCTCTCTCACTAGTCACTAAAGCTTTGTGTGGAATTTGGGAGAGGATTTGATCTCTTGAGTGTGTCTAGAATTGAATGCCTAGCTCTTGTAAGTGGTTGGAAATGTGAAAACATGGATACCATGAATGGTGGGGTGGTTGGGGTATTTATAGCCCCAACCACCAAACATAACCGTTGGTGGAGGCGTCTGTCGTATGGTGCACCGGACAGTCCGGTGTACACCGGACATGTCCGGTGCGCCAGCCACGTCACCAAAGGCGTTGGATTCCGACCGTTGGAGTTCTGACTTCTGGACCCGCCTGGATGTCCGGTGGCGCACCGGACATGTACTGTAGAGTGTCCGGTGCGCCAGCATGGGCGTGCATGACGCCTGCGCGCTCTGGCGTGCATTAATTGCTGTTGCAGGCGACCGTTGGCGCGAAGTAGCCGTTGCTCCGCAGTTGCACCGGACAGTCCGGTGTACACCGGACATGTCCGGTGAATTATAGCGGAGCAGCCGTTTATGATTTCCCGAGGCTGCCAAGTTCCAGAGCCACGTCTTCTTGGAGCACCGGACAGTCCGGTGAATTATAGCACGCCGGCTTCTGAAAATTCCCGAGGCTGAGGAGTTCTGCGCGAGGTCCCCTGGTGCACCGGACACTGTCCGTTGCGCCACCGGACAGTCCGGTGCGCCAGACCAGGGAGCCTTTCGGGATGCCTTTAGCTCTCTATTTTGAACCCAACTTTGGTCTTTTTAATTGGCTTGTTGTGAACTTTTGACACCTGTATAACTTAGACACTAGAGCAAACTAGTTAGTCCAATTATTTGTGTTGGGCAATTCAACCACCAAAATTATTTAGGAACTAGGTGTAAGCCTAATTCCCTTTCACTAAAGAGCTATATCTATCGAACTAAAATATAACTGCAAGTGTTAGATTGTCTCCAGCAGCGTCCCCTAAATTTCGTCCCCTAAAGGAATATTCTCTGTCCTTTACAGAACACTCTAAAAGATTATGTTCTCTATATATTCTCTGTCTCCACCAGCGTCCTCTAAATTCCGTCCCCTAAAGCTACAGTGTTAACAGATTCACATTTCCATTTCTTTTTCATTTTTCTTTGTTTTCTTCGCATTTCACGCTGCATAAATGATACGTAAAAATTGTATTTATTAATTTTGAAATTAATAAATTCGAATAGTCAATATTAATTACATTGCTTGTTTTGTTGTTGTGTAATTGTTGTCGATAAAGCACCACATAGTATAATATCGTTGGCAAAATATGTTTTCAAATGGACAAGCTTGCACCGTAAGCCAGTACTCTTCTTCGAGAAGCCATAGCCTAGCTTCCCTTGCACGGCAACCGCATGGCTTCTATCCGAAGCGTACTTCCTCTATAAATACCGAGTGAGCCTTCCATACTTCACTCAACCTTGCCTTTACAAACTCCACAACCATGAATCCCTACTTAGAAAACAATTTTCTTGTGCGGTTGATGGAAGAAATGGAAGAGGAAGAAGAAGAGTTGCAGTTGGCGAGGCACATGGTCAATAGGAGGCGACGTGCACGCAATGAGCGTCGTCATGGTGGTTCGATTCCAGGGCGTGTTAGGATTCATCGTGATCACATGAGCGGCGATGCAAGAATCCGAGCGGACTACTTTGGAGCGAACCCGGTGTACACGGATGCTCAATTTCGTAGGAGGTATTTACAATTACCACATTCTTTTTACCATGTACATAACTTCATGACCCCTATTATGACACATGAATTCTATGGTAGGTTCCGCATGTGTCGCCATGTGTTTGAGCGGCTTGTTGATGTTGTGCAACAAGTGGATCCTTATTTTATTCAGCGTCCAAACTGTGCGGGTGAGATTGGTCTTTCTGCTCTACAGAAAGTTGTTGCTGCTGTTCGAATCCTTGCTTACGGTATTCCGGCTGATGCCGTTGACGAATACGTACACATTGGTGAATCTACTGCTCATGAGGCATTGAAACACTTTTGCACGGTCGTCCAAACCGCGTTTGCTCCGTATTATCTCCGTGCACCAAATGCAGAAGATATCGCACGCCTTCTCCAAGTTGGCGAGTCACGTGGGTTTCCTGGTATGCTTGGTAGTGTTGATTGCATGCATTGGGAGTGGCGTAACTACCCAAGTTCATGAAAGGGCATGTTTACAGGGCGTGGTAAACATCCTACCATGATCTTGGAAGTTGTTGTGTCGTATGACCTGTGGATATGGCATGCATATTTTGGTCTGCCAGGTAGTTGCAACGACATAAACGTTCTTCACCGTTCAAACCTTTTTGAAAGGCATCTGAGCGGTGACACACCTCTAGTTTCATTCACTGTGAATGGTCACACGTACAATATGGGATATTACCTAGCCGATGGGATTTACCCTGACTGGCCCGCATTTGTGAAGACAATCTGTAACCCCTACGACGTTAGAACCCAACACTTTGCAACAATTCAAGAGTCTGCTCGAAAAGATATAGAACGAGCTTTCAGTGTACTCCAGAAGAGATGGGGTGTGGTCCGTGGCCCTGCATACGGTTGGAGTCCTGAACACATTGGGGACATCATGAAAACATGCATAATATTGCACAACATGATAGTAGAAGACGAAGGTCCATTGTCTTTGAACACAACCTTTGAAAACATCGGAGTGCTGGCAGACACAACTCAAGGTTCAATGGAAGAGCGCAACGACTTCGTCAATCAAAGGTACAACCAACTGAAAGACCGCAACAAATATACTCAGCTTCAGGTTGATCTGATACACCATCACTGGGCGTGACATGGATCCGGAGTTGCATAGGAAGCAATGAAACAAGTTGTGTCGTGTCTGTTCTTATCTACTGTCGAACTGTTATTGTGTTGACATGTTTAGTTTACATTGTTGTACTGTCTGTCGTAGTGTCATGTCTGTTCTTATCAAGTGTGTGTACTGTCTGTCGTAGTGTCTCATGCTGCTGTTTCAATTCAATAACAAGGAGTACTACTGTCATGCAACCACATGTGTGTACAAATGCTAAACAAAAAGTACACCAAGCTCACAGTTAATGAAACCAAATAGTTCAACACATATAGTAAAACATTCAGGTACAAACCATGACAAATAGTTCAAAACAAATACTTGAAAACAAATAGTTCAAACAAGACCTAAAAAAATCTGGTACAAACCAGATTAGGGTCTGACGACAGCAAGCTCACAGAAACAAGTCCGACTACGCCTCATTCATAAATGACAAACAAACATATTAAGTAAGGAACCATCACTGGCCAGATGAAGTAGACCCAGTAACCCTTGCCAGTATCTCTTGTTGCTTGGCTTCATAGTACTTGCGGAGTAGAGGGTTACATTTGCTCAAATTCATGCTTAAGATCATTATCTCCTCTTCCTTGTCCTCCTTTAGTTTCTGCCTTTCAAGCCTTAATTTCTCTAGGTTCAACTTCTTCTTTTCTAGGAGCAATTTCTGCCTCTCATTTCTGTTCATTGAATCCAACTTCTTTTCCTCAGTTGTAACAGCTGTTTTGTACACTGACAGGCGCTCCAAAGAAAGATCTCCCATGTGTGTCATGAACTCAGAATCTGATGAAGATGTGTCCACAGATTTAGTCCTCTTTGCCTTTTCCTTAGAAGAATCTCGACCCAGTGGCCTCTTCTATGTGAAGCTTGATGGTACAGATTCTTCTGCATCCACATCGACAGTGTTAGAATGTGTGGGATTAGGGTTGGCTTGCTGATTTTGTTGACCCATGTGGTTGTCCATCCATTTTGGTTGGTCCTTAAGAATGGCCCAACAGTGTAAAAAGTGGAAAGGCTTCTTCTCAATTGCTGCAAACTGAAAGTCGCCTAGAGGGGGGGTGAATAGGGCGAAACTGAAATTTACAAATATAAACACAACTACAAGCCGGGTTAGCGTTAGAAATATAATTAGAGTCCACGAGAGAGGGTGCAAAACAAATCGCAAGCGAATAGTGAAGTGAGACACGCGGATTTGTTTTACCGAGGTTCGGTTCTCTCAAACCTACTCCCTGTTGAGGAGGCCACAAAGGCCGAGTCTTTTTCAACCCCTTCCCTCTCTCAAACGGTCCCTTGGACCGAGTGAGCTTTCTCTTCTCAATCACTTGGAACACAAAGTTCCTACAAGGACCACCACAAGATTGGTGTCTCTTGCCTCAATTACAAGTGAGTTTGATCGCAAGAAAGAATCAAGAAAGAAGAAAGCAATCCAAGCGCAAGAGCTCGAAAGAACACAAGCAAATCTCTCTCACTAGTCACTAAAGCTTTGTGTGGAATTTGGGAGAGGATTTGATCACTTTGGTGTGTCTAGAATTGAATGCTGGAGCTCTTGTAAGTGGTTGGAAGTGGGAAACCTTGGATGCAATGAATGGTGGGTGGTTGGGGGTATTTATAGCCCCAACCACCAAACTAGCCGTTTGGTGAGGCTGTCTGTCGAATGGCGCACCGGACAGTCCGGTGCACACCGGACAGTCCGGTGCCCCAGCCACGTCACCAAAACCGTTGGGTTCCGACCGTTGGAGCTCTGACTTCTGGGCCCGCCTGGATGTCCGGTGGCGCACCGGACATGTACTGTAGAGTGTCCGGTGCGCCAGCATGGGCGTGTCTGACCTCTGCGCGCGCTGGCGCGCATTTAATGCGCCGCAGGTAGCCGTTGGCGCTAGAAGTAGTCGTTGCCCCGCAGTTACACCGGACAGTCCGGTGAATTATAGCGGAGCAGCTGAAATGAATTCCCGAAGCTGGCGAGTTCCTGAGGCCGCTCTTCCTTGGAGCACCGGACACTGTCCGGTGTATACCGGACAGTCCGGTGAATTATAGCGGAGCTGCCTCTGGAATTTCCCGAAGGTGACGAGTTTGAGTTGGAGTCCTCTGGTGCACCAGACATGTCCGGTGGTGCACCGGACACTGTCCAGTGGTGCACCGGACAGTCCGGTGCGTCAGACCAGAGGTGCCTTCGGTTGGCCCTTTGCTCTTTTGTTGAACCCAATACTTGGTCTTTTTATTGGCTAAGTGTGAACCTTTGGCACCTGTATAACTTGTACACTAGAGCAAACTAGTTAGTCCAATTATTTGTGTTGGGCAATTCAACCACCAAAATTATTTAGGAACTAGGTGTAAGCCTAATTCCCTTTCAATCTCCCCCTTTTTGGTGATTGATGCCAACACAAACTAAAGCAAATATAGAAGTGCATAAATGAACTAGTTTGCATAATGTAAGTGCAAAGGTTGCTTGGAGTAGAGCCAATACTTACAAGATAGACATGGATTGTTTCTTCATTTTTAACATTTTGGACCACGCTTGCACCACAGATTTTGTTTTTGCAAATTCTTTTGTAAATCCTTTTCAAAGTTCTTTTGCAAATAGTCAAAGGTAAATGAATAAGATTTTACGAAGCATTTTCAAGATTTGAAATTTTCTCCCCCTGTTTCAAATGCTTTTTCTTTGACTAAAACAAAACTCCCCCTAAATGAGATCCTCCTCTTAGTGTTCAAGAGGGTTTTAAGATATCAATTTTGAAAGTACTACTTTCTCTCCCTTTTGAACACAATAAGATACTAATTTGAAATTTTCCAACTTGAAAATCTCTATTTTAAATTTAGGTGGTGGTGCGGTCCTTTTGCTTTGGGCTCATATTTTCTCCCCCTTTGGCATGAATTGCCAAAAAACGGAATCATTAGAGCCCTTCGAAGTACTTTCTCCTCCTTTGGTCATAAAATAAATGAGTGAAGATTATACCAAAGTTGGAGAGATGCTCGGAGTGACGGCGAAGGATGAGTTGTGGAGTGGAGTGGAAGCCTTTGTCTTCACCGAAGACTCCAATTCCCTTTCAATATACCTATGACTTGGTTTGAAATAGACTTGAAAACACATTAGTCATAGCATATATAAAAGAGACATGATCAAAGGTATACTTATGAGCTATGTGTGCAAGTTTAGCAAGAGAAGTTCCTAGAATCAAGAATATTGAGCTCGTGCCTAAGTTTGGTAAAAGTTTGTTCATCAAGAGGCTTGGTAAAGATATCGGCTAATTGATCTTTAGTGTTAATGTATGCAATCTCGATATCCCCCTTTTGTTGGTGATCCCTAAGGAAATGATACCGAATGGCTATGTGTTTAGTGCGGCTATGCTCAACGGGATTATCCGCCATGCGGATTGCACTCTCATTATCATATAGAAGAGGAACTTTGGTTAATTTGTAACCATAGTCCCGCAGGGTTTGCCTCATCCAAAGCAATTGCGCGCAACAATGACCTGCGGCAATATACTCGGCTTCGGCGGTAGAAAGAGCGACCGAATTTTGCTTCTTTGAAGCCCAAGACACCAAGGATCTTCCCAAGAACTGGCAAGTCCCCGATGTGCTCTTTCTATTAATCTTACACCCTGCCCAATCGGCATCCGAATAACCAATCAAATCAAATGTGGATCCCCGAGGGTACCAAAGCCCAAACTTAGGAGTATAAGCCAAATATCTCAAGATTCGTTTTACGGCCGTAAGGTGGGATTCCTTAGGGTCGGATTGGAATCTTGCACACATGCAAACGGAAAGCATAATGTCCGGTCGAGATGCACATAAATAAAGTAATGAACCAATCATCGACCGGTATACCTTTTGATCCACGGACTTACTTCTCGTGTCGAGGTCGAGATGCCCATTAGTTCCCATGGGTGTCTTGATGGGCTTGGCATCCTTCATTCCAAACTTGGTTAGAATGTCTTGAGTGTACTTCGTTTGGCTAATGAAGGTGCCCTCTTGGAGTTGCTTGACTTGGAATCCTAGAAAATACTTCAACTCCCCCATCATAGACATCTCGAATTTTTGTGTCATGATCCTACTAAATTCTTCACATGTAGATTCGTTAGTAGACCCAAATATAATATCATCAACATAAATTTGGCATACAAACAAATCATTGTCAAGAGTTTTAGTGAATAAAGTAGGATCGGCCTTGCCGACTTTGAAGTCATTTGCAATAAGGAAATCTCTAAGGCATTCATACCATGCTCTTGGGGCTTGCTTGAGCCCATAAAGCGCCTTAGAGAGCCTATATACATGGTTAGGATACTCACTATCTTCAAAGCCGGGAGGTTGCTCAACATAGACCTCTTCCTTGATTGGTCCATTGAGGAAGGCACTCTTCACGTCCATTTGGTAAAGCTTGAAGCCATGGTAAGTAGCATAGGCTAATAATATGCGAATTGACTCAAGCCTAGCTATGGGTGCATAGGTTTCACCAAAATCCAAACCTTCGACTTGTGAATACCCCTTGGCCACGAGTCGAGCTTTGTTCCTTGTCACCACACCATGCTCGTCTTGCTTATTGCGGAAGACCCACTTGGTTCCTACAACATTTTGATTAGGACGTGGAACTAAATGCCATACCTTATGCCTGGTGAAGTTGTTGAGCTCCTCTTGCATTGCCATCACCCAATCCGAATCTTGAAGTGCTTCCTCTACCCTGTGTGGCTCAATAGAGGAAACAAAAGAGTAATGCTCACAAAAATGTGCAACATGAGATCGAGTGGTTACCCCCTTATGAATATCGCCGAGGATGGTGTCGACGGGGTGATCTCGTTGGATTGCTTGGTGGACTCTTGGGTGTGGCGGCCTTGGTTCTTCATCCTCCTTGTCTTGACCATTTGCATCTCCCCCTTGATCATTGCCGTCATCTTGAGGTGGCTCATCTCTTTGATCTTCTCCTTCATCATTTTGAGCCTCGTCCTCATTTTGGGTTGATGGAGATGCTTGCGTGGAGGAGGGTGGTTGATCTTGTGCTTGTGGAGGCTCTTCGGGTTCCTTAGGGCACACATCCCCAATGGACATGTTCCTTAGCGCGATGCACGGAGCCTGTTCTTCACCTATCTCATCAAGATCAACTTGCTCTACTTGAGAGCCGTTAGTCTCATCAAACACAACGTCACAAGAAACTTCAACTAGTCCTGAGGACTTGTTAAAGACTCTATATGCCCTTGTGTTTGAATCATATCCTAGTAAAAAGCCTTCTACAGTCTTAGGAGCGAATTTAGATTTTCTACCTCTTTTAACAAGAATAAAGCATTTGCTACCAAAGACTCTAAAATATGAAATATTGGGCTTTTTACCGGTTAGGAGTTCATAGGATGTCTTCTTGAGGATTCGGTGTAGATATAACCGGTTGATGGCGTAACAAGCGGTGTTGACCGCCTTGGCCCAAAACCGATCCGGTGTCTTGTACTCATCAAGCATGGTTCTTGCCATGTCCAATAGAGTTCGATTCTTCCTCTCCACTACACCATTTTGTTGTGGAGTGTAGGGAGAAGAGAACTCATGCTTGATGCCTTCCTCCTCAAGGAAGCCTTCTATTTGTGAGTTCTTGAACTCCGTCCCGTTGTCGCTTCTAATTTTCTTGATCCTTAAGCCGAACTCGTTTTGAGCCCGTCTCAAGAATCCCTTTAAGGTCTCTTGGGTATGAGATTTTTCCTGCAAAAAGAACACCCAAGTGAAGCGAGAATAATCATCCACAATAACTAGACAGTACTTACTCCCGCCGATGCTTATGTAAGCGATCGGGCCGAATAAATCCATGTGTAGGAGCTCCAGTGGCCTGTCGCTTGTCATGATGTTCTTGTGTGGATGATGAGTGCCAACTTGCTTTCCTGCTTGGCATGCGCTACAAACCCTGTCTTTCTCAAAATGAACATTGGTTAATCCTAAAATGTGCTCTCCCTTTAGAAGCTTATGAAGATTCTTCATCCCAACATGGGCTAGTCGGCGATGCCAGAGCCAACCCAAGTTAGTCTTAGCAATTAAGCAAGTGTCAAGTTCAGCTCTATCAAAATCTACCAAGTATAGCTGACCCTCTAACACTCCCTTAAATGCTATTGAATCATCACTTCTTCTAAAGACAGTGACACCTACATCAGTGAATAGACAGTTGTAGCCCATTTGACATAATTGAGATACGGAAAGCAAATTGTAATCTAAAGAATCTACAAGAAAAACATTGGAAATGGAGTGGTCAGGAGATATAGCTATTTTACTCAATCCTTTGACCAAGCCTTGATTTCCATCCCCGAATGTGATAGCTCGTTGGGGATCTTGGTTTTTCTCATATGAGGAGAACATCTTCTTCTCCCCTGTCATGTGGTTTGTGCACCCGCTATCGAGTATCCAACTTGAGCCCCCGGATGCATAAACCTACAAAACAATTTTAGTTCTTGACTTTAGGTACCCAAACGGTTTTGGGTCCTTTGGCATTAGAGACAAGAACTTTGGGTACCCAAACACAAGTTTTTGACCCCTTGTGTTTGCCCCCAACAAACTTGGCAACTACCTTGCCGGATTTGTTAGTAAGCACATATGATGCATCAAAAGTTTTGAATGAAATGTCATGATCATTTGATGCATTAGGAGTTTTCCTTTTAGGCAACTTAGCACGGGTTGGTTGCCTAGAACTAGATGTCTCACCCTTATACATAAAAGCATGGTTAGGGCCAGGGTGAGACTTCCTAGATTGAATTCTCCTAATTTTGTTCTCGGGATAACCGGCAGGGTACAAAATGTAACCCTCGTTATCCTGAGGCATAGGAGTCTTGCTCTTAACAAAGTTAGACAAATTTCTAGGAGGGGCATTAAGTTTGACATTGTCTCCCCTTTGGAAGCCAATGCCATCCTTGATGCCAGGGCGTCTCCCATTATAGAGCATACTTCTAGCAAATTTAAACTTTTCATTTTCTAAGTTATGCTCGGCAATTTTAGCATCTAATTTTGCTATATGATCATTTTGTTGTTTAATTAATACCATGTGATCATGAATAGCATTGATATCAACATCTCTACATCTATCACAAATAGACACATGCTCATCGGTAGATGTAGAGGGTTTGCAAGAATTAAGTTCAACAATCTTAGCACGTAATATATCATTCTTATCTCTAAGATCGGAAATTGTAACATTGCAAATATCAAAATCTCTAGCCTTATCAATCAATTTTTCATTCTCATTTCTAAGGCTAGCAAGAGAAATATTCAACTCATCAATCCTAGCAAGTAAATCAACATTATCATCTCTAGGATTGGAAATACAAACATGAGAATCAACCTTAGCAATTAATTTAGCATTTTCATTTCTAAGGTTGGTAATAGTGTCATGGCATGTGCTTAGCTCACTAGATAATTTCTCACATTTTTCTACCTCTAGAGCATAAGCATTCTTAACCTTAACATGCTTTTTATTTTCCTTTATTAGGAAGTCCTCTTGGGAGTCCAAGAGATCATCCTTTTCATGGATGGCACTAATTAGCTCATTTAGTTTTTCCTTTTGTTCCATGTTAAGATTGGCAAAAAGGGTACGTAAGTTATCCTCCTCATCACTAGCATTTTCATCACTAGAAGACTCATATCTAGTGGAGGATTTAGATTTAACCTTCTTCTTTTTGCCGTCCTTTGCCATGAGGCACTTGTGGCCGACGTTGGGGAAGAGGAGTCCCTTGGTGACGGCGATGTTGGCGGCGTCCTCGTCAGAGGAGGACTCGGTGGAGCTCTCGTCGGAGTTCCACTCGCGGCATACGTGGGCATCACCTCCTCTCTTCTTGTGGTACCTCTTCTTTTCTCTCCTCTTGCCCTTCTTGTCGTTATCCCTGTCACTGTCACTTGATAATGGACATTTAGCAATAAAGTGACCGGGCTTACCACACTTGTAGCAAACCTTCTTGGAACGGGATTTGTAATCCTTCCCCTTCCGTTGCTTGAGGATTTGGCGAAAGCTTTTGATGATTAAAGCCATCTCCTCATTGTCGAGCTTGGAGGCGTCAATTGGTTGTCTACTTGGTGTAGACTCCTCCTTCTTCTCCTCCGTCGCCTTGAATGCCACCGGTTGTGCTTCGGACGTGGAGGGTTCATCAAGCTCGTTGATCTTCTTTGAGCCTTTAATCATACATTCAAAGCTCACAAAATTCCCGATTACTTCCTCGAGAGTCATTAGTGTGTATCTAGGATTACCACGAATTAATTGAACTTGAGTGGGGTTAAGGAAAATGAGAGATCTTAGAAAAACCTTAACCACCTCGTGGTCGTCCCACTTCTTACTCCCGAGGTTGCGCACTTGGTTCACCAAGGTTTTGAGCCGGTTGTACATGTCTTGTGGCTCCTCCCCTTGGCGAAGACGGAAGCGACCGAGCTCCCCCTCGATCGTTTCCCGCTTGGTGATCTTGGTGAGTTCATCACCTTCGTGCGCGGTCTTGAACCCTTGCACCTTGTTGTATTCCTCCTTACTTAAAGAGGCGAGGAGTATGGTTGTGGCTTGGGAGTTGAAGTGCTCGATTTGGGCCACCTCATCCTCATCATAATTTTCATCCCCTACGGATGATACCTGTGCACCAAACTCAACAACATCCCATATACTTTTGTGGAGCGAGGTTAGATGAAATCGCATTAAATCACTCCACCTAGCGTAATCTTCACCATCAAAAGTTGGTGGTTTGCCTAATGGGACGGAAAGCAAAGGTGTATGTTTAGAAATGCGAGGGTAGCGTAGGGGAATCTTACTATACTTTTTGCGCTCTTGGCGCTTAGAAGTGACGGATGCCGCGTCGGAGCCAGAGGTGGATGTTGATGAAGAATCGGTCTCATAGTAGACCACCTTCCTCATCCTCTTCTTCTTGTCCCCACTCCGATGCGGCTTGTGGGAAGAAGATTTCTCCTTCTTCTCTTTGTGGTGAGAAGAGGATTTCTTCTCCTTCCCTTTGGAGTGTGAAGAAGACTTCTTCCCTTTGGAGGAGTCCTTCTTCCTCTCCTTCCTCTTGGTGCGGGACTCTTCCGATGAAGTGCTCCCGTGACTCGTAGTGGGCTTGTCGCCGGTCTCCATCTCCCTCTTGGTGTGATCTCCCGACATCACTTCGAGCGGTTAGGCTCTAATGAAGCACCGGGCTCCGATACCAATTGAAAGTCGCTAGAGGGGGGGTGAATAGGGCGAAACTGAAATTTACAAATATAAACACAACTACAAGCCGGGTTAGCGTTAGAAATATAATAGAGTCCGCGAGAGAGGGTGCAAAACAAATCGCAAGCGAATAGTGAAGTGAGACACGCGGATTTGTTTTACCGAGGTTCGGTTCTCTCAAACCTACTCCCCATTGAGGAGGCCACAAAGGCCGGGTCTTTTTCAACCCCTTCCCTCTCTCAAACGGTCCCTCGGACCGAGTGAGCTTTCTCTTCTCAATCACTTGGAACACAAAGTTCCTACAAGGACCACCACAAGATTGGTGTCTCTTGCCTCAATTACAAGTGAGTTTGATCGCAAGAAAGAATCAAGAAAGAAGAAAGCAATCCAAGCGCAAGAGCTCGAAAGAACACAAGCAAATCTCTCTCACTAGTCACTAAAGCTTTGTGTGGAATTTGGGAAAGGATTTGATCACTTTGGTGTGTCTAGAATTGAATGCTGGAGCTCTTGTAAGTGGTTGGAAGTGGGAAAACTTGGATGCAATGAATGGTGGGTGGTTGGGGGTATTTATAGCCCCAACCACCAAACTAGCCGTTTGGTGAGGCTGTCTGTCGAATGGCGCACCGGACAGTCCGGTGCACACCGGACAGTCCGGTGCCCCAGCCACGTCACCAAAACCGTTGGGTTCCGACCGTTGGAGCTCTGACTTCTGGGCCCGCCTGGATGTCCGGTGGCGCACCGGACATGTACTGTAGAGTGTCCAATGCGCCAGCATAGGCGTGTCTGACCTCTGCGCGCGCTGGCGCGCATTTAATGCGCCGCAGGTAGCCGTTGGCGCCAGAAGTAGTCGTTGCCCCGCAGTTACACCGGACAGTCCGGTGTTCACCGGACAGTCCGGTGAATTATAGCGGAGCAGCTGAAATGAATTCCCGAAGCTGGCGAGTTCCTGAGGCCGCTCTTCCTTGGAGCACCGGACACTGTCCGGTGTACACCGGACACTGTCCGGTGTACACCGGACAGTCCGGTGAATTATAGCGGAGCTGCCTCTGGAATTTCCCGAAGGTGACGAGTTTGAGTTGGAGTCCTCTGGTGCACCGGACATGTCCGGTGGTGCACCGGACACTGTCCGGTGGCACACCGGACAGTCTGGTGCGCCAGACCAGAGGTGCCTTCGGTTGGCCCTTTGCTCTTTTGTTGAACCCAATACTTGGTCTTTTTATTGGCTAAGTGTGAACCTTTGGCACCTGTATAACTTGTACACTAGAGCAAACTAGTTAGTCCAATTATTTGTGTTGGGCAACTCAACCACCAAAATTATTTAGGAACTAGGTGTAAGCCTAATTCCCTTTCACAAACCTAGAAGCTGCCAGTGATGTCTGCCACATAAAACAACTGGTTACAACAGGAACATACTAACAAACCTACAATAGTGATGTCAAAATGTTACATGAAAGATGTACCTTGTCTGCGTCACTGAGTCCACTAGGATTCTGTCGGAGGACTGCCATCATGTATCCAGCAAAAGTGGAACACTGTGTTTTGATAGTATCCCATCTACTCATCAAAGATTTTGTGGACCTTTCGGGCAATGTTCCTCGTCTTGAGTTGTATGCTTCAGTAATTCTACTCCAAAATCCTTGACGTTTCTGCCCTATGTTAATAATGGGATCGCAACTAACAGCAAGCCATGCATGGCATACCCTTGTGTCCTCTTCAGCAGTGAAGTTTGCTAGCTTAGTTCTTTGAGTTGGCTTTTTAGTTACAGCTGGTGTTCTTGAGCCCTCGGGTTGCCCATCAACTGGAAATTCAGAATGTTGTGTTCCGATAGGCTGCTCGTCAATCTGGCTAAGGAAGCTTCCATATTGAGACATCACCTGGTTCCAATCACTCCCCATTCTATGCAATAGAGGCAGATCAAACATGATATAAATGAGCATGTAGTGAACATGTAACATGGTATAAAGTAAGGCAAACATAGTCCAACAAAACACAATAATTATTGTAGTAACTGAACCGGTTTCAGTTTACATAGACCAGAACATTTAAATCCCCCAAAAGCATGATCATACCAACCGACAAGTAGACCTGAACAATGACCTGAACATGCTACAATACTTCTACTTAAGTTAAACCTAGACACTAGTAGGGATATGTGTCGTCGGTTGAGTAGTCACGACCATTGTCATAGCCCACAAGGTCTTCATAGTTAATTGGTGACTCTTTGTCTATCAGTAGGTCGTCTTCTGAACCATCTTCTATCAGAAGGTCCTCTACTGCTTCCTCTTGTTGTGGATGTTTTTTCACTTGACTGTTAGCCATATTTTCTACCTCCCACTGAGTTTGCACTGCTACGTCTTCAAGATCCTTGGCGAGGTCGTCAATCTCAACTAGTGCTCGGTTCAATTCGTCGACCAAAGGTGAGTTGAAAGGCTGAAAGGCTGATTTGACGACATCAACGATGTCACAACTACGCTTTTGAACAACTCTGAGCAGAGTAGCCAGTGCTTTACGGAGCTTTTCGTTCTCCGAATCCATGGCTACATCAAACATAGTGTTGAATTAGTTAACACCGACTACAAATTAGGTATCTTATACAAACTACTGCATAGAAGGGATTCCAAACTATGAGTACACAGTTGAAATGAACCCTTCATCATTGTACATTCCATCTATGTCAACCTGTTATAAATTTGCAGATTAGGTTACCATGGTCGCATAAAAAATGCATGCTGAGGTTGAGACCCGACAAAACAACGAGGGACAAAACAGGACTCCATTGAAGAATTAATGTTGAGTAATTTGAATCCGGACAGAACCTCATCATCTGGGACGAACAACCCCCCAAACCCGAAATGGATCCCCCCAAAACCGGTCTAAATTTAAGCATCCGGACACAACAATAAGCCATTGATGCATGAATTTGAAGCGCATTATTTAGAATGCTTCATATCCTAAACCCTAAACATCCCACAAACCCTAATCCATGCCTCCAAATACAAACAATACAATACGGTAATGAATCAGTACTAAACAAAAAGGATTTGTGTAGTTCGTACCTCGCCCTTCGCGGATCTGCCTCGGTGGACCGAATCGAAGAGGAAGACGACGGTGGCGACGAGCTTCTCTTCCTTTTGTCGGCTGCCTTGAACGAAGTCGGCGGACGACGAAGCCTTTTGCCGATGGCGACTCTCCGGCGACGAGCAGGGGGAAACTGGCTTGGATCTTGGGTTGCGGTGGGTCGCGCGGCCTCGGTTCGAAGGGGTGCGAGCTCTACGCCGGCAGACCCGCCTCCGCACGCCCGCTTCTCGCCCTCCTGCCTCGATGCCGGCGGCGAAGCACGCCGGATCGAGGGTTCGGCCCCGGAAGATGCAGTCGCCAGCGCGGGGTAGGAGGACGCGGAAGTTTCCTCGCGGCAGCTGGTGGAGGAGTAGCGCGGATAGTGCACTCTCGGAGGCCTCCACATTTAGAGTGCCTGCCAGATCCTCTAAAATTTAGAGGACGCTATAGAGTCCCTTGCTGGAGCCGTAGGGGACCTGACAGTCCTCTATATTTAACGGACAGGACCCTTTACAGGGTGTTGTTGGAGACAGTCTTAAAAGAGCAAACCACTAAGGGCCAGTGATACACTAATCTTTCTCCAAGGTTCGACTGTTTGTCGGTAACTTACATCCTCTATTAAGGTCTTGTTCGATTAATCCCGTTACTTATGGATTAGATAGGATTGGAAAAAAATATGAAGAAATTTGACTTTCTTGGATTTAAACCCACCTAATCTCACTCAATCTACATGAATTGAGAGCTAACCGAACGAGCCATAGACCACCACTTAGAGCATCTCCAACAATGCCTCAAACTAGTGCCTCAAATTGAAATATATAGCTCTACACAGAAAAAACTACTCCAACAGTGCCCCATTTCATAAAATTTTGTCAAAAAACTATATGGCACCCTCTCAAGTGACTCAAATATACTACACCGTAGTGGGCTGCCCTATAATCTAGATTTGAGGCTTTACTGTTGGAGCGGGGTGTTTTGTTGGTGCCCTAAATTCTATAAAATATACTTATTTTTAAATTATAGGACATTTTTATAGGTCACGTTGTTGGAGATGATCTTATACCGCACTGCTGAGCACACGCCAGTACGCCACCTGCAACGCAGACGAGCGGCCAACAAGACGTTCCGCCCTCCCCGGCTCTCCAACCTCGCCTGAGCCGACGACTACTATTTCTTCGCACTCCCACACGCATCATAAGACCCGTCACTCCACCACCACTCCAACTCGGTCTGCACTGCGCACGCGCCGCCCAGCTACTACCCGTCACTCACTCATATAACGACTCCAGAGTCCAGACGGTCCAGGAAGCCAATCGCCAGCCAGCCAGGAAGCGCGGCCGCACCAGTCCTGCACACGCCCAACGGCCTAATATTTGCGTAGCCGCTACAACCTACAGGATTCTCGATCCGTCATCCATCCGGTCCGGATCTTGATTCTTGCCAAGGCGTGCAAGATTCCTGCTTCGCCGAGGTTAAATTTTAGCCGCCGGCTGAGCTTCTGCGGAGAACCGGCAGGTTTGCTTGGTGCCCCCGATTTGCCTGCTACTCGTGGCGCGCCGCTCCTAGGCGAAGGGAAGGATCCGACTCAACATGGCCGCCGCCGCTTCTACCATGTCCCTGCTCCCGATCTCCCAGCCCAGGAAGCAGCAGCAGCAAGGCGCGGGCGCCGTGGTCGTGTTCCAGCGGCGGCCCTGGGACGCGCGGCGGAGGCGATACGTCGTCCCGGTACGCGATTCCCACCCGATCCCGTCTCGTCTCGCGCGATCTTGCTCCTTCCTTTGCTCCGGTTTCTGATGAGTGGGCAGGGGCTGTGGTGGTTGTGATGGATGGGTGCCCTGTTTCGGTTAATTTCTAGACGGCGAGGTTGTTCGGGCCGGCGATCTTCGAGGCGTCCAAGCTGAAGGTGCTGTTCCTGGGCGTGGACGAGGGCGAGGGGAGCAGCAAGCATCTGCATGCGCACCACCCGGCGCCGGCGCCGGCGCTGCTGCCGCGGACGTACACGCTGACGCACAGCGACGTGACGGCCAGCCTGACGCTCGCCGTCTCCCACACCATCAACCGCGCGCAGCTGCAGGGCTGGTACAACCGCCTGCAGCGCGACGAGGTGGTGGCCGAGTGGAAGAAGGTGCGCGGCCGGATGTCGCTGCACGTGCACTGCCACATCTCCGGCGGACACTTGCTCCTGGACCTCATCGCCGGCCTCCGCTACTACATCTTCCGCAAGGAGCTCCCCGTGGTACGTACGTGTACGTGTGTACCTGTTCTGCTGCCCCCACATGCGTGGAAACATGTACACGAGGATGCTGCAGATTGCGATTTGATTTCTCCGCAGGGCCCTTGTTGTGTTCAGATAATCAGATCGTTTAAGTCGTCAGTCACCGGCACCGCGGATGCTTCTTATCTTGCGGCTCTGCTTTTGGTGCAGGTGCTCGAGGCGTTCGTGCACGGCGACGGCGACCTGTTCAGCCGTCACCCGGAGCTGGAGGAGGCCACGGTGTGGGTCTATTTCCACTCCAACCTGGCCCGCTTCAACCGCGTCGAGTGCTGGGGTCCGCTCCGCGACGCCGCCGCCCCCGCGCCCGCCGAGGACGACTCCACCGCGCCGGCCGCCGCCTCCATCGCCATGGAGGGCCAGATGCCCGTGGGCGAGTGGCCGCACCGGTGTCCCCAGCAGTGCGACTGCTGCTTCCCGCCGCACAGCCTCATACCCTGGCCGAACGAGCAAGACATGGCCACCGCCGCCGGCCAGGTCCGACAGCAGTAGTGAAGCTGCACCTGTACCTGTACGTACGGAGGAAGAGCCTTTGCCGCAGCTAATAATACACTACTAGCGCGTTGTTTGGTTTGCTATTGCTAGATGCAAGCGTGTGCGTGCACCGTGCAGTGCAGGTGTGGAGTGGCGTCAACACCTTGCATGCACGCGCTATTCTTTAATTGGTAGCTTAGCTCAGCTCAGCTCAGTTCCACTTCTACACCTTCGTATTTGGAAGTAGCTTGGTTGAGGTTGGGGGATGAACATTGTGGTCTTGTTATGGATGCCAAACCTGCAAAGAATCTGCAGGTGCATACATGTTGCTGCAAAGTGGCACTCGGCACTCGGCAGGCAAAGTATCATCGGATGTAGTACTTACATATTTATGTACTCCCCTTCCCAAAAGGATAAAATAATGGTTTAAATGGTTCACATTTAATCAAATTTCTAATAAATAATATTTATATTTATAGTCATACAGCAATTTATTATATAATAAATTTTATAATTACTCTAATGGAGTAATGGGATAGATATATTTTTATTGATAATTAGTTACATTTCGGTGTTAACAGTTTTTCTTAATAATATCTCCGATCTCGACCGTCTACTAGTTTATTTGAAATTAAAACCTAATAAATAAAAAGAACGGATGTTTGTTTGAATTAAATCTTAATAAATAAAAAAGAAAGGATGAACTACTATTTTTACTAATAGGAACTCTAATAGATTTGTGTTTGTGAAATATCCGTACAAAATATATAAATGGCTAATTATTTATTCGACCGTACGATCCTCGTCACCCATGTCTCAGTCAGGATTCAGGAGGTGTGAAGCTGCATCTGGAACTGAGATAAGCGGTTTTGAGCGGCGGTGATTGATTTCTTGCTCTCTCTGAAATAAGTGTTATTAAATGTTTTAAATTTTATCCAAATACATATAATAAAATATTAATATACTATGTAAGTAGTATTACTTTATACCTTAAATTTATTTTTATAATATATTTATTTAGAGATATAAATGTTATTATTTTTAAAATAAATTTAACTAGTTTTTAGAAATGTTGATGGATAGAATATTATAGCAATATTTATTTTAGTACCCGCTCGTCTGCAGTTGTGCAATGCTAGGACTGGAGTTACGGTAGCTTTCAAACTTGCGTGCTGGTTCGAGTGTTCGACTGGCTGCGGAGTCTTCTCCCAAACTGATGGATTCCCATGTGAGTAGGTCGTTTAGGGCGAAAGATCGTCTTGTTTCTTTGCGTTTGCGTGGTGTTCTAGAATCGGCAACTTTGTCAGCATAGCAGCCGTTGATTGGCGTGCTTGTTAGGTACAGTAGAACGACTTGCAAGCATCTGGGAAAGAAATTACCAGAACCCCTCCCGGTATGCCGATGGAGAGGAAGGATGGAGGAAAGATACAAACGAAGAAATGAGCAGGCTTGGCTGTATGCGGTTTAGTCATTTTATATTCCATCGGCTTTGATTTTTTTTTTATGCCCAGATCTGACAACTAACCGATGGATGAAAGCGGCGAGACAGGAGTATACAAGACCTGTAGTAACTTTTTTAGTGCAAAAGGAGTTGCATGATCTTCATTTTCTTTGACAAAGTATATGCAAAAAGATGCTGGCACTTTAAACAGTTGTATCTACGAGTCTTGTGACCGTCAGAAGACGTCTCTAATACTACCTTGTAATAATAAGGGAATAGAGGAGTGGTGACTTAAAAATGAAGAACTCCGGCGAAGCGAAGCGTAGGCACACTGCTCTCCGGCGAGCAGCCAGCCGCCGGCGGATCGGATCCGGATCTCGACCAGCACTGGCATTGCCGCGACGGAGATGCCGACCCCGAAGCAGCGGCTCCCCTGCTCGACCTTCGGCCGAGGCGGAGGAGGGAGGCGCGCCGCCTGCGGCTCCGCCGTGCTGCCACCCGTGGTGGTCCTCGTGTTCCTGTTCGTGGTCGCGCCTTCGCTCTTCTTCGTCGTGCGCAATGGCGGTCGCGGCTACGGCCACGGCCACGTAGCCGTAGCCTCCGGTCCGATTCGCGTTCCCTCCTCGAGAGCACCTGTTGCTTGTGCCGACGCGAGGTGTTCAATTCTGCATTGCCTTGTTCGATGAGCGCCGAGATTGGGTGGAGCTCGGTGGAATCTGTCTAGGTTTTGGGATTGATGCGCTCTCCAGCCGTAGTTTGATGCGACTTAGTTGGATAAGGGGATCATCTGAGTAGTTTCAGAGCGGTTTAGGGCTTTTATATTTGTTACTGGCTGCGCTGTTGCTTGATTTCCCGTTTGGATGGAACCGTGTATGTGGCTCTAAGGAAATGAACCTAGTCACCCTAGGGATTGCAGAAATCATTATCCCCTGGCACTCAGATATTATTGGATTACAGGAATTGTTGTCCCTTATATGTTGATGTTTCTAGGTTGTATATATATGATATATAAGTGGGTAGCGATGGGTTAATGTTATGGAAATTGAAGTGCATGCATACAATAGTGACTAACAAAACTATAATGAAACTGTGTAATAGGTGGTCATAAGCATTAAAAGCATGCTGAACAATAATACATGGCATGGCCATTGTTGGCCGAAATGTAGTATATCTATATAAAACAATGTATTACTCCTCCTTTTCCAAAATGTATTTTGATTTAGTTTGCTTCTTAGTCAAAGTTCTGTAACCTTGGCAAAGTTTATAGAAAAACATCAAAATCGACGACATTAAATTAGTTTATTTAATGTCCTAGATGTTAATATATTTTTATCTGAACTTCGTCAAACTTAAAGATGTCTGACTTAGGACCAAACTAAAATGATATATATTTTGGAACGAAGGGGGTATATTTTTTGTGAATTTCAACATTGCATTATCTGAATGCATTGTTTTACACCTGAAATTGGTAAGCATTGACATATTTTGTTTGTCTGCAGATCCCAACGGTAAGAATGATGATCAGGTAGTTACCAACCCTGAAAGGGTTTCGATCGCTTAATGAGCGTAGTTTTTGACGATTCATTTCATCTTTCGATTTGCCTTGCAGGAACCAACGGCAATGAAGAACCTCAAATCTTTTTTGCCTAAGGAGGTCAGAATGTCTTGTGACCAGCCATGCAAGGGTTTCAATTGCTTCACTAAAAATACTTTCGATTTTTCACATTTCACATATCCTCCTTAGGTTAAAATGCTTTAGATACTTCTCCTATCGTACTAATACTAAGTCCAGCTGTTCTACTTTTCAATTATGTGTGTAGCTTATGCACCAAACTATGTCAATGGATGGCCCATGTCATAATTGTAGTGAATAAATCATAGATTTAGACCTTGTTAATGACCCAGTTTTTTGTCTCATTCTTTGCAACTGTTGTTATTTCCCTGTCTTATGTAGTTATCTGTTATAGAAAATATTATTCCCAGTCTAGTCTGTCTGACTAACCTTGTTCCACTATTTTTGTGCACTTTCTGTATTTGCCGTTTCTCCATTTCCTCTTCTTTTTTGCTTTCTGGTTCTATTTCCCTTTTCTTTTTCTGTTTGGGTCCAAACTTATTATTTGATCTTTTCATTATTTAACTTATTATCTACTGGCTATACTATTGGAGTCTGTTTATTGCAGGTTTGTGTTAATTCAGTAATTAGTATTCATGGTGTTGGTTGTGTTTGAAACAGCCGTTAATATCTTTTATGTGTCCTTAATTTTTTTGTGTTTGGATATTTTTTTTCGTCTTCAGGTGTTTGATGCTATAACTGCTAGACAACAAGAATCAGACACTTTGAGTCTTGATTTTTTTAGGAATCACGCATCGCCCTCTTGGAAAACTAATGATCTAGTCACTGAGAAGAGCATGGATGTCGATGACAAGGCTAAAGCTGAAATCAGTTTGCCAGAACATGATCTACCAACAAATAGATCACCCAAAGATCCAGGTACTAAACTAAACATGAATATCAAAAGCTATTATTGCTCCTCTTATGTGAACCAGAAAATAAAGTGTTCCTTTTAATGTAGATGAACATCAAGCTGACAATGCAGCAAAAGTAGCTCGAAGGGTAACATTACTATCCTTGTATACGAATTGCCTTGTTCTGGTCTCTGTGATGCACATTTCTTATGTTTACTGTAGAAACTTAGGGAGACAAGGCGCGAGAAGAGAGCAATGGATTTGGTTCATAAAGATGATGAAGCACATGTTAAGCAGGAGAATGCCGCTATTGAGCGATCAAAAGCTGTCGATTCTGCTGTGCTTGGAAAATACAGCATATGGCGAAAAGAGAACGAGAATTCAGATTCTACAGTTAGGCTGATGAGGGACCAAATTATTATGGCTCGTGTCTATTCTGCGCTTGCTAAATCAAAGAACAAGAGTGATCTATATCAAAAACTGCAGACCCGAATCAAGGAAAGCCAGCGGGCTGTTGGAGATGCTTCTGCTGATGCTGGCCTGCATCACAGGTGTGTATCTGCTTCACTTCTTTCCTTATTCTGGGAAAAACTGTTTCTTACTTTTCTCCTTTTAACTATCTACTTTGCAGCGCACCTGAGAAAATCATAGCGATGGGTCAAGTTTTATCAAAGGCTAGAGAAGAAGTTTATAATTGTATGGCAATCACTCAGAAACTAAGGGCTATGCTTCAGTCAGCAGATGAACAGGTCAGGTGCTTGAAGAAGCAGAGTACATTTCTTAGCCAATTGGCTGCAAAGACAATTCCAAACAGCATTCACTGCTTGTCTATGCGTTTGACGATTGATTACTATCTCCTCCTCCTTGAGGAACGAAAATTTCCAAGGAGTGAAAATTTAGAAAATCCAAATCTCTATCACTATGCACTTTTCTCAGATAATGTCTTGGCAGCTTCTGTTGTTGTGAACTCAACCATCATGAATGCTAAGGTATTTTCCATGCACTTTTAGTCAATTATTCAATTGCATTCCTCAAAGTAGTTCCTAACATTGATGTTTGGAATGTCCTTTTCAGAAACCAGAGAAACATGTTTTCCATCTTGTGACTGACAAGTTAAACTTTGGAGCCATGAACATGTGGTTTCTGCTGAACCCACCTGGCAAGGCTACCATCCATGTTGAGAATGTGGACGAATTTAAGTGGTTGAACTCATCATACTGTCCTGTGTTGCGGCAACTTGAGTCTGCTGCCATGAAAGAGTACTATTTCAAAGCTGATCGGCCCACCAGTCTCTCAGCAGGTTCTTCAAACCTAAAGTATCGGAACCCCAAGTACCTCTCTATGCTGAACCACTTGAGGTTCTATCTCCCAGAGGTCTATCCAAAGGTGGATAAGATACTCTTCCTCGACGATGACATAGTTGTGCAGAAAGATTTGACAGGGTTGTGGGATGTTAATCTTAATGGAAAGGTCAATGGTGCTGTGGAAACCTGTGGGGAGAGTTTCCACCGTTTTGACAAGTATCTCAATTTTTCAAATCCACACATTGCTCGGAACTTTGATCCAAATGCATGTGGCTGGGCTTATGGGATGAACATCTTTGATCTGAAGGAGTGGAAGAAGAAAGATATTACTGGGATCTACCACAAATGGCAAAATATGGTGAGAATTCAATTCTTGTTACTGAATTGCATGATTTACAAAAAAAAAGGTTTTGGAAATCTGTACATTATTATTTAAACTCATCATATCTCACATAGTCCTCCTGCTGTTCTATTCTGTTCTGTTCTGTTAGAATGAAGGCAGAGTTCTTTGGAAGCTTGGGACACTTCCGCCTGGCCTCTTGACCTTCTACAAGTTGACGCACCCACTGGACAAGTCATGGCATGTTCTTGGACTAGGATACAACCCAAGCGTAGACCGTTCAGAGATAGACAGTGCTGCTGTTGTTCATTACAATGGGAACATGAAGCCATGGTTGGAGCTAGCAATGACCAAATACCGACCATATTGGACCAGGTATATCAAGTATGATCACCCTTACATCCGTGGATGCAACTTGAGGGAGTAGTAGATATAGTCGTGCTGAAACACTGACAGATGAGGACGAGCCTGCTGGACAGAAGTGTTCCATGTCCTTGCGGTGCGTTGTTTTACTGAGCAAACTGGTACTACCTGAAGCTCTTGGTTGGACATAACGACATAGTTGCTCATGTGAGAGTAGACCAGACTTAGACACAATCACACAAGAGGATTCACTCACGTGGAATACATTTGCCCTACGTTGAAATTGATGCTACTTTGAAAACCAGTCTGCAAGAAATTAGATTAGTGAGGAGAAGATAAACCTGCGCACGGCGGCGTAAGAAACCAGAAATGTCCGCTGGTCGCCCGGCATTCTCCGCGCGCAAGCCCAACAGCTCAAAGCCAGGCACAGCCCATAGTGCGACAGCTTACTACCCCGCAAATCCAGCCACGCCCACGCGTCTCGACTGGAGTGGACCTGCGTCGCGCGGCTGGCCAGTTCGTTAGACGCGTGGGGATCAGCGATTCAGCGCGCTGGGCCTTGGCCGAGGCCGACGGAAGCGGACGAGCGAGAAGGATCGCACCGTCCATTCGTCCTCCAGCCACTGACCCGGGGCGACCCCCGCACTGCTCCCTCCGTGTCCGCATCCCCGCGCGGCAATCAGCGGACCGGCTTGCGCAGGCACGCAGCCGCCCGGGCAGGCGCATCGCGTCGCACGGGACGGGATGGGAGTGCGGCGCGACCACGCGCGCGGGGGTCAACTCGTGCGTGCGAGCGGGTACAACGAGTGACAGCGGCGCACGGCTCGAGGCGCGGGGCTGCTTGCTGCTGCATGCAGCCAACGAGCCTGCGCGCAGGCCCGGTCGCTTCCGGCTTCGCTTCATCTCAGGGGCCCGCCCGGACTTTCCCAGCAGGCAGCAGGCACTGCAGTAGTGCAGTTGCCCTGCAGTACCTGTGGGGGCAGTACTGTAGTAAACAACCGCTGCGTGCCTGTCGGTGGAGCTTTGTCGAGGGGACGGTGCCCGAGTATAATCCTGGTGGTAGTGCTGCTGCTGCCCCTGCTCCTGCACGGCGAGTTGTGACTTGTGAGTGACACGCAAGCAGCAAGCCAGCACCAGCCGCCTGGAAGAACAGAGGAACAGGCGATCCCGTCCAGAGCAGAGGAACAGGCGATCGGGACCAGGGACGAACAGTGCCCGGAATCGCGCGGTACAGCGAGCAACGTGAGGTTGCTGTAGTGGCCCGCTCCAACCGACATCCCGTCCGGTTTCCAATCTATCTATACCTACCGGACATGGATGGGAGTATGGTAGTACCGGCGCCGCTTTTCGAGCGCGTATACGCACGAATCTGTAACAGTGCTCAGGATTGCAGCATGTCTGGGAATGTCAAAACCAAACATCTTTACTACTAATCAACTCACGCGCGCCAGAGCCAGAGCCAGACACAGGCAAAGCAGCCCCCGCGGAACGTGACCAAGATATAGCTGTTAAGAACCCCTTGCTACCGAGTGTAGTCCAAGGGCTGCTTAACTGAATAATAGTAGAACACAAGAAGACAAGAGTGTAGAGAGGAACTGATTCTTTGTTACTATATGGTGCTGCTCTCCAAGGGTTACATAATATGGGGATCTCCTCTCTATTTATAGACAAAACTAGGGTTTCAGACATATGGGCCACATGGGCCTTCCTGGCCCAAGAAAGGTTTCTTAACACTCCCCCTTGGCCCAATGCCGCGAGATGCATATGTCCCAAAACTCCATAAAAAACCCAGTGGGAAAAAATTGGAGAAAGAGTACATAGCTCACACTTGCTGTGTCGCATGAATTGCCTCATCAAAACCTTAGTGAGAAACTTTCATGAAAACTCACATAAAGGAAAAAGAGTACAATTCACCCAATATAACAATTTAATCTTCTAGATTATTTGGGTACTTAAAATTTACGTTTAAGATTATTTGGGTGTGTGTGAAGTTTCTCCCCCTGAGATCTGCAATTCTCTAAGTCTCATCATTCCAAGTCCTCGGACGCATCTTTCAAAAGATGACGCAGGGAGTGACTTTGTGAACATATCTGCGAGATTTTCACATGACTTAGAGTGCAATATTTTAATCTCATTCATCTTATGCAGCTCATGTGCATAGAAGAATTTAGGGTTTATATGCTTCGTAAGATTACTTTTCACATAGCCCATTTGAACTTGTGCGACACAAGCTGCAATATCTTCATAAATGATTGTGGGTGTTTGCTCAATATTCAACCCACATGCGGATTGGATATGATTGATCATTCTTCGAAGCCATGCACATTCACGCGAGGCTTCATATAAAGCAATAATTTCTGAGTGGTTCGTTGAAGTCGATACCAAAGTTTGTTTTGACGACTTCCATGAAATTGCAGTTCCTCCACAAAGAAATACATATCCAGTTTGAGATTTGCCTGAATGTGGATCAGACAGGTATCCAGCATCAGCGTACCCGATAAGATTTAGATCTTGATTTTTTCGATAAAACAAACCAAGATCCTTGCTTCCTTGTAGGTAACGGAAGATATCCTTGATCCCTTTCCAATGCCTTTTGGTGGGTTCCGCACTGTATCTTGCTAGTAAGTTCACAGCAAATGCAATATCTGGTCTTGTGCTATTTGCCAGATACATCAATGCTCCAATTGCGCTTAGGTACGGATATTCAGCTCCAAGAACTTCCTCCCCCTCTTCCCTAGGTCTGTATGGGTCTTGGTCTACCTGTAATGACCTTCCAATCATAGGGGTTTTGGCAGGATATGCCTTCTCAAGACCAAATCTTTCTAATACTTTTTGAGTGTAAGTTGATTGGTGGATTAATATGCCACCTTCAAAATGTTCAAGCTGCAGGCCTAAACAAAATTTGGTTTTACCCAAATCTTTCATCTCAAATTCAGACTTCAAGTATGAGCTTGCCTCTTCAATTTCTTTATGTGTTCCTATGATGTTCAAGTCATCAACATATGCTGATATAATACAGAATCCATTTGGGGATCGCTGTATAAATACACATGGGCAATCCTCGTTGTTTATGTAGCCTTTCTTGCTTAGGAAGTCACTCAAGCGATTATACCACATTCTTCCTGATTGTTTCAATCCATACAGTGATTTCTTAAGTTTAACACTGTATAATGCTCTATTTTTCTCATCTCGGTTTGGGACTGGGATCCCTTCCGGTATTTTCAGATAGATGTCTGTATCCAGGTTTCCATAGAGGTAAGCTGTCACAACATCCATTAGTTTCATTTTTAAATTCAAGTTCACTGCCAATGAGATCAAGTATCTAAAGGTAATTCCTCCCATGACTGGAGAGTAAGTTTCTTCATAATCAACTCCAGGGCGTTGAGTGAAACCTTGAGCGACTAGCCTTGCTTTGTACCTTGATATTTCATTATTTTCATTTCTCTTGCGGACAAATACCCACTTATAACCTATAGGGTGTATGTGGGATGGTGTGCGGCTTACGGGCCCAAACACCTCTCTTTTGTCTAGAGAAATTAATTCTGCGGTAATTGCCTTTTTCCATTTATCCCAATCCGGTCTTTTCTTGCACTCTGCGATAGATGCCGGTTCCGGGTCATGATCAATGATCGAGGCAACTTTTTTTGCGAAATATATGTCTATGTTGGCTGTTGCTCTGTTCATGCATTCTCCAGTTAATACATAGTTTATGGCCATTTCATCATGGGATGCTTCTTGCATTTCTTCTTGTGTTTCCCTATTGCTTCTTGTTGCGGGAGCGAGTTCCTTTAGTTTTTCATCGCCTTTGTGTGCGCACATGTTTGGGTTGGCGGTTTCTTCTACGGGAAGGTTCAAGTCCGGAATGCTTTTCTTCATGTGTTCCTTCCCGGTGCCAGGTCTCGTCTGGCTCCCCTTCTTGCTTTGGGGCATTTCTGTGATCGGCTGTGGCAAGTCCTCTTGCCCTCTTTTCTTCGGACGTCTCCGAGTACTTGGGGTTTGAGAGGCCAGAGTTCCTGTCCTTTTGTTATGAGGCCTCTTAACAGGATCGGGTATACCTTCAATTTTTTTTGGTATTTCAACCCTCTCTGGTGCACTCAGTGCAGGGACATGCGACTTAACCACGCTCTTCAAATCACAAAAATGATCAGGCAGTTCATTTGCTAAGTTTTGCAAATCGATTATCTTTTGAACTTCTAGATTTGCTTCTTTAGTGCGAGGGTCATGAGCGGGGATTCCCATGGATTGCCATATAATTTCTCGGCATTTCTCATCCAAAGGTTCTTTTCCTCCCCCTAATGATGGGAAATTATCCTCGTCAAAAATACAATCGGCGAATCGGGCCGTATGCAATTCTCCGGTCATTGGGTCAAGGTGTCTAATTATGGATGCACTCTCATATCCAACATATATCCCTATTTTCCGGAGAGGACCCATTGCACTTCGTTGTGGAGGTGGTATAGGTACATATACCATGCATCCAAATTTTCTTAGGTGAGAGATTTTTGGGATGACTCCTTGCACTAGTTGCATTGGTGAGTGAATGTTGTATGCTGATGGACGGAAATTGATAAGTGCTGCTGCGTGCAGGATGGCATGGCCCCAACATGTGTTGGGTAGGTTACAACTCTGCAAGAGTGGTCTAGCAATTAGCTTTATTCTTTTAGTCAAAGCTTCGGCTAGTCCATTTTGCGTATGAACATGAGGCACAGAGTGCTCAACCGTAATTCCCGATGCGGTACAATAATCATCAAATGCCTTAGATGTAAATTCTCCAGCATTATCCATTCTAATGGACTTTATTCGATGGTCAGGGAAAGTATTTTTAATCCGGATGATCTGCGAGATCAACTTTGCAAATGCATGGTTTCGAGTTGATAGTAAGCATACATGCGACCACTTCGAGGATGCGTCGATTAAGACCATAAAATATCGAAAAGGTCCCGAAAGTGGTTGAATTGGACCACAAATGTCCCCTGGATTCGTTCCAAGAAGGCGGGAATTTCATTCTTTACTTTCAAGGGGGATGGTCTCAATATCAATTTTCCCATGGCACATCCCTGGCACACAAAATCTTCTTGATTTGGGAAGTGTTTCACATTTATGCAGTGTCCTTGTGAGTTATTGATGATATTTCTCATCATTCTAAGACCAGGGTGCCCTAGTCGACAATGCCATAGAGAGAATAATTCAGAATGTCTAAACACCGTCTTTAGGGAAGTGTACACTGCAGGTGCACTAATCTTAGTATAATATAACCCTGATTCTAGCGATGGGAAATTTTCTATGACTTCTTTGTCATATTCCCCATACTTTATGATGTATAGGTATTCCTTACCATTTTCCTCTGTGGTTTCTACATGAAAACCATTTGCACGAATGTCCCTAAAACTCAAGAGAGTTCTGGTTGATTCAGGGTATAATAGAGCTTCTTTGATTTCGATTTGAGTACCCATCGGGAGTGTAATTGTGGCTTTACCTGAGCCTATTACACATGAATCGCTTCCCGCGATTGTGGTAATACTACCAACGTTCTTCATGATCGTATGAAAGTATTTTGTTTCCCTTAAAATGGTATTTGTCGTGCCACTGTCGACAATACATATATCCTCCATAGACCTTTCATAATACAATTATTGCAATTAGTAATTATCATAAGGGAAATATTGCATAGTAAATTTAAATAGTTCAACATTCATGAAATAAAGATAATGCTCTTATAGAGCTTACAGACCATAATTATGTTTTTTTTTTCAAACTCTGAAAAATAAATGTGCATGCAAGCACTCAAATGGAATCAAGGAAGGCATCAGTGTCAGCCTCCACTAGAGCTATGGAGGTGTTCTCTTCGGTGGCAACCATCTTCACAGCACCTGCAAGATCAAGAGGCATGCCATATGCTTCAAGCGTATGGTCTTCTTCCATGGCTTCATTGTTGGTTGCCATGGTGAAGTGTGCCTCAGGTTTCTGTTTGGATATGTTCTTTGCCTTGTATGCTTCTATGACATGCTTTGGTGACTGGCATATTTTGGACCAATGTCCCCACACGCCACATTTGTAGCATGTTTGGTCTTGAAGTCCGTATGGCTTGTGTTGTGGCTTCTCTTTGCTTGTTTTCTTTCTGTGAGCATTGATGGGATTAACTGTGGTTTCTTTCTTTCCCTTGCCAGCACCATGCTTGCCTCTCTTTCTGTGGATAGGCTTTCTTATCTTGTACGAGGCGACATTAACTTCAGTGCTAATGCTCTTTCCATTTGGATAAGCATTAAAGTTCGTCTTCAATGCATCATCTTGTGCCTCATTTACTTGCATCATATCAATAAGATCGCTATACTGCTTGTATGCGTCTTGTCGATAGTTGCGGGCAGATTGAATGGCGCTTGGGTGGAAGGTAGACAAGGTTTTTTCAATCTTTTCCTCATCTGTTATCACCTTACCACAAAGAGATAATTTAGTGCATATTCGGTGCAGTGCTGCATTATATTCTCCCACAGTTTTAAAGTCAGCATATCTAAGACGAGCCCAGTCTTGCTGTGCTTGGGGCAAGACTGTGTACTTTAACCTCTCAAAACGTTGCTGCAATGCATTCCAGAGGTTGCTTGCCTTTCTTTCTGACATATACTCATTCTTGAGAGTAGGCAAAAGATGGTGCCGCAGAAAATGCAATGCTTGGTCATTTTGCTCGTCGGTGGCAACTTCATCCTTTTGGCCAAGCCCGATTGCAACCTTGAGCTTCTTGCCCCCAAGCACAATCTGCACATCAGATGCCCACGTGAGGTAGTTTTGGCCATGCGGGGCCAACACTTCGAATTCACGGCTCACAATACCAGTCATCTACATGTGATAAATTTTATAATTAGATTACTTCTTGTAATCATTTCATAAAATGGAATAAATAATTGCAAAAAAATACGAGAGAGTAAATAACTGTATAATAAATTTAGATGTACAGAAAACTATTTTATGAATAATTTATTTAGTCATTTTTTTTGACCAGCAGCGGCGCTTTGGTGCGCGTGCATGCAGCCACGCTTGCGATGACGTTTCGTTTTACGAGCAGCATCGGCTTGTGCGCGTGGGACTGCAGGACATCAATGATGGCTGCAATGCGTTGGCGCTTTGGTGCCCGCATGAGACAACGGCGGGTGGGTTATGCATGACATCATACTGGGTTACACTGCCTTGTAAAGGGAACAGTCAGAGCTTTTCATATCCACATCCTTTTCGTGGTGATATGCATCCAGTCAAGGACATTTTACTGTTAGTCACTTTTCTCACTCCTGCTGTTTGTTTCTAGTACAGGATGAACACCTTCCTTTCTGCATCTAGTCTGCTCCAGAACAAGATCTAATGGACAATTATATTCCATTAGCTCTACGCCCTATAATACATGCATGTGTTGTTCGCATGCTTTGCCAATACGTGGAGGGAAGCAAAGGCATGGACCTCGAGGCATGGAGGAAAGATGTGAGCTTGCTGCTGTTGCAAGCGCCTGCCATCATACAATCGGGATGGTCTGCTACTCAGCTGCTGCGTGTCAGCGTTGGGCAGCAATGGCCACCTGATGTGCGCGCCTGCGTTCGAGCGGTGATGGCGTGCTGCTGCTCCAGCAGCTAGGAGGAGCATATAGAGTGCGTTAGAAGTGTGGCTTTCTCTATTGTTCGTTCTGTCCCTTTTTTCCCTTTTTTAAATGTTTTCGTTTCACACGTGATCTGTCAATCTGTGCAGATTGGCGACTTCATGTCAGCAACACTCACGTGTTCATTTCTATCGACTTCGAGTCGGCGATATAATCAGCTAAGAAATGATCATACTTGTAATATGAAAAAGGAAAAACAGGATTCAAAATATCATGTATAATAGAGAACATAGTTCAAAGATTCTTCTCAATACCTTTGTTTGATCTTCTTGAATAGAGTCTCATGCTGATAACGTGTTAAGAACCCCTTGCTACCGAGTGTAGTCCAAGGGCTGCTTAACTGAATAATAGTAGAACACAAGAAGACAAGAGTGTAGAGAGGAACTGATTCTTTGTTACTATATGGTGCTGCTCTCCAAGGGTTACATGATATGGGGATCTCCTCTCTATTTATAGACAAAACTAGGGTTTCAGACATATGGGCCACATGGGTCTTCCTGGCCCAAGAAAGGTTTCTTAACAATAGCAACACGTTTCCCATGCATAATTAACAACACGAAGGTCCACGCACATCTACCCCGGCCGGCACACATGACTGGATCACCCGCCGCGAAGTTGATCGCGCATGTCGAGGGCCGCGGCCGGGCTGGAACGCCCCGACGATGTCGCCGCCGCGAGCTCCAACTTTGAACGTGGCCGGCCGATCGAGCCGGCGGCCGCCCGGGCGGGAATGCGGGATGATCAGCTTTGTCGCTGGATTGATTGAAAGCAGCGGTCCGTCGCACTCGCACGTAAAGACGGCAACAAAAGCAGCCCCCCGTGTTTCCCGGTCTTGACCCGCGCGGCGGCGGCGGGGTGTCGTGTGCGTCTGTGCGTGCGTGCATGCAGGCATGGCCCGCCCCGCGCCGCGTGACGCGTCAAGGCGCAAGTACCAAACAACGCAGCGCACCCGCCGTGCTGATGGATGCTGCTAAGCAACGATTTTTGGACAAATCAGCAGTGGGTACGAGCCATAGTTTTTGATCTGCAACAATCCGCGGATAGGTCACGGATCATAATTTTTGATCCAAAACTCGACCCAACCTGAATAAAATCCGACATAACCCAAAAAAAGAACCCACACCAACACGTCTAATCGAGAGACACAGACCAACCCTGACCTCAACACTATGCACGGGTAAGACATGAACCGTGTGAAACGATCTACGATCTGACCCCTTAACCGAACCCAAACACGATTCAATCCGACATTTGAACAAACATGCATGGAGACGCAGGCACTAAACTCTGGAGCACGCCATCATCATCATGCGCCAATCCTTGCCGGTACTCCAGCACATTCCATTCCATCTAGTAGGCCACATTCGGCGTCACCACACGGCAGGGGCAGGCCATGCAGCCCAAGTGCCCAACGTTGCCCCCAGTTCTGTTGGGTGACTGTACCCTCCTCGCTCCTTTTCCGACTCTTCTCTCGCAAGCAACGAGTGCTCTCACTCTGCTACCAGCAGCAGCGGCAGCAGCACACAGGCCACAGCGGCCGCGCTGCTGTGCTGGTGTGGTGCCTTGTCTCTTCTCTCGTGGTGCGGAAAGCAGGTAGAGAAGGAGAAGCGGGGGGAGAGAGAGCGTCAGGCAGGCAATAAATGGCAGTTTAGGTGCGCGCAGGCCGATGGCGGCGTGGCAGGTCCTCTCTGTCGCCTCCACCGTCTTAGTATAACTCCGTCCGCGCATCAGTCGCAGAGCGCATGAGCTAGCACAGACTACCAGCAGCCGTCTGTACTCTGTAGTAAGGGGAGGGAAGCGGGGAGGAGAGATCGGGGCGGCGGGCGCGCTGCTCTCTCTGACCTTCACCTTCCCTGCCACGGCGCACGGCACGGAGGCCTATGGATTTGGGCGCATGGCGGGGTTCCCTCTAGGCGGAGGAAGCCACACCCAGAGCCGCGACGCGCCCGCCTCGTCCGTCCCGCCGGTGCATCCCTCCGACGCCGCGTCCTTCCTCTACGCGGCGCGCGCGGGAGCGGGCCTGCAGCTATGGCAGCAGCAGCAGCAACACCCGTTCTACAACTCCAACATCATCCGCTTCTCCGATGATCCACCCGGCGCCGCGCCCTCGCTCACGGGCGCCGCGTCGCCGTCGTCGCCGTCGCGCGGCCCGAGGGCCGGCGGGGGAAGCGGCGGCGGCGGCGGGGTCAGCTGCCAGGACTGTGGCAACCAGGCCAAGAAGGACTGCGTGCACCAGCGCTGCCGCACCTGCTGCAAAAGCCGCGGCTTCGCCTGCAGCACCCACGTCAAGTCCACCTGGGTCTCTGCTGCCAAGAGACGCGAGCGCCAGCAGCAGCTCGCCGCGCTCGCGGCCTCCGCCGGCGACACAGCCGCGGCCGCCGGCCCGTCCCGCGACCCGACCAAGCGCCCGCGCGCACGCCTCTCCGTCGCCACCCCGACGACCACGTCCTCGGGTACATGGATGGCATAGCAATCATGCACGCTTGCGCGCACGCTCCGCCTCGTCTGATCCCATCTCTTAACAAATTTCTCGTCTTGTGTTCCCGTGCTGCGTACGCGCGTTCAGGGGATCAGCAGATGGTCACGGTCGCCGAGAGGTTCCCGAGGGAGGTGAGCTCGGAGGCGCTGTTCCGGTGCGTGCGCCTGGGGCCGGTCGACCGGGCCGAGGCGGAGGTCGCGTACCAGACCACCGTCAGCATCGGCGGCCACGTGTTCAAGGGCATCCTCCACGACGTCGGCCCTCGTAGCTTGCCTGCCGCTGGAGGCGGCGCCGCCGCCGCCGCCATCGAGTACTACTTCCGCCACGCCGCGGACGGATCGCCGCCGAGCACCACAGGCGCCGCTGGCGAAGCGTGCGGCGCCGGTGGTGTGGGCAATGTCGTCGTGTCATCGGCTGTGGTGATGGACCCGTACCCGACGCCCGGACCCTACACCGCCTTCCTGCCTGGCGCGCCGTTCTTCCCAGGCCACCCGAGACAGTGACCGGCGGCTCGCTCGATCGCCAGCCGTCTCGCTGTGTAACGACATCACGACTCCATCTCCAGCTCGCTAGATCTGTCAATTTCGTTGGGTACCTAAATTCTTAATCTCTTATTGAGATGCATAAATTCATATTTGTTCGTAGAGCCTAGCTAGCTTAGGCGCGGGTTAGACTTTATTTGCTTCTTGGGATCATTTGATGGGGGCGTGAGTAGTCGCTGCAAATGGCCCAAATCTGACAGTTAGGGAACTTGATGATAACATTTGACCTGTTTTCCTGAACTGTTCTCCTTGATGGTTTTGATTTTTTTTTTGTTGGTGTGATTTTAGTTAGTATTAAGGGTATGTTTGGAAGCAAAATATTTCAAAACTATGATTTTGTAATACTACAATTTTAATGTGATGACATAACCTTAGTAGACAGTATTTAAAACCATGATATTTAGTAAACATATGTTAGTAGATAGTATTTAAAACCATGATATTTAGTAAACATGTGTAAGACTAGCATATATAAAAAAACTTTGGATTGATGTGGAGTTTTAAATACTCCAAAAATATCATGGTATTTAAAACAGAGTTTTTTATAATGTAGCCAAACACCTTTAGCAAAAAACACTATAGTATTCTCAAACACTTTTGGCAAAAAACACTATGGTATTCTCTAACACCATGGTTTCACCTCAACTCCAAAAATACTTTGTTTCTGATCACCCCTTAATATGTTAATGATTCTATGTAGCTTCTATGCATGTGTCTACCATAAGGAGGGATCCCTTTGCTTTACTACTTGCACCTTTGCTCTTCAAAAGCTGAGCCCTAGAAACCTAGTTGGCCTTTAATTGGTAGCTCGTGAATCCTTGATATCGTGTCGTGTTAAGTATGGCCTGTGGTTAGACGCATGAGAGAGACAAGAGTCATCATATGCTCATGGGAGAGAGAGAGAGAGAATGATCCGATGATTATGGGAAGCTGTGACCGATCGAGCCATGCGCCGATCCCTTGTTTGATTCCGGGATTTTTTTTTTATGTTTCCGAGTGTAGCAACTCTGAGGAGATCTGGAGACGAGGGCTCGCACATTCTCGTGTTCTTCGTCTCACACATGCATGATCTTGTTTCCTCGTTGATCCCAACACGTCAGGTCCAGAATATTTATTTTCATGGCTTTTCCACAGCATCCTCGATTCCTGCTATTGCTCCACAGCGGATTAGCCTGTTTGGGCATAACTTTTCTAACTTCTGTAATGCATTATAGTATTGGCCTTCTCACAAAGAAATTAATATTATTTTTCTTCTAACCCCATGCAAATGGTTGCTAGACTAACGGAACCTACCTTTGCATTTTGCTAAGGTTTCAATTGCATGCATGTGAAAGGAAATAGTGACAAGATGATGCTTCAGTAATGTTGCTGTCCGACCTCATGTACAGAAGAGGATATATGTATATACACACTGACACACAAGCACATATGGACTCAATATAAGCAAAATCATTGGCAATTTGATGGCTTCTAACTTTTTCTTCGTACACGTGATATTATTGTCGTTGCTGTTTGACTAGTGAACTGGGTTATTTGATAGATTAAATAAATAGTTTGAGCATCAAAACATCACAAGACATACGCGGCCCTATATATATTGTTTGTTTCAAATCTAGTGTACCGATTGGTGCATATGATGAGTATTATAATTATTGTTTTTATTGTCGAATATAACCGATGGGATTTAGGGGTGACAATGAGCTCTCAATTTTACACTATATGATTTAAGGATCGAATTAGATCAGGTCTTATTTTTATTTTTTTTGAACTAAAATTATTTAGGTCTCTACTATTTTGTGAATAAGCATTTGAATTATGATCTACTACCACCCCTAATGGGATTCTTCCAGCAGATTAGTGTTTCATAGGATGTATTTTCAGCTTCATTCCAAATCGAAACTGTTTGAAATATTCATGTCCACTCAAAATTATACTATAAATCTAATTTATTTTTCAGTTATGTTTCTCTTTTGGCATTTCCGAGGAATGAAAACGCCCCTTCTGTCCATGTTTGATGGACCCCGAAAAAGTGGGAATGTTGAATACCTTTTGACTCAAAAAATTTGTTTTTGTCGTAAATGTTCAAATGCTAGATCTATTAACAAAATTGGGGTGGTGCCACTGCCATCGATCTCTGCTGATTAGCCGTTTAATCTAGAGGAAAGCACATATGCATACAAATTCTGCAAAGTACGCAGTTTACTCTTGGAGTGGACTGAATAGTGCATACGTTCATTTTGTTTATGCAGCCTGGTTTATGGTATGTGCCATCACATGCATATAATATAGTTATATACTACAAGCATATAGTTATATAATGCAAGCATATTGAATACTCCTATATATTTTACACTGAGCAACAAACTTGTTGTACAAAACAACTTCGCATTGTCCCTCATCTTCTCTTTCTTTCTATCTTTTTCTCGGCTTTTTAGAGCATGTTTAGGAAAAGAGGAAAGAGATTTTAGCCCCTCCAATCTCCTCCACCCCTAATTCCAAACAAGCTCTTAAAGAAAGGAATGGAATCTTCATGTTCCAATAAAGGGGTTTCATCAGTTTTTTTATTCGCGTTTTTAAGTCCAGAACAAGATCATCTCAGTTGTTACAGCTCGAAATACAGCCTCAATCCCAATATTGCCAATCGTTTTACTTCGCGAGGGAATAGCGGACGAGATCTTGATCTCGTGAGTCGTGAATCACTTCTGCTGTTGATTGCTGGATGTCTGGCTCGTCGTTGCCATGCATAACTTGCGAGGAGAGGGCACCAAAATACGCGCGCCTCAGCTTGTTTATGTTGGTCGGCTCTTGGTTGAGTCGATGTCCAGTTGTGCTGCTTTTTTTTATATGGAAACATAATGTTCTAGCATTTTGTAGTCTCCTGCGTACAGTTTTGCAAGATCAAAGATTATAAACACCTACCATAAAACAAAAGAAAACATCCTTAGAAAGAACACATCAATGAATCAAACGCCATTTAACCTAGCTTTGGACCTCCATGCATGGCTTGGAAAGATTTCTATAGCCACTATCTTTAAAGATCGACATACCACGAGGACCTCGTAGTGAGCTTCTTCTTTATGCAACAATCTCGAGAATCTAAATCATTATGTTTCTATGAAAAGAACTCGTATAATTAATGGTATTGGTTTAAAAAGCAGAGACCACATCATTGTGACAAAGCCAATTACATCAAAATATGACTGTAACTCCAATTGGTAAAGCAAAGTAAATAATTCTCTAAATGTTTCTAACAAGGTACGTAACAATTAAATAAAAGATGTTGAATAGTCTCGATTTGATTAAAAAACTACATCTCATACCACCTTTCCGTCCATGATCAGCTAAGTTGTCTTTAGCTAAAGTAATGCCCTCTCTAAGACTAGCTCCAACAATGACCTCTAAAGGGTCATGTATCCTAAATTTAGGATGCGTTTGGTTGCAATGATAGGACGGGACGAGATGAGACGATTCCTCAAATAAGGTTGTTTGGTTCAGGGTAAGGGTTTCCCAGTGTTGTCCCCAGTTGTCCCTCAAAATTGGAGGGACACCAGGGGACGTCCCTGTCCTAGCTGTCCCGCAAGCAAACGCACCCTTCCAGCAGCGTCCTCTAAACGGTTCTCTAAATTTAGAGGATGCTGCTGGATACTCTATATATAAAGTTTCTCTAAACGGTTCTCTATCAATTTGAATACTTTAAACAACCGGTTTAGCAAAACTAAAATATATACAGTACATTTGAGAGTATGACAAATACATATGTACAAAAATTAAAAATTAAAAATTGTCTCTAATATAGGTATTTGTGTATAGAGAACGTGATTAGAGGATGTTGTTGGAAATGAAGGAGATATATGGGATGAAATCTTTTAGTGTAGATTGTAAATGACGTATATAGAGGATGAATATAGATGATGTTGCTGGAGACAGTCAAAATACCTACATATTTGGTTGTGTGAGATGCATTAGTTTTTGAAGGACTATTTGGTAAATGACAATAAAATTTGCCTAACCAAATCGGTATAATAATATATAATATTAGTTTTAAAATAATATATTTATAGTCATAGTAATCTCTACTACTACTTATGTTAGTAGTGTAGGCGTCCACAGGCGCCCGTTCTGTCGCGCGCAGACGCCTGCGTCCCGCGTCCGCTCCGCAACCGCCCGCATCCGCGCCAGCACCGCAGCCGCTCCTTCCATCCACCGCGAATCCTAGCGCTCCCTCCCGCGCGCCTGCAGCCGCGCCGCATCACGCAGCCGCCCCGCACCGCGGATCCCAGCGCTGCCTCCACCGCACAAGCCTCCTTGCCATGCCCCATCCGCAACGACCACACCACTGTCCGCCGCCAAATCCGGATCCCACCCCCATCATCGGCGCCTCCTCCCCCGCTCGCTCGAGACCCTTTCGCTCGCCATGGACGCCGTGGCCTCCCCTTGAAGCCTCCGTCCTCACCAGTCCAATCTCCAACGTACGAATATCCGCTCGCCATGGACGCCGTGGCCTCATCCCGAGGCTCATGCCCAAAACCCTACGGGCGCCGCCTACTCCGACGACTCTGACGAGGCCGCTGCCCCGCGCCAGGAGGGAGGTCAAGAAGCCCTTGGTGAAGAAGCCGAAGGTGACGGTCGCCGAGGTCGTCATCCTGATCGACGCCAAGAACCTCGTAGCGCACCTCCTTGAGATCTTGGTAAGGCCGCGTCAAACCTCTCGTCCCCGTCAAATTCCTGTTAAAAAATGAGATCTTGTGATGACCTCCCTCCTGGCACCTCCCTCCTGGCATCGACGACGTGTCAGTCGTCGCGGCAGGCAGAGCTCTTGGGCTCCTACTCTTTTCTCCGCACCCAGCACCGTCATGGGTGATTCTAGGGTTTCGTCGCCGGCGGCAACAACCTGCCTGTAGCGATTCGACGTAGGCATCCCTGTTCCTCTCCTCCGGAGGCCTGTCTCCTTGCCATATCATCGATGTAGCCTGAGTGCGGGTCCACGCCCCTGCAGACCCACGACGACGGCCTGCAGATCCAGTCCACCTCCGACGAGATGGACCTATCTGCAACTTGTGGACAGCCTGCAGAAACAACTTGTATTGGAGGTTTGCCTTTTCTGTCCTTATGCCTTCTTCTAATCCTCCTCATTTATGTTCAGTGATGATAAATTCATTCATGCCTTTGAGAATGTTGATTTGTAGTTGGAAATTAGAGTTCATTTTAGACTTTGGAAAGTTGAGTTCATGAAAGAACACATCCGCAATCACTCCTAACCAATCAGCTCCCTGACAGCAACACATAATCAGAACTGCATATTAGAATTGATGATTGAATTGTCATATCAGTGTCTTGTTGCAGCTACTAACAAATTGCTTACGAGTTGTGGGCATATGGATATGTTCTCCTTGACTACATGTTAGATATCTAAAACTGTCATTGAAGATCGATTTTGTTTGGAGCATGGCACTGAAGGATGGTATAGTGCACTGGATCTTGGCCCTTTTTGTTTAATTTAGAGAAAAGTTATGGTTGGGAGAGAGCCTTTTGTTTTTAGGCAACTCGAATGTAAACTATTTTTTGTTGAATGTGCATGGTCATGGTGGCTGGTTCATTGACCATTATGAAGTGCTTGTAGATGAGAGTTTCTGGCTGCAATATATTTATGCTGAAGAGTGATGTGATCTGCATGCATGTTTTTGAACAATCAGAATAGGTCATTTTCAGAAACGGTTTATCACTAAGCTCATCAATGCCATTTATTTATCTTACCATGCACCTCATAAATTGGTAACCTGGTTTTATACACAAGAGTTGATTGTATTAAGCTTGCTATTTGACTGTATTAAGCTTGCTATTTGATTCCTCAAAAAAGCTTGCTATTTGATTAAACCCGTGCCTTTTCTGATGTAATGGTGGAATTCAGTGTTGAAGACTTTTTTTAAACCATTCTAGAATTTACTAATTTCTATTTACAGATTGTTGTATTTCATGTATATAAATCTCTGGCAGATCCTATGACTGATATTGATACATTTTGCCATCTACATTATTTATCACCTATGTTTTGTGGTTTATCCTTTGGCATGCATGTCAATGTTAAGTTGTTACTCTACTCCTATTGATAATCTGAAGTAAGGTTCAACAAACTGTCCATGTCAAAAAATGTCAGGATTACTAATCAGTCTATTCAGACATTTAGAGAAGCCCCTGTACCATCATTTGACAGTTTTTATTACATTTGACATTTAGACATTTAGAGGATGAGTATGCAAGGATTGAGGAAGAGGGTGGTAAGGTCATACAATGGAACAATTATCGAGTTTTTTTGTTCTTACAATGTCGCGATCAATTGGTATGCTTTTTATTACTCTCCAGCACACTACCTTGCTATGTATAATAAGTCACCTTGGTTTACTATTGCAATGATTTGGATAAACAAATTTGAATACATTTTTGTTAATGAATTACCGTTTGATTTAATAGTTCATCAACATCTCTACAACCTCAAGTTTAGTGACAAGGAATGTAACAGTAACAACAAAGGAATTACCTGGTGAGTTCACAATTCTTTTGTAAATTCTGGACCAAAGCAGCACAAAATATTGATTAAAAGACCATTACCAAAATGCAATATTTTTTGATTGATTGAAGATGCTACTCCGCTGTCATTTTTTTGAAAAAGTTGTTGGACAAATTAGCAGTCTAGCATGATAAAAGATACAGTTACCTGGCAAAATACGAATGTTATATAATAGCTGATTTAATTTTCATTACGTGATAAAATATTTCTAGATTCCAAGTGAACAACAATCTATGTTCATTAAGTGCCCATGAACAATTAGTGTTACTCCAAATTGTATATTACATGATTTAGTTTGGGGAATGTTTACAATTCTCTATCCGGATGAATGCACGCACACACAATCATTTTTAGTATTCCCAGTTCTCTATCCGGATGACTGCAAAATCATTGCTGCGAACTAATTCTTTGCTTTCCAATTTAGTTTACCGCTATTATGAACATTGTTGATATTTACCTGAACTTGTCCCAAAGCACTCTATGTTTTCAATAAGTATATGTTCAGAAAAAAAACTATGTTCAGAAGAGTAGCCGTATATGGTGTCACTGATATGCTCTTACTTCAGCTGAGGCTTTGTTATCACTTTCAGTGTGTATGTGTGTGCGTGCAGGGGGGAAGTAGGTGTAGGGTATTTTGTGGTGTAAAATATGTTCAATGAAAAACATCTGTAGTGTTAAATGAGAAACGATTTATAATACGGAACTAGCTGGTTAATGCTTAGTGCAAATGGGGCAAGTTCCATGGGTTAGATTTCTCTAGTAATATAAGTTTTCATATTTTTGAAATGTGGATACATTGTCAGCAAAATTCTGTGAGTGAAGCTTGTGTGACATAGGAGAGTTCAAGATTAATGTTGAGTGCAACCATGCTACTCTATCTGGACACATGTAAGGTTTTTTGCTTGCCTAAATTGAGTTGAATAATAGCTTAAAGAACTACATGTTAAACTTGCAGCTGCCATCATGAATTGGAGACCACAGATTAATGGGCTGCTTGGAAATATCGATGCAAACACTGGTGATCCTCAAGTTGGTATGTGTCACTGTTGTATATAACTCCTTTGCTTTTTAATAAGTGTATGACCCGATATTATTTGTGTTACACTAGAAACATACATGCATTTCTTTATTCTTTTATAGAGAAAGAAAAAAATAAAAAAAAATGAGGCATGCATAGTAACTTACCTTACCGTTATGGAAAGGTTGGGACACAAATCAGTTCATGATAGACATTGCAGAGGCTACTTTGGTTATGTCAAGTGTAGTTAAGAATGTGAGTGGCATGAACCAGCTCTCTCCCTTTTTACTCAAATCCACAGTTTGCCTATGTACTTCCTGGTTGCACTCATATAAGCTGCTGCGTTTTTGTTTAACAGGGTGGACTTGCACATGGTGGTTTCAACTTTGATGCCGAACTGTTAGTACCTTTTGTCATATTCTGGTGTGTTTTTCACTGATATACTCTGGTGTGTGTGTGTGTGTGTATACACTACATGTACAGTGGTAGTAGATATCTGAGGGTTGAAAGGTGCAGGGTGACGGCCACCTCAAATAAGAAAAGGAGGTAGAGTTCCAAACTGACCCCAAGAAGTTCGAAGGCTGCCTCTCGGCTTATGTTGGTAATCTCTTATGGAACGTCATTGAAAATGACTTGCGAGATTTCTTCAGCTCATCGAAGATTGCATTAGTAACATGGTTCTGCCTCCGGTCAATCGGTACCGCCCGTATCATCCGACGGCTCGTGTGCGTCGACCCGCCCCCGTTCTGTCGAGCTGTCGCCACTCCACCCCTCCAATTCTCTGTTTCTCATGGTTCTGCCTTCGGTCAATCGGTACCGTCCGTATCATCCGACGGCTCGTGTGCGTCGACCCGCCCCTCGTTCTGCCGAGTCGTCGCCACTCCACCCCTCCAATTCTTCGTTTCTCACGCCAGTAGGGTTTTGTCACCTCCCTGCCGCCGCCTCCGTTCGTTGTCCACACCACCGCCTCCATTCCCCATCCGCACCATCGCCGTCCACGCTGGTCGCCTTCGTTCCCCATCCGCACCATCGCCGTCCACGCTGGTCGCCTCCGTTCCCCATCCACACCAGCGATTCTGGTCAAGGCCGACCACTGTTAAACAATCGAGAGCTGGAATAGCGGCTGGCGCGCCTCCGCGGCGAGGTGGCGGCGTGGCAGGCCAAGGTGCTCTCTGAGCAAGCCGCCGCGGTCGCCCTGCACGCGCAGCTGTAGCACGCCGCGGCCGCGGCGCGGGTGTCGGTCGAGGAGCTCGCCACCGCCTTCCAGGCGGAGTAGTCGACATTCGTGGACCCTCGCCGCGCCAGGCTGCCGCTAGACCACGCGTGCCTGGGCTACCGTCGCAGACTGGCCTCCGTGGTGCTCCTCCCCTGCAGGCACTTGTCCCTCTAGGTGGCGGAGGCGGAGCGCGAGGCGCGGCGTGGCGCCGAGCTGGTGGAGTAGCTAGCGCGCCTGCGAGGCGAGGCGGCGGCGTGGCAGGCCAAGGCGCTCTCCGAGCAGGCTGCCGCGGTCGGCCTGCACGCGCAGCTGGTCGGTCGAGGAGCTCGCCGCCAAAGTGGGCGACACCGGCCAGGCGGAGTCGTCGGCGTTGGCATTCGTGGACCCTCGCTACGCCAAGCCGCCGCCAGACCACGCGTGCCTGGGTTGCCGCCTTAGGCCGGCCTTCGTGGTGCTCCTCCCCTGCAGGCACCTGTCCCTCTGCGGCGCCGCCATGCCGTGCCCCGTGTGCCTGTGCGTGCGGACGGGGAGCGTGGAGGCCATCCTCTGCTGAGCTTCCCCGCCTCTCATCATCGATCATCCGGCCGTCCACCTCGTGAGCCGGTGAGTGCATGATGTGCAGGAACCCATCAATGCCTTCCCAAGAAATCGAGAAGGAAAAAACGTAGGAAAGCTAGAACTTTCTCCTTTTTATTTATTTTTCTAGTTTTTGTTCATATTAATTTTGACTCCTCTGCCCTACCTTCTCTGGGTTTTAGGAGAATTCAATTGATAAGTTCATTGTTAATAGTAAGCAGAGATGAACGGGGGTGGCTCGGCACACCTTGATTTCTTTCTTTCTCAATCTAACGCTCTCGTGTTTCTTCTTGGGCACACTGATCAGAGAGCAGGTTTTCCATGACATGATGGTGGCGCCTAATTTGCTGGTCGTGTGTGCCGGATATCACGATGTCAGTAGATCGGCATGGTAAAGAGTCAAAAACAGTTGTTGTGCCATCTCTAGGACTAGCTTTTTATTTCATTCAGACCTTTGGACGGGTTGTGCCATCTCTGGGATGAGCACTAACATCTGCTGTTTCCCTTGTTCTAGAAATGCTGTCGAGAAGGGAGAAGGCCACAAACTTCAAACCAGACTATGATATTGATATCCATATGAAGGTGAGGCTGTTACAGATAATATATATAAAGAGCATTATGTGCTTCACAAAAAAACTATTTATGAAAGTAAAAATTAGAAAGGTTTCAACACTTAATGTGGGCTATCATAAACTTCTCTAGGTCTTAGCTATGAGTGGGCAAGAATCCAGTATTCTTACAGGCTACAAACTGAAGGTACATTTTGCTACATGTAACACAACAAGAATGACTTTTTTAAAAACAAAACAAGAATATGAGATCTCATGCCTGCTGCTCTCTCTATATTACCTGCAGTGCTGATACGGTGGTAGGAAATGAGATAATGATGGGTATTTTTGGTGCTTCATTTGCATGTCCAGTACCATAGCTCATAACCTGCTTGCCTCTAGGAATGTTGCGAACAACGATTTCACTGGTTAGATTCCCAATCAGCTTAAGAAGATAAACAATCTACAGTGAGTTATCTCGACTTCTTGACATGCAACTGCTAGAGACCTATATCTTGCACTAATATGCTTGTATATAGGACTGATGGAATTCTTGGAGCAAAGGACCAGCACACGGTCACCTCCAAAGCAAGACCCAGGCTGCTTCTACAAGGAGTTGTACAAAGGTATTGTTTTCTTTTTCATTTTTGTGACCATGCACTTGTCTATATTATTCAGTTTGCGCATTTGGTTGGGAATATACTATCAGTTATTGGCTCATTCAGTTATTAAAACAAAATGACCTGTTTATATAAGGGAGTATTTTTATAAATCCTAGTGGTTTGGATCCTAATCATCCATATCAAGACAGGTCCTTGAGTATCCCATGCGTCAAAGCTGTATTTTCATTAACACTGATCAAATCAGCCAATAATCATGTGCGTCAATGACGCAGGAGATAAAAAAACATTGCTCAAAGTGTCTTTGAAATGCACATCAACCCATTTTAGAATACCATAATTCCAATTTGGATACAATGTCCACTCCCACGCACTTCACAGCTATGTGAAAGGGAATTAGGCTTACACCTTTTTCCTAATTGATTTTGGTGGTTGAATTGCCCAACACAAATAATTGGACTAACTAGTTTGCTCTAGTCTATAAGTTTTACAGGTGCCAAAGGTTCACAACAAGCCAATAAAAAGACCAAAGATGGGTTCAAATAAAGAGAGCTAAAGACATCCTAAAGGCACCCTGGTCTGGCGCACCGGACTGTCCGGTGCACCACCGGACAGTGTCCGGTGCACCAGGGAACTCGATGCTGAACTCGCTACCTTCGAGAAAATGGGAGGCCGCTCCGCTATAATTCACCGGGCTGTCCGGTGAAGCACCAGACAGTGTCCGGTGACACATCGGACTGTCCGGTGTGCCAGCGGAGCAATGGCTACATCGCACGCAACGGTCGACTGCAACGTATTTATTGCGCGCCTGCGCGCGTAGAGGACAGAGCACGCACAGAAGGCGCACCGGACAGTCTTCAGGACCTGTCCGGTGCACCACCGGACGGACCAGAGGCCCCACCACTCAGAGCTCCAACGATCAGAACCTAACGGCCGGCTGACGTGGCTGGCGCACCGGATAGTGTTCGGTGCGCCATGCGACAGACAGCCTCCCAACGACCACTTTTGGTGGTTGGGGCTATAAATACCCCAACCACCCCACCATTCATTGCATCCAAGTTTTCCACCTTCCAATACATTACAAGAGCTATAGCATTCAATTCTAGACACAACCAAAGAGATCAAATCCTCTCCCATGTCCGGAATCACTCCAAATCAAATAGTGACTAGAGAGAGAGCGACATTTGTGTTCATTTGAGCTCTTGCGCTTGGATTGCTTCTTTTCTTTCTCATTCTTCTTGTGATCAACTCAATTGTAACCGAGGCAAGAGACACCAATTGTGTGGTGGTCCTTGCGGGAACTTTGTGTTCCGTTTGATTGAGAAGAGAAGCTCACTTGGTCTAAGTGACCGTTTGAGAGAGGGAAAGGGTTGAAAGAGACCCGGTCTTCGTGACCACCTCAACGGGGAGTAGGTTTGCAAGAACCGAACCTCAGTAAAACAAATCCTTGTGTATCACTCTTTATTTGCTTGCGATTTGTTTTTGCCCTCTCTCTCGGACTCGTTCATATTTCTAACGCTAACCCAGCTTGTAGTTGTGCTTAAGTTTATAAATTTCAGATTCGCCCTATTCACCCCCCTCTAGGCGACTTTCAATTGGTATCAGAACCCGTTGCTTCATTAGAGCCTAACCGCTCGAAGTGATGTCGGGAGCATCTGCCAAGAGGGAGATCGGGACCGGCGAGAAGCCCGCCACAAGCCATGGGAAGGCTCCATCCGGGGAGTCCGCCAACAAGGTGAAGGGATCCCCTTCACACGACAAGTCGCGTCGGAGCGGTTACAAGAAGAAGAAAATGAAGAAGGTGGTCTACTACGAGACCGACTCTTCGTCGCCATCCACCTCCGGCTCCGACACGCCGTCCATAACTTCTAAGCGCCATGAGCGCAAGAAGTTTAGTAAGATCCCCCTACGCTACCCTCGCATTTCCAAACGTACTCCATTACTTTCTGTCCCATTAGGCAAACCACCTATGTTTGATGGTGAAGATTATAATATGTGGAGTGATAAAATGAGGCATCATCTAACCTCACTCCACACTAGCATTTGGGATGTTGTTGAGATTGGAGTACAGGTACCATCACCAGGGGATGAAGACTATGATTCGGACGAGGTCGCCCAAATCTGGCACTTCAACTCTCAAGCCACCACTATATTCCTCGCCTCTCTAAGTCGAGAGGAGTATAACAAGGTGCAAGGATTGAAGAGTGCCAAAGAGATTTGGGACATACTCAAGACCGCACACGAAGGAGATGAGGTGACCAAAATCACCAAGAGAGAGACGATCGAGGGGGAGCTCGGTCGCTTCCGGCTTCGCCAAGGGGAGGAGCCACAAGATATGTACAACCGGCTCAAGACCTTGGTGAACCAATTGCGCAACTCGGGAGTAAAAAATGGGATGACCATGAAATGGTCAAGGTTATTCTTAGATCACTCGTCTTTCTTAACCTTACGCAAGTTCAATTAATACGTGGTGATCCTAGATATACACTAATGTCTCCCGAGGAAGTGATAGAAAAATTTGTGAGCTTTGAGTTGATGATCAAAGTCTCAAAGAAGATCATCGAGCAAGATGGCCCCTCCACGCCCGAAGCACAACCAGTCGCATTCAAGGCGACGGAGGAGAAGAATGAGGAGTCTACATCAAGTAGACTACTCATCGACGCCTCTAAGCTCGACAATGAGGAAATGACGCTCATCATCAAGAGCTTCCGCCAAATCCTCAAGCAAAGGAGGGGGAAGGATTACAAGCCCCGCTCCAAGAAAGTTTGCTACAAGTGTGGTAAGCCCGATCATTTTATTGCAAAATGTCCACTATCTAGTGACAGGGGCGACGACAAGAAAGGCAAGAGGAGAGAAAAGAAGAGGTACTACAAGAAAAAGGGCGACGATGCCCATGTGTGCTGCGAATGGAACTCCGACGAGAGCTCCTCCGACTCCTCTTCCGACGAGGACGCCGCCCACATCGCCGTCACCAAAGGGCTCCTCTTCCCCAACGTCGGCCATAAGTGCCTCATGGCAAAGGACGGCAAAAGGAAGAAGGTAAAATCAAAATCCTCCACTAAATATGAAACCTCTAGTGATGAGGGTAACTCTTGTGATGAGGAGGATAATTTGCGTACCCTTTTTGCCAACCTAAACATGCAACAAAAGGAAAAATTAAATGAATTAATTAGTGCTATTCATGAGAAAGATGAACTCTTGGATTCCCAAGAAGACTTCCTAATTAAGGAAAACAAGAAGCATGTTAAGGTTAAGAATGCTTACACTCTAGAAGTAGAAAAATGTGAAAAACTATCTAATGAGCTAAGCACTTGCCATGACATTGCCAACCTTAGAAATGAGAATGCTAGATTAATTCCTAAGGTTGATTCAAATGTTTGTGATGATTCAAATTCCAATCTTAGAGATGATAATGTTAGTTTACTTGCTAAGATTGAATAATTGAATGTTTCTCTTGCTAGCCTTAAAAATAAAAATGAAAATTTGATTGCTAAGGCTAAAGACTTAGATGTTTGCAATGTTACAATTTCCAACCTTAGAAGTGAAAATGACATTTTACATGCTAAGATTGTTGAACTAAAATCTTGCAAACCCTCTACATCTACCGTTGAGCATGTTTCTATTTGCACTAGATGTAGAGACATTAATATTGATGCTATCCATGATCACCTAGATTTAATTAAGAAACAAAATGATCACATAGCTCAACTTAATGCCAAAATAAATGAGCATGACTTAGAAAATGAAAATTTTAAATTTGCTAGAAGCATGCTCTATAGTGGGAGACGCCCTGGCATCAAGGATGGCATTGGCTTCCAAAAGGGAGACAATGTCAAACTTAATGCCCCTCCTAAAAGATTGTCTAATTTTGTTAAGGGCAAGGCTCCCATGCCTCAGGATAACGAGGGTTACATTTTGTACCCTGTCGGTTATCCCGAGCACAAGATTAGGAGAATTCACTCTAGGAAGTCTCACTCTGGCCCTAATCATGCTTTTATGTATAAGGGTGAGACATCTAGCTCTAGGCAATCAACCCGTGCAAAATTGCCTAAGAAGAAAACTCCTATTGCATCAAATGATTCTAACATTTCACTTAAGACTTTTGATGCATCTTATGTTTTAACTAACAAATCCGGCAAGGTAGTTGCCAAATATGTTGAGGGCAAGCACAAGGGGTCAAAGACTTGTGTTTGGGTACCCAAAGTTCTTGTATCTAATGTCAAAGGACTCAAAACCTTTTGGGTACCTAAAATCAAGAACTAAATTTTTTTGTAGGTTTATGCATCCGGGGGCTCAAGTTGGATCATCGACAGCGGGTGCACAAACCATATGACAGGGGAGAAGAAGATGTTCTCCTCCTATGAGAAAAACCAAGATCCCCAACGAGCTATCACATTCGGGGATGGTAATCAAGGTTTGGTCAAAGGATTGGGTAAAATTGCTATATCACCTGACCATTCCATTTCAAATGTTTTTCTTGTAGATTCTTTAGATTACAACTTGCTTTCAGTTTCACAACTATGTAAAATGGGTTACAACTGTCTTTTTACGGATACAGGTGTTACTGTCTTTAGAAGAAGCGATGATTCAATAGCATTTAAGGGAGTGTTAGAGGGTCAGCTATATTTAGTAGATTTTGATAGAGCTGAACTCGACACTTGCTTAATTGCTAAGACTAACATGGGCTGGCTCTGGCATCGCCGACTAGCACATGTTGGAATGAAGAATCTTCACAAGCTTCTAAAGGGAGAACACATTTTGGGACTAACAAATGTTCATTTTGAGAAAGACAGGGTTTGCAGCGCATGTCAGGCAGGGAAGCAAGTTGGTGTCCATCATTCACACAAGAACATCATGACGACTGACAGGCCACTCGAGCTCCTACACATGGATCTATTCGGCACGATTGCTTACATAAGCATCGGCGGGAGTAAGTACTGTCTAGTTATTGTGGATGATTATTCTCGCTTCACTTGGGTGTTCTTTTTACAGGAAAAACCTCATACCCAAGAGACCTTAAAGGGATTCTTGAGACGGGCTCAAAATGAGTTCGGCTTAAGGATCAAAAAGATTAGAAGCGACAACAGGACGGAGTTCAAGAACTCTCAAATCGAAGGCTTCCTTGAGGAGGAGGGGATCAAGCATGAGTTCTCTTCTCCCTACACCCCACAACAAAATGGTGTACTGGAGAGGAAGAATAGAACTCTATTGGACATGGCAAGGACCATGCTTGATGAGTACAAGACTTCGGATCGATTTTGGGCGGAGGCGGTCAACACCGCGTGCTACGCCATCAACCGGTTGTATCTACACTGAATCCTCAAGAAGACATCATACGAACTCCTAACCGGTAAAAAGCCCAATGTTTCATATTTTAGAGTCTTTGGTAGCAAATGCTTTATTCTTGTTAAAAGAGGTAGAAAATCAAAATTTGCTCCTAAGGCTGTAGAAGGCTTTTTACTAGGGTATGATTCAAACACAAGGGCATATAGAGTCTTTAACAAGTCCTCTGGACTAGTTGAAGTTTCTTGTGACATTGTGTTTGATGAGACTAACGGCTCTCAAGTAGAGCATGTTGATCTTGATGAGCTAGATGATGAAGAGGCTCCATGTGTCGCGCTAAGGAACATGTCTATTGGGGATGTGTGTCCTAAGGAATCCGAAGAGCCTCCAAATGCACAAGATCAACCATCTTCCTCAATGCAAGCATCTCCACCAACTGAAGATGAGGATGAGGCTCAAAATGATGAAGGAGAAGATCAAGATGTTGAGCCACCTCAAGAGGAGAGCAATGATCAAGGGGGAGATGCTCATGATCAAGATAAGGAAGATGAACAAGTTCCAAGACCGCCACACCCAAGAGTCCACCAAGCAATCCAACGAGATCACCCCGTGAACACCATCCTCGGCGATATTCAAAAGGGAGTAACCACTCGATCTCGTGTTGCTCATTCTTGTGAACATTACTCTTTTGTTTCCTCTATTGAGCCACACAAGGTAGAGGAAGCACTTCAAGATTCGGATTGGGTGGTGGCGATGCAAGAGGAGCTCAACAATTTTACAAGGAATAAGCTATGGCATTTAGTTCCACGTCCTAATCAAAATGTTGTAGGAACCAAGTGGGTTTTCCGCAACAAGCAAGATGAGCATGGTGTGGTGACAAGGAACAAAGCCCAACTTGTGGCCAAGGGATATTCACAAGTCGAAGGTTTGGATTTCGGTGAAACCTATGCACCCGTAGCTAGGCTAGAATCAATTCGCATTTTACTTGCCTATGCTACTTACCATGGCTTTAAGCTTTACCAAATGGACGTGAAAAGTGCCTTCCTCAATGGACCAATCAAGGAAGAGGTCTATGTTGAGCAACCTCCCGGCTTTGAAGATAGTGAGTATCCTAACCATGTATATAAACTCTCTAAGGCGCTTTATGGGCTCAAGCAAGCCCTAAGAGCATGGTATGAATGCCTAAGAGACTTCCTTATCACTAATGGCTTCAAAGTCGGAAAGGCAGCGGATCCTACTTTATTTACTAAAACTCTTGAAAATGATTTGTTTGTATGCCAAATTTATGATGATGATATTATATTTGGGTCTACTAACGAATCTACATGTGAGGAATTTAGTAGGATCATAACACAGAAATTCGAGATGTCTATGATGGGGGAGTTGAAGTACTTCTTGGGATTTCAAGTGAAGCAACTCCAAGAAGGCACCTTCATTAGCCAAACGAAGTATATTCAAGACATTCTAAACAAGTTTGGGATGAAGGATGCCAAGCCCATCAAGGCACCCATGGGAACCAATGGGCATCTCGACCTCAACACGGGAGGTAAATCCGCAGATCAAAAGGTATATCGGTCGATGATAGGTTTCTTACTCTATTTATGCGCATCTCGACCGGATATTATGCTTTCCGTATGCATGTGTGCAAGATTCCAAGCGACCCTAAGGAAGCTCACCTTATGGCCGTAAAACGAATCTTGAGATATTTAGTTTATACTCCTAAGTTTGGGCTTTGGTATCCTCGGGGATCCACATTTGATTTAATTGGTTATTCGGATGCCGATTAGGCGGGGTGTAAAAGTAATAGAAAGAGCACATCGGGGACTTGCCAGTTCTTGGGAAGGTCTCTGGTGTCTTGGGCTTCAAAGAAGAAAAATTCCGTAGCTCTTTCTACCGCTGAAGCCGAGTATATTGCCGCAGGCCATTGTTGCGCGCAATTGCTTTGGATGAGGCAAACCCTTAGGGACTATGGTTACAAATTAACCAAAGTTCCTCTTCTATGTGATAATGAGAGTGCAATCCGCATGGCGGATAATCCCGTTGAACATAGCCGCACTAAACACATAGCCATTCAATATCATTTTCTAAGGGATCACCAACAAAAGGGGGATATCAAGATTGCATATATTAACACCAAAGAACAATTAGCCGATATCTTTACCAAGCCACTAGATGAACAAACATTTAACAAACTTAGGCATGAGCTAAATATTCTTGATTCTCGGAATTTCTTTTGATATCTTGCATACATAGCTCTTTAATATACCTTTGATCATATCTCTTTTATATGCTATGACTAATGTGTTTTCAAGTGTATTTCAAACCAAGTCATAGATTGAAAGGGAATTGGAGTCTTCGGAGAAGACAAAGTCTTCCACTCCACTCCATCACATTACTCATCCTTCGCCGTCGCTTCGAGCCGCTCTCCAACTTTGGTATAATCTTCACTCATATTTTGTTCGCCAAAGGGGGAGAAATTAGTTCTAAGGGCTTATATTTCACTCAAGTATCCGTTTTTGGCGATTCACGCCAAAGGGGGAGAAAGTATTAGCCCAAAGCAAAAGGACCGCACCACCACCAATTTTCAAAATTTAAGTTAAGAAAAGAGTTTTCAAATAATGCTATTTTTAATTGGTATATTATTTTTAGAATTTCAAATTGATACAACCCCTTTCAAAACTAATATCTAAAACCCTCTTGAACACTAAGAGGAGAATTTGATTGAGGGGGAGTTTTGTTTAGTCAAAGGAAAAAGCATTTGAAACAGGGGGAGAAAATTTCAAATCTTAAAAATGCTTCTCAAAATTTTACTCATTTACCTTTGACTACTTGCAAAAAGACTTTGAAAAGAATTTACAAAAGAATTTGCAAAAACAAAACATGTGGTGCAAGCGTGGTCCAAAATGTTAAAAATAAAGAAACAATCCATGTATATCTTATGAGAATTTATATTGGTTCAATTCTTAGTAATCCTTTGCACTTACATTATGCAAACTAATTCAGTTATGTACTTCTATATTTGCTTTGGTTTGTGTTGGCATCAATCACCAAAAAGGGGGAGATTGAAAGGAAATTAGGCTTACACCTTTTTCCTAATTGATTTTAGTGGTTGAATTGCCCAACACAAATAATTGGACTAACTAGTTTGCTCTAGTCTATAAGTTTTACAGGTGCCAAAGGTTCACAACAAGCTAATAAAAAGACCAAAGATGAGTTCAAATAAAGAGAGCTAAAGACATCCCAAAGGCACCCTGGTCTGGCGCACCGGACAGTGTCTGGTGCACCACCGGACAGTGTCCGGTGCACCAGGGAACTCGATGTTGAACACGCTACCTTCTGGAAAATGGGAGGCCGCTCCGCTATAATTCACCGGACAGTGTCCGGTGACACACCGGACTGTCCGGTGTGCCAGCGGAGCAACGACTACTTCGCACGCAACGGTCGACTGCAACGCATTTATTGCGCGCCTGCGCGCACAGAGGACAGAGCACGCGCAGAAGGCGCACCAGACAGTCTACAGGACCTATCCGGTGCACCACCGGACAGACCAGAGGCCCCACCAGTCAGAGCTCCAACGGTTAGAACCCAACGGCCGACTGACGTGGCTGGCACACCGGGCAGTGTCCGGTGGCGCACCGGACTGTCCGGTGCGCCATGCGACAGACAACCTCCCAACGACCACTTTTGGTGATTGGGGCTATAAATACCCCAACCACCCCACCATTCATTGCATCCAAGTTTTCCACCTTCCAACACATTACAAGAGCTACAACATTCAATTCTAGACACAACCAAAGAGATCAAATCCTCTCCAAAGTCTGGAATCACTCCAAATCAAATAGTGACTAGAGAGAGCGACATTTGTGTTCATTTGAGCTCTTGCGCTTGGATTGTGTCGGCGTTTCGAGACCGGGGGGGTCCCTGGGCCGACGAGTGAAATGTCGCCGCGTGCCCCAGCCTAGATGGGTCGGCGCGAGACGGAGCGCGAAGGGGGGAAGAAAGGGCAGCCGGAGCGAGAGAGGGAGGTGGAAATCCCGTGGCCTTTGTGTTTGTCCCGCGCCCAGGTCGGGTGTGCTTGCAGTAGGGGGTTACAGGCATCCACACGGGAGAGGGAGCGAGCAGCCTCACGCGAGCGCCTGTCCCGTCCTCTTCCCCGCGCGGCCAACCCTCTGTAAGAGGGCCCTGGTCCTTCCTTTTATAGGCGTAAGGAGAGGATCCAGGTGTACAATGGGGGTGTAGCAGAGTGCTAACGTGTCTAGCGGAGGAGAGCTAGCGCCCTAAGTACATGCCATCGTGGCAGCCAGAGAGGTTTTGGCACCCGGTTCGTGTGATGTCGTGGCCGTCAGAGGAGCGCTGAAGCCTGGGTCGGGCGGAGTGGAGTTCGCCGTCTTCCGGGGCTGAGCCCAAGTCCGAGCCCTGGGTCGGGCGGAGCGAAGTTCGTCGTCTTCCGGGGCTGAGCCCGAGTCCGAGCCCTGGGTCGAGCGGAGCGGAGTTCGCCGTCTTCCGGGGCTGAGCCCAAGTCCGAGCCCTGGGTCGGGCGGAGCGGAGTTCGCCGTCTTCCGGGGCTGAGCCCAAGTCCGAGCCCTGGGTCGGGCGGAGCGGAGCTTCCTATGGTGCCTGAGGCTGGGCCTGACTGCCTGTCAGCCTTACTCTGTCAAGTGGCACAGCAGTCGGAGCGGCGCAGGCAGCGCTGTCCTTCTGTCAGGCTGATTAGTGGAGCGGCGAAGTGACTGCGGTCACTTCGGCTCTGTCGACTGAAGGGCGCGCGTCAGGATAAAGGTGTCAGGCCACCTTTGCATTAAATGCTCCTGTGATTTGGTCGGTTGGCGCGGCGATTTGGTCAGAGTTGCTTCTTGGCGAAGACAGGGCCTCGGGCGAGCCGGAAGTATGTTCGTCTCTGGAGGGGGGCCTCGGGCGAGACGGAGATCCTCCGGGGTCGGCTGCCCTTGCCCGAGGCTAGGCTCGGGCGAGGCGTGATCGAGTCCCTCTCATGGACCGATCCCCGACTTAATCGCACCCATCAAGCCTTTGCAGCTTTGTGCTGATGGGGGTTACCAGCTGAGAATTAGGAGCCTTGAGGGTACCCCTAATTATGGTCCCCGACAGTAGCCCCCGAGCCTCGAAGGGAGTGTTAACGCTCGCTTGGAGGCTTTTGTCGCACTTTTTTGCAAGGGGACCAGCCTTTCTCGGTTGCGTTTTGTTCCGGTGGGTGCGCGCGAGCGCACCCGCCGGGTGTAGCCGCCGAGGCCTCGGAGGAGTGGTTTGACTCCTCCGAGGTCTTAATGACTCGCGCAATGCTTCGGCTGGTCTGGTCGTTCCCTCATGCGAGCTGGCCGTAGCCCGGGTGCACGGTCGGGTCCCAAGATCTCGGGCTGGTATGTTGACGCTGTCAACAGTTTGGCCGGAGCCGGGTTTGCGAGAGCAGCCCCCGAGCCTCTGCACAGGGCAACAGGACGGTCAGGGACAGACTCGAGTTTTTTACATACGCCCCTGCATCGCCTTTCGGCAAGGAGGAGGGGGAAAGCGCCATGTTGCCCTCGGAGGGCGCCGAATATGGTGTCTCCGGTGAGCTGCTGGCGGGTAATCCGAGCGAACGTCCGTGCCCCATTTGTTAGGGGTCGGCTAGAGGCCCAGAGGCGCGCCCAAAAGTACCTGCGGGTGATCTGCCGGACTCGGTCCCCTGTCGACGGGGTCCGAGGGCTCGATGCCTCCCTCTGATGGGATTCCGTTACAAGATCGTTCCCGCTGGTCTCGGAAATGTCCTAGGGTACCTCGGGAGCGCAGCCCGAGCCTTGGTTATGTATCGAACGTACCCATGGTCATCCCTCGCTCTGTGTCTGAGGCGGCTGTGAACCCTTCGAGGGCCAGCCTTCGAACCCCTGATCAGTAGTGGGCGCGGAGCCCGAGTGGCCTGAGGCGGCCGTTGAACCCTTCTGAGGGGCCGGCCTTCGAACCTCTGACCAGTAGTGGGTGTGGAGCCCACGCGCTCTGAGGCGGCTGTTAAACCCCTCCGAGGGGCCAGCCTTCGAACCTCTGATCAGTAGGGAGGCTCGGAGCCTGTTTCCTTCACGGAGAAGGATCCTTTTCGGGGTATCCCCCTTTCCCGGTCCCTGTTGTAAGAGAGAGAAAGAGGAGAAGGAAAAGGATACGAAATCGAATGACGCGGCGTACCTTTTTTTTGACGCGGTCATTATGGCGGAGGCGAAGCGTCGCTCGCTTCCCCTGCCAGAGGCGCCGCTTGTCCCGCCGTGGAGTTAATGCGACGGGGCGAGTGGTTCGCGGGGCGGCCGTTGCGTGTGCGCGAGCCGTTCGAGGAACGGAACACGAGCGCGCCGTCTTCACGCCGTGAGAGAGGGTTCTCTCATTGCCCCAGGATGGGACGTAAGCCTGGCTAACGACGTGATCGCTGCTCCCGCCCGCCTGCCACCACCATTACTGCCAGCCCATTTTTGGCCGCACTGACCGTCGCACCAGGCTGGCACTGCTGGGTCGCGCGCTGGGTTGCCTCGAGTCGCGGTACTGATTCCGCAATCGAGGAGGCGCGGTGGTGGCACGAGTGACGGTGCAGTTGCTTGCACGTAGCGACCGGCGCGCCGGTTGCGTGACGCGTGGGCGTGGGCTTCCATGCTGGGCGCGTTGGAAGTCGGAGAGGTGCGCCCACTTGGCGTGGTTGCATGCCGCCTGCATGGCTGCCCGCCCTTTCGCCCGCTAGTCTGGGCAAAAGTGGAGGGATGCTTGTAACCGCTGGGCGGTTGCATGCATCGCGCGTGGCGGTTTGGCTTCTTTTGCTCTGGGCCAGCTTGCATGACGTGTGGGACCCAGCCCCCGCGCCGTAGGGGGAGGACCTTGGAGCGTGTTGGAGAAGATTCAGCCCACGACGGCTGGGGACGCAAGTAGGGAGAGTCGCCTTTAAAAGGAGGGTGACCCCCTTGAAAGGCGACCATGTCTTCGCGCTCCCTTATGCATTGCGTCTTTCCACCTTCCGAGCCCCCGGATGGGGGATACCCGCAGTCCTTCCGCCTTGTCGTTGGGGGAACGCAACTCCGTGGGAGTTGGTACCTTTCAGCCATCGTTCGGCTTCAAGGATTTTCATCATGCAGCCCGGCTGCACCCCTCCACCGGCGGTCACCCGAGACGATGACCACCAGCCCCTGGATGGGGAGAGGCAAACCGGGCTACGTTCTTGGTCCCGCCCTCAGCTTCAAGGATGTTCATCATCCTTGCTGGGGCGGAGAGCGAGGCGAGTCGGGGCTCTACCTCCCGCGCGGGTCGGCTAGCCACCTCCTCTTCCAGCTTCTGGTGGTGGAAACCATCCTCCAGCTCTGCGGAGGAGGCGTCCTCCAGCCATGCCGGGGAAGGCGAACTGTTGCTGCCCAGCTAGGATGCAACATTCCGCCCTCTTCCTCGCTTTCGTGGCGAGGGTGAGAGCGAGGACCTGCCGGTGCGCTTCGGAGCGGCCCGCGTTTGCTGGCGCGGAGTCGTGTTTTTTCCTCATTTTCGAGCACTAAGACTCGCATGTTGGTTGTCTGAACCGCTTTACCAAGCGTGAGTCGCCCCGTGCAAAGGTGACGAGTGAGGTATCCGTATCCCGGAGGCGTAGGAGTCCCTCAACTCGGTCGGCCTTGCTGTCCGAGGCTTCTCTTGCTTAGTTAAAGGAACCCCTCGGCCACTCTTCGATGAGCCGAAGCCAGGGGTAGCGGTGTCAGCACGGACAAAGGCAGAGTTGGCTCGAAAAGAAGACTTGGTCGGCCGGAGCCTGGCCGGGTCGTCCGTTAGCGGGACCGACGCCGGAGTTGATCTGCCGAGGCCTCGGGCTGGGCTGATGTCTTCGGGGGACAGCTGGCCGAGGCCTCGGGGCGATCGGCCGAGCCGCCTGCTCGAGCCGGATTCTTGGAGGAGACCCTGGCGGCGATGGCCCGAGTGTGATGATGAAGTCGTCCTTCAGAGTGGAGATCCTCGGACCGCATCGCCGTCCGAGGCTAGGCCGGACCTCGCCGAAGGTGTAGTTGATGCCGAGGGTGCTGCTGCTCCCTTCAACCGTCAAGATCCGAGCCTGTAGGATCGGATTATCTTGTAGTGTGTGTTTTCTGCGGCCGCCGAGGCCCAAACACATCCTCGCCGTGTTGTAAAGCTGAGCTTCTTTTCCTCTCGTTTTGAGTATCTGGACTTTTTCGTCGGTAACAGAATTGTCTGTGCGAGCGAGAGTTGCTTTTCACGGAAGGTGATGAGTGAGGTATCCGTATCCCGGAGGCGTAGGAATCCCTCGGCTCGGTCGGCCTTGCCGCTTACGCGCACTCTTGCCCGTCCATAGGGTTCTGTCACCGACGCAGTCGAGAAGGCTCGAAGAATCGCTTCGGCAGAGGAGCTTTCGAACGTGAAGACTTGTTCGGTCCACGGAATCACTTATCCGAACGTGAGTTACTTATCGCAGAAGGTGATGAGTGAGGTATCCGTATCCCGGAGGCGTAGGAGTCCCTCGGCTCAGTCAGCCTTGGCTGCTTACGTGTACTCCGTCGTTTTCAGGATCCACTTTCGAAGTAGTCGAAAAGCACGAAAGACATTCTGGCAAAAAGGATCTTTTTTCGAGGAAAATTTCGACGCAGAGGGGGTTCCCCCCTTTTAGCCCCCGAGGGAGGGTCGGGCTTTGCCGAGGCAAGGCTGATCCTTCCTCGATGACTAAACTTTGCGGGGGAGCGAGGTATATGAACAACTTGAAAGCATCTTAAGGGTAGAAGCGACGTAGCTGTTGGATGTTCCAAGCGTTGCTGTAGACCTCGCCTTGACTGTTTGCCAGCTTGTACGTTTCGGGCTTCAGAACTTTGGCGATGACGAACGGCCCTTCCCAGGGAGGAGTGAGCTTGTGCCGCCCTCGGGCGTCCTGTCGCAGCCGAAGCACCAGGTCGCCCGCCTGGAGGTCTCGGGACCGGACCCCTCGGGCGTGGTAGCGTCGCAGGGACTGCTGGTACCGCGCCGAGTGTAGTAAGGCCATGTCCCGAGCCTCTTCCAGCTGGTCCAGCGAGTCTTCTCGACTAGCTTGGTTGCTTTGGTCGGCGTAGGCCCTCATCCTCGGGGAACCGTATTCTAAGTTTGTGGGCAAGATGGCCTCGGCCCCATAGACCAGAAAGAACGGCGTGAAGCCCGTGGCTCGGCTCGGCGTTGTCCTCAGGCTCCAGACCACCGAGGGGAGTTCCTTCATCCATCGCTTGCCGAACTTGTTGAGGTCGTTGTAGATCCGAGGCTTGAGCCCTTGTAGAATCATGCCGTTGGCACGCTCTACTTGCCCATTCGTCATGGGGTGAGCCACGGCTGCCCAGTCCATCCGGATGTGGTGATCCTCGCAGAAGTCCAGGAACTTTCTGCCGGTGAACTGGGTGCCATTGTCGGTGATGATGGAGTTCGGGACCCCAAAGCGATGGATGATATTGGTGAAGAACGCCACCGCCTGTTCGGACCTGATGCTGTTTAGGGGCCGGACCTCGATCCACTTGGAGAATTTGTCGATGGCGACCAACAGGTGCGTGTAGCCCCCGGGTGCCTTCTACAAGGGGCCGACGAGGTCCAGACCCCACACAGCGAAAGGCCAGGTGATGGGTATTGTCTGTAGAGCTTGAGCGGGCAGGTGGGTCTGCCTCGCGTAGAACTGACACCCTTCGCAGGTGCGGACAATTCTAGTGGCGTCGACCACCACCGTCGGCCAGTAGAAACCTTGTCGGAAGGCGTTTCTGACGAGGGCTCGAGGTGCTGCGTGATGGCCGCAAGCCCCCGAGTGTATCTCTCGTAGGAGCTCCTAGCCTTCGACGATGGAAATGCATCGCTGGAGGATGCCTGAGGGGCTGCGGTGGTAGAGCTCCTTCCCGTCCCCCACCAAGATAAACGACTTGGCGCGCCGCGCCAACCGTCGAGCTTCGGCTCGGTCGAGGGGTAGCTCTCCTCGGTGGAGATATTGCAGGTACGGGGTCTGCCAGTTTCGATTAGGCATGACCCCGCTTCGCTCCTCCTCGACGCGCAGTGCCTCACCCTCGTGGGCCGAGGGTGCCTCGGGCTGAACCGAGGGTGCCTCGGGCCGAGCTGAGGGTGCCTCGGGCCGAGCCAAGGGTGCCTCGGACTGAGCCGAGGGTTCCTCGGGCTGGGCCGAGGGTGCCTCGGGCTCGGGCGTGTCGTTGATTTTGACGGAGGGTTGATGCAGGTCTCGAGAGAAGACGTCCGGGGGAACCGTTGTTCGCCCCGAGGCTATTTTAGCCAGCTCGTCCGCAGTCTCGTTGTAGCGTCGGGCGATGTGGTTGAGCTCGAGCCCGTAGAACTTGTCTTCCAGGCGTCGAACCTCATCGCAGTAGGCTTCCATCTTCGGGTCACGGCAGTGGGAGTTCTTCATGACTTGGTCGATGACGAGCTGCGAGTCACCGCGAGCATCGAGGCGTCGGACCCCTAGCTCGATGGCGATGCGCAACCCGTTGACTAGAGCCTCGTACTCAGCCACATTGTTGGACGCCGGGAAGTGGAGGCGTAGCACGTAGCGTAGATGCTTTCCGAGGGGCGAGATGAAGAGTAGGCCTGCGCCGACCCCTGTCTTCATCAGCGACCCGTTGAAGAACATGGTCCAGAGCTCCGGTTGGATCGGAGCTGTTGGGAGCTGGGTGTCGACCCATTCAGCCACGAAGTCCGCCAAGACCTGGGACTTGATGGCCTTCTGAGGGGCGAACGAGATCGCTTCGCCCATGATTTCCACCGCCCACTTTGCGATTCTACCCGAGGCCTCTCGGCACTGGATGATCTCCCCCAGGGGGAAGGATGACACCACAGTTACCGGATGTGACTCGAAGTAGTGTCGCAACTTCCGCCGTGTCAGGATCACCGCGTACAGCAGCTTCTGAATTTGTGGGTAGCGGATCTTGGTTTCGGACAGTACCTCGTTGATGAAGTAGACTGGCCTCTCAACGGGCAATGCATGCCCCTCTTCTCGTCTCTCAACCACAATCGCGGCGCTAACCACCTGAGTGGTCGCGGCGACGTAGATCAAGAGGGCTTCTCCGGTAGCTGGGGGCACCAAGATGGGCGCGTTCGTGAGGAGCGCCTTCAGGTTCCCGAGGGCTTCCTCGGCCTCGGGGGTCCAAGTGAAGCACTCGGCCTTCCTTAAGAGGCGGTACAGAGGCAGGCCTCTTTCGCCGAGGCGTGAGATGAAGCGGCTCAGAGCCGCAAGGCATCCCATGACTCTCTGTACGCCTTTCAAGTCCTTGATGGGCCCCATGCTGGTGATGGACGCGATCTTCTCCGGGTTGGCTTCGATGCCCCGCTCGGAGACGATGAACCCCAAGAGCATGCCTCGGGGTACCCCGAAGACACACTTCTCGGGATTAAGCTTCACGCCTTTCGCCTTGAGACATCGGAATGTCACTTCAAGGTCGGAAAGGAGGTCGGAGGCTTTCCTCGTCTTGACTATGATGTCATCGATGTAGGCCTCGACCGTCCGGCCAATGTGTTCGCCGAACACATGGTTCATGCACCGCCGGTACGTCGCGCCCGCATTCCTCAAGCCAAACGGCATGGTGACATAGCAGTACATGCCGAAGGGTGTGATGAAAGAAGTCGCGAGCTGGTCGGACTCTTTCATCCTGATTTGGTGATACCCTGAGTAGGCATCGAGGAAAGACAAGGTTTCGCACCCAGCAGTGGAATCCACGATTTGATCGATGCGAGGCAGAGGGTAGGGAACCTTCGGACATGCTTTGTTTAGACCAGTGTAGTCTACACACATCCGCCATTTCCCTCCTTTCTTTCTCACAAGCACAGGGTTAGCAAGCCATTCGGGATGGAATACCTCTTTGATGAACCCTGCCGCCATTAGCTTGTGGATCTCCTCGCCTATGGCTCTGCGCTTTTCCTCGTCGAATCGGCGCAGAGGCTGCTTCGGGTCGGGCTCCAGCTCGAATATCCAGTGAGTGCTCGGCGACATCCCTCGGTATGCCGGGCATGTCCGAGGGACTCCACGCGAAAACGTCGGCGTTCGCGCGGAGAAAGTCGACGAGCACTGCTTCCTATTTGGGATCGAGCTCGGAGCCGATCCGGATCTGCTTGGAGGCGTCGCTGCTGGGGTCGAGGGGGACGGACTTAACCGTCTCCGCTGGCTCAAAGTTGCCGGCGTGACGCTTCACGTCTGGCACCTCCTTAGAGAGGCTCTCCAGGTCGGCGATGAGGGCCTCGGATTCGGCGAGGGCCTCGGCGTACTCCACGCACTCCACGTCGCATTCGAACGCGTGTTTGTACGTGGGGCCGACGGTGATAACCCCGTTGGGGCCCGACATCTTGAGCTTGAGGTAGGTGTAGTTGGGGACGACCATGAACTTCGCGTAGCATGGCCTCCCCAATACTGCGTGGTAGGTTCCTCGGAACCCAACCACCTCGAACGTGAGGGTCTCCCTTCGGAAGTTGGAGGGTGTTCCGAAGCAGACAGGAAGGTCGAGTCGTCCGAGGGGCTGGACGCGCTTCCCGGGGATGATCCCGTGGAAAGGCGCAGCGCCTGCCCGGACCGAGGATAGATCAACACGCAGGAGCCCGAGGGTCTCGGCGTAGATGATGTTGAGGCTGCTGCCTCCGTCCATGAGGACCTTGGTGAGTCTGACGTTGCCGATGACGGGGTCGACGATGAGCGGGTATTTCCCCGGGCTCGGCACGTGGTCAGGGTGGTCGGCTTGGTCGAAGGTGATGGGCTTGTCAGACCAGTCTAGGTAGACTGGCGCCGCCACCTTCACCGAACAGACCTCCCGACGCTCCTGCTTGCGGTGCCGAGCCAAGTGAAAGTCGCCTAGAGGGGGGGTGAATAGGCGGAACCTGAAAATTAAAACTTTATCCCCCAACTAGATCCCTTGATTAGTGGTTAGAACAAGATATACAAATATCGGAGAAAAGAAACTAAGTTCTTGCTTGAAAAGAGTATTGCTAAATAATGCGGAAGTGATAAATCAATACAACTAGTAAGTTATAGAATAACAAAGCAAGAAGCCTTGGATAAGAAGAGCACTAAGACAAGTTCTTTCTTGCAACGTGTTGCTTCACTAAATGGGAATTTAACTTGAAGCAAAACTAAATGATATTAGCAAATAAAGGTGCAAGAAAACTTAGAGCAAGGGAAAACAAACAAATCACAAGCAATAAAAACAATGGACACGGGTGATTTGTTTTACCGAGGTTCGGCCCTTGAAGGCCTAGTCCCCGTTGAGGAGTCCACTTAAGGACGAGTCTTTTTCAACCCTTTCCCTCTCTCCCCCGATCACACAAGGATCGGTGAGCTCTTCTTCTTCTCAAGGATCACTCTCGATCCCACAAGGACCACCACAATCTTTGGTGTCTCTTGCTAGCTTTTACAAGCCTCCAAAACTTTGGAGGAAGTTCAATGGGAGTCAAAACTCCACGCGCAAATGAACACAAAGATGAAGCACACACTATCTCTCGATGAATCTCACAAGGCACTAGTGCTAAACTCAAATGAGTAGCTCTCTTTTGCTTGCTCTCTCTTTTGTGGCACTTGTGTTGGTTGTAGTGGTCTAAATCTTGTGTATAGGATGGATCAATGAATATATGTGGTTGGGAGGGCTTGAGTATGTCAACTAGATGACTTGGAATGTTGCTTGGGCTCCCACACTTTGAAGTGGCCGGTTGGGGTGGTATTTATAGCCACCATCCAATTTTGTAGCCGTTGGAGAAGCTGCTGGCGATGGGCGCACCGGACAGTCCGGTGCACACCGGACATGTCCCGTGCGCCAGCCACGTCATCCTATCCGTTGAGATTGGAGCTGGTCGACCGTTGGAGGCTTTGTCCTCATGTGGCACCGGACAGTCCGGGGCAGCACCGGACAGTCCGGTGCCCCTCTGACTTCTGCTCTGACACTCTGAATTCAACTGTACACTTTGCAGAGTCGATCGTTGCGCGCAGATGACCGTTGCTCCGCTGGCACACCGGACAGTCCGGTGTACACCGGACAGTCCGGTGAATTTTAGCGGAGCGACCTCCCACTTTCCCGAAGCTGGCCAGTTCAGAGCCGCTTCACTCTGGAGCACCGGACACTGTCCGGTGGTGCACCGGACAGTCCGGTGAATTATAGTGGGCTGCGCCTGAGAAACCCCAAGGTGAAGAGTTTGAAGACAATCCTCCCTGGTGCACCGGACACTGTCCGGTGGTGCACCGGACACTGTCCGGTGGCACACCGGACAGTCCGGTGCGCCATACCAGGGAGCACTTCGGTTTCTCTTTGCTCCTTTCTTTTGAACCTTGTCTTGTTCTTTTTATTGGTTTTGAGTTGAATCTTTGGCACCTGCAGAACATGTAATCTAGAGCAAACTAATTAGTCCAATTGTTTGTGTTGGACATTCAACCACCAAAATTATTTAGGAAAAGGTTTAAAGCCTATTTCCCTTTCAATCTCCCCCTTTTTGGTGATTGATGCCAACACAAACCAAAGCAAATATATAAGAGAATAATTGAACTAGTTTGCATAGGATAGGTGCAAAGATTGCTTGGAATTAAACCAATATTCATTTCATAAAATATGCATGGATGCTTTTCTTTGTTTCTAACATTTTGGACCATGCTTGCACCTCAAGTTTTGTTTTTGCAAATGTTTTGGAAATTCTTTTTCAAAGTCTTTTGTAAATAGTCAAAGGTAAATGAATCATAAGATTTGGAAATTTCTCCCCCTGTTTCAAATGCTTTTCCTTTGACTAAACAAAACTCCCCCTAGATTAAATCCTCCTCTTAGAGTTCAAGAGGGTTTTACGATATTGATTTTTGAAATACTACTTTCTCCCTCTTTTGAACACAATAAGATACCAATTTGAAATTTTCAATTGAACTCATTTTAAAATTAGGGTGGTGGTGCGGTCCTTTTGCTTTGGGCTAATACTCTCTCCCCCTTTGGCATGAATCGCCAAAAACGGAGTCATCAGAGCCCATTCTATAAGTTGTCTCCCCCTTTGGTAAATAATATATGAGTGAAAGATTATACCAATGTGGAGAGATAGTATGGAGTGATGGCGAAGGGTAGATAATACCAATAGAGTTGAGTGGAAGCCTTGTCTTCGCCGAAGACTCCATTTCCCTTTCAATCTACGACTTAGCATAGTAATATACTTGGAAACATATTAGTCGTAGTCATGGTACGGGAATAATAGGATATATGCATTTGAAAGAGTATGAGGCACTAAGTGTCATTTGATGTTATTCTATGATCAAACAAACAATGGATGTGATCAAGAGAGTAACATATTGGAATATGAATTAAGCTTAAAATGGGAGAATCCAATAAGCATGCTACTTTAGCAATGAAAGCAACAATCCTTGATAAAAGCGACATTATTTTAACAAGTTGGATTGATGTGGAGTAGCATACTATATGAGAAACTTATTCTCATGTAAGAGACTATATGAAATTACTAAGATAAAGTAATAGTCTTAACATAATCAAGATATAGAAAGAGGCTCCCTCTAAAGATATGCATCAAGAATTTGAATGAATTGAATGGATGTATTTACTTGGAAGACAAATAGGGAGAACCATTATACATCTTGATCAAGGCTCATTAAATTTGTAATAAACAACTTGAGCCTAGTATTTTCATTATGAAAGATTTAGAATACTCACAACCACACCATTGATTGTTTCGTGGAAGTAGGTGGTGTTGTTCTTGATGTTCTCCTCTTTCATTTGAGAGTCCTCCCTTTGTAGTGGCTTCTTTTTCCTTTCAAACTTATTGAAAATACTCAAGAAGAATGTTAGTAATACAAGGGAGTATATAGTGATGGATGGTTTCTTTTAGATAGGAAATAAGCATAATTCATCATCCATGAGTCACATAGACATGAAGTAAATTCCTTAACGTTAGTGCACATTAACAGAAAAGAGGAATGAGCACCTTTTTAATCATTTTGATCAATCAAAGGAATTTTACTTTTTCATATTGAATTTATTATCATGACTTAGAAGCGCATCAATATGAAAATGGATATAGCAAAGGCATGAATTAGATTCTAATGGACAAGCGCATTTATGAAAATGATATTGAATGCATACTTAGTTAATTTCGGTCCAATAAAGAATCTATTCCTCACAAGGGTAGAATATGATAATTTAGATTAAATACCCATTGAGATGGGAACCAAACTTAAGAAGATGAGTTCCCATACCTTTGCTTTTACCTTTCTTCCTTTGGGTGAAGCTCAACCCATGAGGCTTGTGCACTTTCTCTCTTGTAGATTTTCATAATTGAACTCAAGAGAAATGTTAGTAGCAACACAAGCACTAGTTTCCATTTTTTGTAATCATTTTGATAAGGAATGAGAAGCTAGATTACCAAAACATGGAAACTCCATAGCATGAACTAGATTATCCATAGATGATGTTATGCTCAATTTTAACTCATAAAACAAGCATAAATAATCCTTTGAGATTATAGGAATAAATCTAATTCATGATTTGGAAAGCGATAAATGTGAAAGAATCATATCCAATTTGAGCAAGTAAAAATACATCATAAAACATTGGATTGATTTTTCTTTTCATGTTAGATTACATGCTTCCAAAGAGAAACTTATTCTCTACAAGTGAGACTACTTGGGTTACTTAGATAGAAATCATTAGTCTCACTATTCTAGTTATAGAGAGAGTTTTCCTTTTACAAGTGTCCTAAGGATTTGAATTCCTTACATGACACCTTATTCTTTTAAGAACATGAAATATCTCTCTATATCTAGAATCATGGCAATAACAAGATAATTAGAGGAAGGATATGCCATGACATACTAGCAATAAATTAAAGCATGTAGATTGCCATTGTATGGAAATGATGAATGTGCAAACTACCATATGAGAGGAAATTCTTCAAAGAATGGTAATATCAATTTAAAGACATTTGAAGTGCTTCAATTTTTCTATGTGACTACACAAGACACATAAGAAATGATATTTTAAATACTTAAAAGATAAGTGTTACCATCCTTTGGCTTTCCTCCATGCTGTAGGCCTTGATTTTTCGCATATGATATCTGTTTACTTCCTACAACATATAATATCTTCCTCGAGATGATATGAGTTTAAGATACAGCAATTTGAAAAATAACCTTGGGTCAATCATGTATATAGATCATTGAAGATTGATGGCTTGAGTTGATAAGAATTGAATGAACTCTCTCAAGCACCCCAAAGACTTCATATCATCTCCTTCTTCCTGCAAAGCTTGTCAAGCATATTTTGGTACCCATCGCTTGATGGGTCCATCACGGTTAGTCAACAAAGATCTAGGAACCCAAAAGTTCTTTGTGTTAGCACTAGGTAAACTTATTACCTTTCTAGCACAAGTTGCAATTTTGGGTTGCCTAGTTACATGAGAATTAATTGACAAGCCAGGAGTGGAATTGTTACCAATGGGACAATCCTTGCATTGATGTCCCTTCTTTCGGCATGTGTAGCATAGGTGTTTTTCAAGTTTTGAAGTTTTCTTCTTTCCTTGTTTGTTGCTTGCTACATGGTTAGTAAAAACTTTCTTTTCTAACCCTATGCCTTTTTGTTTTAAATGGGGACAAGATCTAAGCAAGTGTCCCTTCTTAGAGCATTTAAAACAAAGTCTATCATCCTTGTTAATAAGCAAGCCATTTTTAATGTAGGGACATGACCTAATCAAGTGCCCCTTTTCAAAGCATTCACTACACCTCTTAATGTGAAGTGTGGCTTGATCATTACCTTGGATGTTACCTTTTGTAGAGGCGTGGTTGAGGCTTTTGGAGGATGTATTGAATTTCATCTTTTGCTTCTTCCTCTTGGCAATCCTTAAATCCTTGACATTTTCCTCAAGGGTTTTAGTGCATGCCACGGTTGTTCCCATCTCAAGCTTCTTCACCATGTGGTCACGGTTATCTTGAGAAGGTTGAGCAATGCACTTCCCTTTTAGTTGTGTCAAGCTCATCTTCAGCCTCTCATTTTCTTCCTTGAGCTTTTGATATGAATCATCGTTTGTTCCTGCAAATTCTAGCTCAAAGGAAGATTTGCTTGTCGACGGACAACAAGCATTAGCACATGGTAATATAGTATCAATTTGAATACATGTGCATGAGTGAGGTTGTTGGGATTTTAAATTTTCTATCACAACCTCATGAGCAATGTTTAATATGATATGATCATCTCTAAGATTTTCATGAGAGCATAGGAGCATATCATATTTTTCTTGAAAAGCTAGATTTTCAATTTTTAGCTTTTCCACTTGGTCCTTAAGCAAGGTATTCTTATTTACTAATTGAGCGATACAATGTAGAGCGTTATCTTGCTCAATTGAAATAGTTTCATACCTTTGGACCAAATCAACATGAGAGCACTTTAGCTCCTCATGTTCTTTAGTCAACTCGTCAAAGCATTGCATCTTCATGGAGAGAATACTTTCTAAACTTTGACGAGCTTCGCCTTGCTCTCTCGCTCTTTCTAGAAGCTTGAGCATGACCGCCTTATCTTCTTGGCTTAGGCGAGCGTAGAGTTGCACAAAGCTTCTTTCTTCCTCCTCATCCTCATTTGTGCTTCCGCTATCATTTGCATTAGCCACACAACATATGTGGGAATCGAAATGGGAAGACAAACCTTTTGGAGAGGTGGATTCATCGTTTGGTCTCCACCGTTCATTTTCTTCTTCTTCCTTGCAAGGGTTAGTATCACAAATACTAAAGGAAGTAGAAGCACAAAATGAACTATCATGTTTGGACTTATTAAATTTGCTTTTAATTCTAGTCCAAATATCATGCGCATCATGGATTGATTCGTTATAATTTGATATGAAGGCACGATAATCTTCTTTGCTAATAGAATTAGTTAAGATGTCAAAAGCTAGATAGTTTAAGCGATAACATCTTTGATCCTCCTCGGAATTAATTTTTTCATTGAAATTAGAGGAAAAAATACTCTTGTCTATAATTTGTTCTAATCGTGGATCTATGGTTCTAAAAGCATTTATCACACTAGTAGACCATGAGTCATAATTGGAACAATCATCAAATAATATTTCAAGAGTTACCTCCTTTTGAGTTACGTTCGATGGAGGAGTCTTCTTGTTCTTTTGGGATCTTCTACGAGCCATCACTTCGAGTTGTTAGACTCAAGATGAAGTGCCTAGCTCCGATACCAATTGAAAGTCGCCTAGAGGGGGGGTGAATAGGCGGAACCTGAAAATTAAAACTTTATCCCCCAACTAGATCCCTTGATTAGTGGTTAGAACAAGATATACAAATATCGGAGAAAAGAAACTAAGTTCTTGCTTGAAAAGAGTATTGCTAAATAATGCGGAAGTGATAAATCAATACAACTAGTAAGTTATAGAATAACAAAGCAAGAAGCCTTGGATAAGAAGAGCACTAAGACAAGTTCTTTCTTGCAACGTGTTGCTTCACTAAATGGGAATTTAACTTGAAGCAAAACTAAATGATATTAGCAAATAAAGGTGCAAGAAAACTTAGAGCAAGGGAAAACAAACAAATCACAAGCAATAAAAACAATGGACACGGGTGATTTGTTTTACCGAGGTTCGGCCCTTGAAGGCCTAGTCCCCGTTGAGGAGTCCACTTAAGGACGGGTCTTTTTCAACCCTTTCCCTCTCTCCCCCGATCACACAAGGATCGGTGAGCTCTTCTTCTTCTCAAGGATCACTCTCGATCCCACAAGGACCACCACAATCTTTGGTGTCTCTTGCTAGCTTTTACAAGCCTCCAAAACTTTGGAGGAAGCTCAATGGGAGTCAAAACTCCACGCGCAAATGAACACAAAGATGAAGCACACACTATCTCTCGATGAATCTCACAAGGCACTAGTGCTAAACTCAAATGAGTAGCTCTCTTTTGCTTGCTGTCTCTTTTGTGGCACTTGTGTTGGTTGTAGTGGTCTAAATCTTGTGTATAGGATGGATCAATGAATATATGTGGTTGGGAGGGCTTGAGTATGTCAACTAGATGACTTGGAATGTTGCTTGGGCTCCCACACTTTGAAGTGGCCGGTTGGGGTGGTATTTATAGCCACCATCCAATTTTGTAGCCGTTGGAGAAGCTGCTGACGATGGGCGCACCGGACAGTCCGGTGCACACCGGACATGTCCGGTGCGCCAGCCACGTCATCCTATCCGTTGAGATTGGAGCTGGTCGACCGTTGGAGGCTTTGTCCTCATGTGGCACCGGACAGTCCGGGGCAGCACCGGACAGTCCGGTGCCCCTCTGACTTCTGCTCTGACACTCTGAATTCAACTGTACACTTTGCAGAGTCGACCGTTGCGCGCAGATGACCGTTGCTCCGCTGGAACACCGGACAGTCCGGTGTACACCGGACAGTCCGGTGAATTTTAGCGGAGCGACCTCCCACTTTCCCGAAGCTGGCCAGTTCAGAGCCGCTTCACTCTGGAGCACCGGACACTGTCCGGTGGTGCACCGGACAGTCCGGTGAATTATAGTGGGCTGCGCCTGAGAAACCCCAAGGTGAAGAGTTTGAAGACAATCCTCCCTGGTGCACCGGACACGGTCCGGTGGTGCACCGGACACTGTCCGGTGGCACACCGGACAGTCCGGTGCGCCATACCAGGGAGCACTTCGGTTTCTCTTTGCTCCTTTCTTTTGAACCTTGTCTTGTTCTTTTTATTGGTTTTGAGTTGAATCTTTGGCACCTGCAGAACATGTAATCTAGAGCAAACTAATTAGTCCAATTGTTTGTGTTGGACATTCAACCACCAAAATTATTTAGGAAAAGGTTTAAAGCCTATTTCCCTTTCACCAAGGCGTTCGCCGCTTGCCCACCGTAGATCATGAAGCAGTCGCGGACCTCGGGGAACTCCCCTGCCTGGTGATCTTCCTTCTTGTCGTCGTCGCGAGCCCTGCCACCCTCCGCGGGTGGCCCGGCTCTGTGGAAGTGGCGTCGAAGCATGGCGCACTCCTCAAGGGTGTGCTTGACGGGCCCTGATGATAGGGGCACGGCTCCTTGAGCATCTTGTCGAAGAGGTTGGCACCTCCGGGGGGTTTCTGAGGGTTCTTGTACTCGGCGGCGGCGACAAGGTCCATGTCGGCGGCGTCGCGTTTCGCTTGCGACTTTATCTTGCCCTTCTTCTTGGTGCCGCGCTGAGTTGACGCCTCGGGGACGTCTTCCGGTGGGCGGCCCTGGGGCTGCTTCGAGAATCGCCGGATGTAGTCCCGGAGAGACTCTCCCGGCTGCTGCCGGCAGCTTTGGGGGTCCCAGGAGTTTCCAGGGCGCACGTACGTGCCCTGGAAATTGCCGGCGAAGGCTTGGACCAGGTCGTCCCAGTTGGAGATCTGCCCCGGAGGCAGGTGCTCCAACCAAGCGCGAGCGGTGTCGGAGAGAAACAGGGGGAGGTTGCGGATGATGAGGTTGTCATCGTCCGTTCCACCCAGTTGGCAGGCCAGCCGGTAGTCTGCGAGCCACAGTTCCGGTCTCGTCTCCCCCAAGTACTTTGTGATAGTAGTCGGGGGTCGGAACCGGGTCGGGAACGGCGCCCGTCATATGGCACGGCTGAAAGCCCGCGGACCGGGTGGTTCGGGCGAGGGACTCCGATCCTCCCCGCTGTCGTAGCGTCCCCCACGCCTGGGGTGGTAGCCTCGGCGCACCCTCTCGTCGAGGTGGGCCCGACGGTCGCGGTGATGGTGCTCGTTGCCGAGGTGACCCAGGGCCGCAGGCGCTGTGTTGCGCGTGCGCCCGGTGTGGACCGAGGCTTCCCGCATGAATCGGGAAGTCGCGGCGCGATGTTTCGAGGGGTACCCCTCCCTTCGGGAGGCGGAGCTCTCGGCCCGTCGGACCGCGGCGCCCTCCAGGAGATTCTTGAGCTCTCCCTGGATTCGCCGCCCCTCGGTGGTTGATGGCTCCGGCATCGCGCGGAGAAGCATTGCTGCGGCAGCCAGGTTCTGGCCGACCCCACTAGAAGCGGGTGGCGGCCTCACCCTGACATCGTCGGTGATGCGGTGCTGGATACCTTGGGGTAGATGGCGCACTTCTCCGGCTGGAGGTTGGCCCGCCCATTCCTGCCTGACGTCCCGGCGGATCGGCTCAAGCGCTCCTGCTCCCTCGTCGAGCCTGGCCGGCACCCCGCGGATTTGCTCGAGCTGTGGGTCATGACCCCCCGCCGGAACGGGGACCACAGCTAGCTCCCGTAGGATGTCAACGCGTGGCACAGGCCTAGGGAGATCACCGTTCTTAGGCATACCGAGATGGTTGCCTTCGGAGGGACCCCTAGATCGACGTGGAAACATTCACGACTTGGGCTGCAGTCCTCGTCGCCTAGGCTGCGGCTACCGTCGGAACAGTCGGAAAGGCAGTAGTCGCATGCGGTCATGAAGTCCCGCATGGCACTGGGGTTGCCAAGTCCAGAGAAATCCCAACAGAAGTCGGGCTCGTCATCTTCCTCGGACCCCGAGGGCTCGTAGGTCGAGACGTCCGCGAGCCGGTCCCAGGGTGACCGCATACGAAACCCCAGAGGGTTTGGACTCGCCTCTGCGAGAGCGTCCGCCAAAGCGAAGTCGCTTGGCGGGTCGAGGTTGAATCCAAAGGGCGTGAGATGGGAACCGGTGGGTACCTCTTGGTCGACGAGCGGTGACGAAGTCACGTCAGGGACTGACTGCACCGTCGTCTTAGGTACGAGGGTGACGCCCAGCAAGCCTTTCGCGAGCGTGCTGGCGTCGTCCGTTTGCTCGGAATTGGCGTGTCGCGGGGAGACGGCGCTCGTCTTCGTCTCAAACGCGAGGTCGATGCCCGACGCGCCCCCCGTTGGGGCGCCGGCGCCGTCGACTTGCTCGACAGCCGACGAGGTGCCGCCTCCTGCTTGGCCTTGGTTGCCCCGCCTCCTCCTCCGTCGGCGGGGGAGAGGGCGAGGTGAGCTCGAATGTCGCTCTTCCACCACGCGGGGAAGACGTCGCCGATTCCGCCGCCGACGGGCGGGCTGTCGGCCGCCATTGTTGCTGTCGCACGGCGGGGGAAGGAGTACCATGTCGTAGCTGCCGTCGAGGGACATGAACTCAAGACTCCCGAAACGGAGCACCGTCCCGGGCTGGAGAGGTTGCTGGAGACTGCCCATCTGGAGCTTGACGGGAAGCTGTTTGTCAACACGCAGCAGGCCCCTACCTGGCGCGCCAACTGTCGGCGTTTCGAGACCGGGGGGTCCCTGGGCCGACGAGTGAAATGTTGCCGCGTGCCCTAGCCCAGATGGGTCGGCGCGAGACGGAGCGCGAAGGGGGGAAGAAAGGGCAGCCGGAGCGAGAGAGGGAGGTGGAAATCTCGCGGCCTTCATGTTTGTCCCGTGCCCAGGTCGGGTGCGCTTGCAGTAGGGGGTTACAAGCGTCCACGCGGGAGAGGGAGCGAGCGGCCTCACGCGAGCGCCTGTCCCATCCTCTTCCCCGCGCGGCCAACCCTCTGTAAGAGGGCCCTGGTCCTTCCTTTTATAGGCGTAAGGAGAGGATCCAGGTGTACAATGGGGGTGTAGTAGAGTGCTAACGTGTCTAGCGGAGGAGAGCTAGCGCCCTAAGTACATGCCATCGTGACAGCCGGAGAGGTTTTGGCACCCGGTTCGTGTGGTGTCGTGGCCGTCGGAGGAGCGCTGAAGCCTGGTGGAAGGATAGCTGTCGGGGCTGTCGAGTCCTTGCTGACGTCCTCTTGCTTCCGTAAGGGGGCCGAGAGCCGCCATCGTCATAGAGCGTGCGGGGCGCCATCATTACTTTGTCTGGCGGAGCGAGCCAGATGGGACGCCAGTCTTATTTCCCGTAGCCTGAGTCAGCTTGGGGTAGGGTAATGATGGCGCCTCCTGTTGACGTGGCTAGCCCGCGCCCTAGGTTGGGCGATGTGGAGGCTCCTCCGAGGTCAAGGTCGAGTCTGTCTTCCGTGGCCGAGGTCAAGTCCGAGCCCCTGGGTCGGGCGAGGCGGAGACCGTCGGCTGAGGCCAGGGCTGAGTCCGAGCCCTGGGGTCGGGCGAAGCGGAGTTCGTCGTCTTCCGGGGCTGAGCCCGAGTCCGAACCCTGGGTCGGGCGGAGTGGAGTTCGCCGTCTTCCGGGGCTGAGCCCAAGTCCGAGCCCTGGGTCGGGCGGAGCGGAGTTCGTCGTCTTCCGGGGCTGAGCTCGAGTCCGAGCCCTGGGTCGGGCGGAGCGGAGTTCGCCGTCTTCCGGGGCTGAGCCCAAGTCCGAGCCCTAGGTCGGGCGGAGCGGAGTTCGCCGTCTTCCGGGGCTGAGCCCAAGTCCGAGCCCTGGGTCGGGCGGAGCGGAGCTTCCTATGGTGCCTGAGGCCGGGCCTGACTGCCTGTCAGCCTTACTCTGTCAAGTGGCACAGCAGTCGGAGCGGCGCAGGCGGCGCTGTCCTTCTGTCAGGCCGGTCAGTGGAGCGGCGAAGTGACTGCGGTCACTTCGGCTCTGTCGACTGAAGGGCGCGCGTCAGGATAAAGGTGTCAGGCCACCTTTGCATTAAATGCTCCTGCGATTTGGTCGGTTGGCGCGGCGATTTGGTCAGGGTTGCTTCTTGGCGAAGACAGGGCCTCGGGCGAGCCGGAAGTATGTTCGTCTCTAGAGGGGGGCCTCGGGCGAGACGGAGATCCTCCGGGGTCGGCTGCCCTTGCCCGAGGCTAGGCTCGGGCGAGGCATGATCGAGTCCCTCGAATGGACTGATCCCTGACTTAATCGCACCCATCAGGCCTTTGCAGCTTTGTGCTGATGGGGGTTACCAGCTGAGAATTAGGAGCCTTGAGGGTACCCCTAATTATGGTCCCCGACAGATTGCTTCTTTTCTTTCTCATTCTTCTTGTGATCAACTCAATTGTAACTGAGGCAAGAGACACCAATTGTGTGGTGGTCCTTGCGGGAACTTTGTGTTCCATTTGATTGAGAAGAGAAGCTCACTCGGTCTAAGTGACCGTTTGAGAGAGGGAAAGGGTTGAAAGAGACCCGGTCTTCGTGACCACCTCAACAGGGAGTAGGTTTGCAAGAACCGAACCTCGGTAAAACAAATCCTTGTGTCTCACTCTTTATTAGCTTGCGATTTGTTTTTGCCCTCTCTCTCTCGGACTCGTTCATATTTCTAACGCTAACCCGGCTTGTAGTTGTGCTTAAGTTTATAAATTTCAGATTCGCCCTATTCACCCCCCTCTAGGCGACTTTCACTATGGCCTATCAACTTTCAGGCTCCACGGTGCATCTGACGGTGCCCACTCACCACTGACACAATACAGTTCTGCATACCAATGTTCTTTGTGCTGCTGAAATACTTTCTGATGTTGGTGATTTTGCTGTGTACACTACATACCTGCAGATTGAGTGCCAACGAGGATCTTGAGTGAACCTGGTGGGTTGAGTCTGGTTCTGTTACACTTGTACCACTGAAGAGTTCCGAGTTCCAAAAGAGAAAGGTAAAGCAGGCAGGCTAGACATGATCATCAGCTGGCAATGCATAGGTGCGGATTAGCACGGAAAGTAGCTCACTTACTAGCAGGCAATTCTTTCAAAGTCTTAAGGCCATACTGAGCTAGGCTGGTTTGGCTCAGCGTTACATACTGTGTACAACTAATTCCCAATGTATCCTTTCCCAACACAATGTTGTTCTGATATTCTTTCTCTTCTTTCTGTACATGTCCTTGTTTTTTTTGGGACATTCTATTTCTATACAGGTATACATGTGGATGTCATAGTCTCATGAAGTGGCAGAGTGTTAGCGCTGAGATAGGGGAAACGAGTAGAGAAACTATATTGGGGAAGGAGTAAGAATTAGAGGCAGAGGTGGGAGACGAGAGCCGGTGACGTCTCAGGAGTTTCTCATTAATCTCATCAAAGTTGTAACCTTATTACAAAAGAGAAGTATATATATGTCTCTCTCTTCACTCGAGTCGGCCCACTATGCCTACTTGGCCCACATCGGCCCGCTCGACGCGCGCACATGGAAAGTCTGTTGTTTCCCCGCCTTCGCTCACGTCCTCTTCCAGCTGGTCTGGTGTTGCGTTGCTGACTCAGAGCTTGGATTGGACATTCTAAACACCCCTTGTCCCTTCTCCAAGATCACATACGAAATTCTTGATAGAAAGAACGAAGCTTGGTACGTATATCCACCGACGATGGGTAAGCCTGGCCTATTGCATGCGTGAAGCTAGCAAATCTACGCCCCTCCCCTGGACACGTGACCGCGGAGATTTCTGAGCCCGGGACGCATGCGGCCGATCCCTGCTGGATTTTCACGCCTCATTTTCAGCGATGCAGATCGAGATCGAGGTGTCTCCGCTGGCCTCTGTTCATGGCTCATGATCATCATGGACAACGACCTCCATGAACGCAATACGCAGTGCGGGCACTTGTCAGCCGTGGCGCCCAACCAAATCATGACCTGAACCCTCCCCTTTTTTCTATAATATTCTATTAAGAATCTAATGCGGGCACCTGATGCTATCATGGCTCCATCCTTCCTACGCCGAGTCGTGGCGCCCAACCAAACCATGACCTGAACCTCCTTTTTCTATAACCTAATGTGAGCACTTGATGCTACCACAGCTCCACCCTCACCACGCTGAGAGTCCGCAAAAAAAATAATGCAAGATGAGCATTTAAACCCGCACCATTTTTTGCTTCAGAAATTTGTGACTAACCACCAGACCACATTTACCTTAGTGTTTACAATAAACAAAAATTATATTTGTAGCCTAGGCGTCGATCTCTACGCTTCCCCGCCTCGTGGCAACGCACAGACACATACCTAGTATATACTTAATTCAGTTCAACATAAGCATAAATTCCACGCACTCAATGAAGACTACGAACTAGAAACTTATTCTTTAGCCTGTGTTTTATAATGGCCATAAAAGTTGAAGGCTTTATCACAGCTGAAGGCTTGAAGCTCTACAAACGTCCAGCTTTTTGAGAAATCAAACGACGACGCTAACTCAAAATATAACGCGGAATTTAAGCTAGAAAGAATTTCAGATGAAATTGATAATTTCCCAAGCAATTTATGTAACCTGAAGCATCATACTCAGGTGGTGTTATAGCCGGCTGGTAGGATAAAGAAAGCGATAACTATGACGTTGGCGGGCAACGGCTGCAGGCACGTCTCTGTGGGTGCTGAAAGTGGGGCTTTAGGACAAAGTGAGCAGAGTGAGAAGACAAAAGAACGTGATGCTGTTAGCAAAGGAAGGGTGTGGAATTCTCGCAAATGATTACACTCTTGTTTGTACCGCGGCAGGGGAAAACATGAGACGTGACAGATTCTAAAGCAAATGCAGTACCAACATCGCATGCCTTTTTTTTTCCCATGGTCACACTGTACCCACACCATACGTAGCAGCAGTAACTTTGTTTCGGCTTCTAAGCGGTCAGAGCTCGGCTTTTGATAGCCAAATGTTTCACTTCTTACCCTGACTCCAACAGAGCAGCTAAATAGACAGGCAATGCTAAAATAGCTGTCCACGAGCTACTATAGCAGTACAAAACATCTTACAACAGTGCACCCAAACGAGCCAGGCAAAAAGGATGGGAAGAGAGGAAAACCATAATAGCTTGTCATCCAAAATTTGCGCACATACAATATAAACTCATACGATCTGTCATAATTATCGGATCTAACATAAAAATATGATCTGTATGCATGTGCCTGCGCGTGTGCATGAGTCCAGTGGTTGGGCAAGGTTTTTATGCCATCTTTATGAACTATTTACGCTATTTCTGTGAAATATTTATAATATTTGCGCAACAAAATAGAACTGCAATTTACGATGTGCGTCACACGCGGGGGGTAGAATGTTGGAGCGGGGTTTGACTGACGCACGTGGGGGAGGTTTGACCTGGCAGGCGTGGGATATGGATGGCCGCGTTGGTCCGGTCCAACCAGGTCGCAGGGGTGGTCGGCCAGAGCTTGCTCTACCATTTATAAGCACATGGCTTCTAATATACCTTCCATATATATATATATATATATATATATATATATATATATATATATATATATATATATATATATATATATATATATATATATATATATATATATATATATATATATATTACATGTATATATATAGATGTTGTACATGTAAATATGTGTGTATAATTATGTGTCTGTGGGTATACTCACGGGTTTGTGATACCCGTGGGTAACAGGTACGGCTATGCCCTACAATAAACCAACATGTACGGGTTTGTAAATCCTCTATCCACGGTTTTAAACTCGTTGCCATCTCTAGGCTTTGGAGGCAGTAGAAAATCATTGCCAAATGCCAACACATGGAGGATAGCACATGAGCCAACAGTGAACTAGCCCTTCTTTTTTCTGCTCTAGACATGGTGTGCAGTGCACCACTGTTTCCATCCACTTCTCTCTCCTCTCTCTCTGTCTCTTTCCCGCGTTGTTGTTCTTGTTCGTGATAAGTGAAAATGCAGGCTAAGGCCTAAGATGTGTAGAGGTCTTTATTGGAAATCCGTCGGTTTGGTTAGAGCGGGGTGGAGTGGAGAAGAGGGGGGCATGGTCCCATGAACTACGTAGTTGTTTACGTTGCTGGTGAGTGGCGGGTCACGTGCCCCTCACCCCGACCAAAATGTCAAATCCCACAGATGTCGCTGCTGCAAACCGCGGATATATATGATCGTTGTGTGCTAGTGCTACTTTGCGGCAGCACTGCTACAGATCTGCAATAATATACACCTAGACGGAACCTTAATTCCTTTCAACGATATACGTACTCCTCTGTCTTAAAATAAGTCACTATATATTGCCTCTACAAAAATTAATTTTTAAAATTTAATCAAGTATATATAAAAAGTATTTCTATTTATGATACTTAACAAGCATTATTACATTTGTGAATACATAATAATTTATTTCGAGAAGTTAGGCTTAAATACATTTGTTTTTTTAGCACGGAGACAATATTAGATTAGTTTATTCGTGCAAACTTGTACGACATATGCGCGCACGTATTATAAGACTACTATGCCTCTATATGACCATAATAATATATGTAATTAACTATATATATGTTACGGTATATATTCACATAGCGCCAAAAGATATATGCATTATAATAATACGATTGACTATATATACATGTTAGTTTTACTTAAATTACACTAAATTTTGTTGTATAATTATGAGTTTATTTGATTTATTAGTGCTAAAAGTCAGTAGCTGAATGCATGCCTGGATTGGCTAAGCATGATCCTTGGTCGTATCTAAAAATAGGCAGGTAACAGTATCTTCATTTAAACACACTCAATCCCCGTGAATTGAATTTAAAACGATCAACGAACAGATCGTAATAGAGGTTTGGAGGAGAGTCCACATGGCTCCCGTCGTCGTCGTAATAAACCAAAGCAATAGCTGGGGCATGCAAAAATCCCTGACAGCCTGGTCCAGAGCGCAGGAAGTTGCAAACCAAGAGGCCGAGATCGACCAATTCGTGCGTGTACAATTACTGGCTCTGTTTGACACCGCCATGTCTGTCACACACGTACGACACCGACAGAACAATTCAGCAGCAGCAGCAGCGACGAACGCTGCAAGCTGCAGTGGTTCTGATGCAGTCAGTGTGCAACGAGCGGGAAGCGGGGGCCAAATGATCTTTACGCAGACGCGCAATGCATGCAGCAACACCCGCAGTTACGTAGCACTGTCTGCACTGCATGTGTAGAAAGCAAGATGATCAGCTAGCCTAGCCTAGGGGGCATCTCCGCATCTGCTTTCCAATTACGCTTTCCTCTGTGACTGCCCTGGCTGGGAGAGCACACGGAAAGGTTACTTGGATTAGGCCACCTTTCTTTTGCTTCCATACAAAAGCCCATGTGGTGTGGGAGTGTGGGACAAGCATACATGGATCGAGGGAGGCGCCATGGTCGTTTAGCCCTCATCCCGTGCAACTTTTCTTCCCATTTATATGCGACCCGGAGCCAGTCGCCATGCACGATCGCTTCATCTTTCAGGAGAAAAGCTCTCGAGGTCGTCTCCTGGGCTTTCTTTACCGGCCGGTTGCTTTGGTTTTGACAGAAAGGAACAAAGATGCACCACATGCACGTCCGAACAGGCATCTACGAACTCTTGCGACTTCTTCTCTGCATGCAGATAAACTCGGCTTTGCCCATGCAGCGGCTGCGGCGCTCTGCAGTCTGCTTCTTGGGAATCCATGCCGGATGCCGCCGTAGCTGCTTTTATTTCCCTCCGGGACGGACGTACAGGCAGCTCTTTCAAGTCGACGTCACCTTTGCTTTTGTTTCTGCATACTACCAGGTCACCCTGTCAATTGTCATGGCCAAAGAAGAAGAAGAAGATAGAAAAGGTGTATGTCTGTCCATTGCCATACAATACAACTGCAGTCGACTACTGTTTCTCTGAAACTCTACAGCAGGTTCAGCATTCAGCCCCAAAACAAACGTCAAAAAGAATGAGTCATATACAGTCTCTCATATGCAAGCAGTTGACCAGACGCGTTTAGGATAGATAGAGATGAGTATTATTGGGCTATTCCTATGTGTGTTTGCTGGCAAACTTTTGGTCTCTCCCCCCTTTCTCCAGGGCAAATCGTACGATAAGCATTTGTTCCGAGCGCCCTTTGTTCTGCACATTATATAAGTAGCAGGATTCCTTCTGCCTTTTTTCCCCCCACCCCCACATGCACATCTCTTCTGAATAACACTTCTCCCCCCTGACAACCCTTGGGGCGCTCCTCCTTACACAGTGCCAGCTTCACTAGTCATATAGTATGTATAACTACTTGTATGGGTTAGCAATTTTATAGGAAATATAAGTATTAAAAGTTTGTGGGTGAATTTAGGTTCACACAACTAATTAAAAATGCACTAGTCCATTAACCCGTGTTTATGGGCACGCTACAATCCTATAAGAGATATGTATATGAGTTAGAAGTTTGTGGATGGATTTGAAGGTTGCAAGTAATATATGCCTCTTTCTGGTTGGTTCTGATAGATTTACTGATTATTCTATTTGTTTTCCATCCATATTCATAGCTCTCCCCTCTTATGCCTAGCATAATCGTTTAGGTGAAACCTTAGCTTTAGTTATATGAACAACTGTTGTAGCGCATATGTCGTGATGTCAACAATCTATATGTTGAGAAGTTAAGGTAAACACACGGGAGCCACGGAGATTTATACATGTTCGGGTTATCGGTGTGAGATGATACCCTTATGTTCTATTTATGGCGGTGTTTATTGTCTAACATTGTGATTTAATGGTCTGCCCTCTTAGGTTGTCCCAGACCTCCTTTTCTAGTCTAAGGAGGGACAACATATAGGAAATGCATCTAAGTCAGGTACAAGATATGGATAGCAACCGAGCCTAATCAAGTCTATCTTGAATTATTAGATAGATGTTCTCTATCGATACATGTGGTTTACCCTTATCAACCAAATTTTACAGTACATATATGGATTTCTATCTTATCTCCGAATCTGACAAGAAATTTTCTGTCATTATCCTTTAGGAACCGTCTTGCGGATTGAATGTCCCTCCTGTAGTGTTAGCCGAGTCCCTAAGCTCTAGATCAAACCCATGGACCCATATGTTATATCTTTCTCGATGAGCTGTCCTCGTATACCCTGGTATGTATCTTTAACAATTGGAATTCAAACATAATTTTATATGCATAGATAACTTCAAATGATGAAGTTTTCAAATAAGTTCCATAATTTTTTAGGGGTCTACAGCTCTATTTTGCTCTTCTTCATATTCGAGGTAGTTTAAAAATTAAAATTTCAAAAAATAGATTTTTTTAAAAAATAACTTTTCATGCATAAATGAATTTAAATGAAAAAAATGTTAACAGCAAAGTTTCATAACCTTTGAGAAATTCAATTTTATTTTGGTCGTTTCTTCACCTGATGTCATTTAAAAAATTCAAATTTTACTGTTCTATTAGAGACGGCTAAAAAATAGAAGTATTTACAGAGACAACTAAAAATAACAGCCATCTCTAAAATATATATATGTAGAGATGACTCGGTTGTAAAGGAAGTTGTATATTGACCCACCACCGGAAAATTCGTTTGGTGGTTTAAGAGTACTGGGCTTCCTCCTTTCTCCAGAGCACTTGCGTCCTTTTTTTCTTTTACTAATCGGGCGCTGCACCTGTTGCTAAAAAAGAGCGTCCCAAGTAAGGAAGGATTCATCACCATCTCCAAGGAATCATGGCGCTATGTTCGCCCGCCGACGGCCGTATGTGATCGGCATGCATGCCGTCTCGTGACCTCAAGGATCATGTCATGATATGGCGGCATGGCGCCGCGCCGCTGCCGGCTGCTGGAAAATATGCCTCTCGCCACTCGCCAGTGACTGCAAAAACTTAATAAATACGTTACCCCATGATGTCAGCTTTTGCCTCTCCCGATGCATCATTGCATTGCACCCCAACCCCAAGTCGACTTAACCGGGCTCTTGAGTTGTGCCAGTGGATCTGGCCTTTACGGCCCAATATATGGCGAGGCCCTGTAGAGCGAAAAGGATGCGTCTGGCCTGAACGGCCCAACATGGTTATCCCGTTCTGGGGCCGGTGGCAAGTCTAGATTTGCTACTCCTGACCATCAGATTCGTTTACCGGAGAAACCCTTCCGATCCCGTCGACCGTTGCGGAATTTTGATTTGTCCCTTTCGATTGTAAAAGTAGTTTTTGGTTCCTTCGACTTTGCATGATTTAGACTTTGTGCTTGTTTCATTTAATCATTTAGATCCCCTAGCACTATAGTTAGAGCGAGCTAATGTCTATTGAACTTTTAGGTAGCTAACTATTAGCTGCTAATGTTTGGATCCATCTACCTGGCTGACACATCAAACTAATAGTTAGTAGCTCTCCTAGTAAAATAGTTAGCTAGTCTGTTTTAATATTAAATTTTAGTACCTAACTATATATTATAAGTATTGATAACCCTGGGCCTCATTTGGATCCTTGAAATTAAATTCTGTTCTAATAATCGTAATTTAGACATAGATCAATTAAGTTAATATGTATGTATAAAGAATATATTTATATACTATTATTGACCATATAGGGAAGATATTTATAGGCTACATTTTACTATATGAGACTGAATCGAAGAACGTGTTATAAGTTACAGAGTGGAAACATAGACTACAGATACATAAAATTAATTTTCACCCATCATCCTATAAATTTAGGATGGGCTTATAACTAAACTTTAGAAAGTGCTGAAATGTCAAATTCCAAAATAAATAACCTAATTTATAAAGCAAATTCTAGTTCCTTCAAAATGAGTGGATCCAAATGAGCCTTTGGATTATTTTTAAAACTAGGCTGGCCCGGGCCATATCGGCCAAGAACGTGAACCGCACCTATATAGACAAAATATTGTACAATCAGTAGAAATCGATACAGATTAAAGCCAAGTGAACAAACTTACATAGATCAATAGAGACAAAATCCTAGTCTGTTCGTTTCGGATTAAAGCTATTTGTTCGAACCGCTGCAGCAGCTGCAATCCATAGATCCATAAAGATTAGCGGGTGTACATATTTGTCGGGGACCATAATTAGGGGTACCCTCAAGACGCCTAATTCTCAGCTGGTAACCCCCATCAGCATAAAGCTGCAAAGGCCTGATGGGCACGATTAAGTCAGGGATCAGTCCACACGAGTGACTCGATCGCGCTTCACCCGAGCCTAGCCTCGGCCGAAGGCAGCCGACCTCGAGAGACTTCCGTCTCGCCCGAGGCCCCCTTTTTATGGCGGACACATCACCGGCTCGCCCAAGGCCTTGGCTTCGCTCAGAAGCAACCTTGACTAAATCACCACACCGACTGACCAAATTGCAGGGGCATTTAACGCAAAGGTGGCCTGACACCTCTATCCTGACACGCGCCCCCGGCAGAGCCGAGGTGACCGCCGTCACTCCACCGCTCCACTGGCCAGTCTGACAGAAGGACAGCGCCGCCTGCGCCACTCCGACTGCAGTGCCACTCGACAGAGTGAGTCTGACAGGCAATTAGGCCTTGCCAAAGACGCCACGGCGAACTCCGCTCCGCCCGACCCCAGGGCTCGGACTCGGGCTAAGACCCGGAAGACGGCGAACTCCGCTCCGCCCGACCCCAGGGCTCGGACTCGGGCTAAGACCCGGAAGACGGCGAACTCCGCTTCGCCCGACCCCAGGGCTCGGACTCGGGCTAAGACCCGGAAGACGGCGAACTCCGCTCCGCCCGACCCCAGGGCTCGGACTCGGGCTAAGACCCGGAAGACGGCGAACTCCGCTCCGCCCGACCCCAGGGCTCGGACTCGGGCTAAGACCCGGAAGACGGCGAACTCCGCTCCGCCCGACCCCAGGGCTCGGACTCGGGCTAAGACCCGGAAGACGACGAAACTCCGCCTCGCCCGACCCCAGGGCTCGGACTCCGCCCTGGCCTCGGCCGGACGACTTCCGCCTCGCCCGACCCCCTGGCTCAGGCTCGGCCACGGCAACTGAAGGCAAGACTCAACCTCGGCTTCGGAGGAAACCCCACGTCGCCCTGCCTAGAGCACAGACCGCCACGTCAACAGGAAACGTCATCATCATCCTACCCCGAATCGACTCGGGTCACGGAGAACAAGACCGGCGTCTCGTCCGGCCAGCTCCGCCAGAGGGGCAATGATGGCGCTCCACGAGCTCTATGACGACGGCGGCCCCCAGCTCTCTTACGGCAGCAGGACAACGTCAGCAGGGACTCAACCGCCCCAACAGCTGTCCCTCCATCAGGCTCCGTCGCACCTCCGATAGCCACGACATCACGCCAGCAGGATGCCCAGATCTCTCCGGCTGCCACATCGGCATGTACCTAGGGCACTAGCTCTCCCTCCGCTAGACACGTAGCACTCTGCTACATCCCCATTGTACACCTGGATCCTCTCCTTACAACTATAAAAGGAAGGACCAGGGCCTTCTCAGAGAAGGTTGGCCGCGCGGGACCGAGGACGGGACAGGCGCTCTCTTAGGGCCGCTCGCTTCCCTCACCCGCGTGGACGCTTGTAACCCCCCTACTGCAAGCGCACCTGACCTGGGCGCGGGACGAACACGAAGGCCGCGGGACTTCCACCTCTCTCACGCTCGGCTCCGGCCGCCTCGCCTCTCCCCCCTCCGCGCTCGCCCACGCGCTCGACCCATCTGGGCTGGGGCACGCAGCACACTCACTCGTCGGCTTAGGGACCCCCCTGTCTCGAAACGCCGACAGTTGGCGCGCCAGGTAGGGGCCTGCTGCGTGCTGACGAATAGCTCCCCGTCAAGCTCCAGATGGGCAGTCTCCAGCAACCTCTCCGGCCCGGGACGGTACTTCGTTTCGGGGCTCTCGAGTTCATGTCCTTCGACGGCAGCTACGACATGATACTTCTTCCACCGCCGTGCGACCACGACAATGGCGGCCGACAACCCGCCCGCCGGCGGCGGAATCGACGACGTCTACCCCGCGTGGTGGAAAAGCAACATTCGGGCTCGCTCCGTTCTCTCCCCCGCCAACGGAGGAGGAAGCGGGGCCGTCAAGGCCAGACGGGAGGCCGCGCTTCGCCGGCCGTCGAGCGAATCGACGCCCCCGACGCCCCGACGGAAGGCACGCCGGACATCGACCTCGCGTTCAAGACGGAGGCAAGCGCCGTCCCCCCGCGGCACGACGACCCCGAGCAAGAAGACGACGCCGGCACGCTCGCGGAAAGCCTGCAGGACGTCGCCCTCGAACCAGAGATGACGGCGCAACCAGTCCCCGATGTGACTACGTCGCTCCTCGTCGACCAAAAGGTAACGACTAACTCCCATCTTGCGTCATTTCGACTCGGCCTCAACCCGCCAAACGACCTCGTTTTGGCGGGCGCCCTCATTGAGGCGAGTGCAACCCCACTGAGGTTCTATATGCGATCGCCTTGGGACCGACTGACGGACGTCTCGACCTACGGGCCCTCTGGGTCCGAGGAAGATGACGACCCCAGCATCGGTTGGGATTTCTCCGGACTTGGCAACCCCAGTGCCGTGCGGGACTTCATGACCGCATGTGACTACTGTCTGTCCGACTGTTCCGATGGAAGCCGCAGCCTTGGCGACGAGAGCTGCGGCTCAAGCCGCGAATGTTTCCACATCGAGCTAGGGAATCCCACCGAAGGCAACCATCTTGGCATGCCGGAGGATGGTGATCTCCCTAGGCCGGTGCCTCGCACCGACATCCCACGGGAGCTAGCTGTGGTCCCCGCTCCGGCGGGGGGTTACGACCCACAACTCGAGCGAGTCCGCGAGGCGCAGGCCAGGCTCAACGAGGGAACGGGAGCGCTTGAGCCGATCCGTCGGGACGTCGGACAGGCATGGGTGGGCCAACCCGTGGCCGGAGAAATACGTCATCTGCCCCAAGGTCTCCAGCACCGCGTCGCCAACGACGTCAGGATCAGGCCGCCGCCCGCATCCAGCGGGGTCGGTCAGAACCTGGCAACCGCAGCAATGCTCATCCGCGCGATGCCGGAGCCGTCAACCACCGAGGGTCGGCGGATCCAGGGAGAACTCAAGAATCTCCTGGAAGGCGCCGCGGCCCGGCGGGCCGAGAGCACTGCATCCCGAAGGCAAGGATATCCCTCGGAACCTCATGCCGCGACTTCCCGATTCATGCGGGAAGCCTCGGTCTACACCGGGCGCACGCGCAACACCGCGCCTGCGGCCCCGGGCCACCTCGGCAACGAGCACCATCGACGCGACCGTCGGGCTCACCTCGACGAAAGGGTGCGCCGAGGCTATCACCCCAGGCGTGGGGGACGTTACGACAGCGGGGAGGATCGGAGTCCTTCGCCCGAACCACCCGGTCCGCAGGCTTTCAGTCGGGCCATCCGACGGGCGCCATTCCCGACCCGGTTCTGACCCCCGACTACTATCGTAAAGTACTCGGGGGAAACGAGACCGGAGCTGTGGCTCGCGGACTACCGCCTTGCCTGCCAACTGGGTGGAACGGACGACGACAACCTCATCATCCGCAACCTCCCCCTGTTCCTCTCCGACACTGCTCGTGCCTGGTTGGAGCACCTGCCTCCGGGGCAGATTTCCAACTGGGACGACTTTGTCCAAGCCTTCGCTGGCAATTTCCAGGGCACATACGTGCGCCCCGGGAATTCCGGGGACCTTCGAAGCTGCCGGCAACAGCCGGGGGAGTCGCTCCGGGACTACATCCGGCGATTCTCGAAGCAGCGCACCGAGCTGCCCAACATCACCGACTCGGATGTCATCGGCGCGTTCCTCGCCGGCACCACTTGCCGCGACCTGGTGAGCAAGCTGGGTCGCAAAACCCCCACCAGGGCGAGCGAGCTGATGGACATCGCCACCAAGTTCGCCTCCGGCCAGGAGGCGGTCGAGGCTATCTTCCGAAAGGACAAGCAGCCCCAGGGCCGCCCATCGGAAGAAGCCCCCGAGGCGTCTGCTCCGCGCGGCGCCAAGAAGAAAGGCAAGAAGAAGTCGCAATCGAAACGCGACGCCGCCGACGCGGACCTTGTCGCCGCCGCCGAGTATAAGAACCCTCGGAAGCCCCCCGGAGGTGCAAACCTCTTCGACAAGATGCTCAAGGAGCCGTGCCCCTACCATCAGGGGCCCGTCAAGCACACCCTCGAGGAGTGTGTTATGCTTCGGCGTCATTTCCACAGGGCCGAGCCACCCGCCGAGGGTGGCAGGGCCCGCGACGACGACAAGAACGAAGATCACCAAGCAGGAGAATTCCCCGAGGTCCGCGACTGCTTCATGATCTACGGAGGGCATGCGGCGAATGCCTCGGCTCGGCACCGCAAGCAAGAGCGCCGGGAGGTCTGCTCGTTGAAGGTGGCGGCGCCAGTCTACCTAGACTGGTCTGACAAGCCCATCACTTTCGACCGAGCCGACCACCCCGACCATGTGCCGAGCCCGGGGAAATACCCGCTCGTCGTCGACCCCGTTGTCGGCGATGTCAGGCTCACCAAGGTCCTGATGGACGGGGGCAGCTGCCTCAACATCATCTACGCCGAGACCCTCAAGCTCCTGCGCGTCGATCCGTCCACCGTCCGAGCAGGCGCTGCGCCCTTCCACGGGATCATCCCTGGGAAGCGCGTCCAGCCCCTCGGGCGACTCGACCTCCCAGTCTGCTTCGGGACACCCTCCAACTTCCGAAGGGAGACCCTGACGTTCGAAGTGGTCGGGTTCCGAGGAACCTACCACGCCGTGTTAGGGAGGCCATGCTACGCGAAGTTCATGGCCGTCCCCAACTACACCTACCTGAAGCTCAAGATGCCGGGCCCCAACGGGGTCATCACCGTCGGCCCCACGTACAAACACGCGTTCGAATGCGACGTGGAGTGCGTGGAGTACGCCGAGGCCCTCGCCGAGTCCGAGGCCCTCATCGCCGACCTGGAGAACCTCTCCAAGGAGGTCTCAGACGTGAAGCGCCATGCCGGCAACTTCGAGCCAGCGGAGACGGTCAAGGCCGTCCCCCTCGACCCCAGCGGCGACACCACCAAGCAGATCCGGATCGGTTCCGGGCTCGACCCCAAATAGGAAGCAGTGCTCGTCGACTTTCTCCGCGCAAACGCCGACGTCTTTGCGTGGAGTCCCTCGGACATGCCCGGCATACCGAGGGATGTCGCCGAGCACTCGCTGGATATTCGGGCCGGAGCCCGACCCGTCAGACAGCCTCTGCGCCGATTCGACGAGGAGAAGCGCAGAGCGATTGGCGAAGAGATCCACAAGCTAATGGCGGCAGGGTTCATCAAAGAGGTATTCCATCCCGAATGGCTTGCCAACCCTGTGCTTGTGAGGAAGAAAGGGGGGAAATGGCGGATGTGTGTAGACTACACTGGTCTCAACAAAGCATGTCCGAAGGTTCCCTACCCTCTGCCTCGCATCGACCAAATCGTGGATTCCACTGCTGGGTGCGAAACCCTGTCCTTCCTCGATGCCTACTCGGGGTATCACCAGGTCCGGATGAAAGAGTCCGACCAGCTCGCGACTTCTTTCATCACGCCGTTCGGCATGTACTGCTACGTCACCATGCCGTTCGGCCTGAGGAATGCAGGCGCGACGTACCAGCGGTGCATGAACCATGTGTTCGGCGAACACATCGGTCGCACAGTCGAGGCCTACGTCGATGACATCGTAGTCAAGACACGGAAGGCTCCCAACCTCCTCTCCGACCTTGAAGTGACATTCCGGTGTCTCAAGGCGAAAGGAGTCAAGCTTAATCCTGAGAAGTGTGTCTTCGGGGTGCCCCGAGGCATGCTCCTAGGGTTCATCGTCTCTGAGCGAGGCATCGAGGCCAACCCGGAGAAGATCGCGGCCATCACCAGCATGGGGCCCATCAAGGACTTAAAAGGGGTGCAGAGGGTCATGGGATGCCTCGCGGCCCTGAGCCGCTTCATCTCACGCCTCGGCGAAAGAGGTCTGCCCCTGTACCGCCTTTTAAGGAAAGCCGAGTGTTTCGTTTGGACCCCTGAGGCCGAGGAAGCCCTCGGCAACCTAAAGGCGCTCCTTACAAAGGCGCCAGTCTTGGTGCCGCCGGCGGACGGAGAAACCCTCTTGGTCTACGTCGCCGCGACCACTCAGGTGGTTAGCGCCGCGATTGTGGTCGAAAGGCAGGAGGAAGGGCATACATTGCCCGTTCAGAGGCCGGTTTACTTCATCAGCGAAGTGCTGTCCGAGACTAAGATCCGCTACCCACAAGTTCAAAAGCTGCTGTATGCTGTGATCCTGACGAGGTGGAAGCTACGACACTACTTCGAGTCCCATCCGGTGACTGTGGTGTCATCCTTCCCCCTGGGGGAGATCATCCAGTGCCGAGAGGCCTCGGGCAGGATCGCAAAGTGGGCAGTGGAGATCATGGGCGAAACGATCTCGTTCGCCCCTCGGAAGGCCATCAAGTCCCAAGTGTTGGCGGATTTCGTGGCTGAATGGGTCGATACCCAACTACCAACGACTCCGATCCAACCGGAGCTCTGGACCATGTTTTTCGACGGGTCGCTGATGAAGACGGGGGCCGGTGCGGGCCTGCTCTTCATCTCGCCCCTCGGAAAGCACTTGCGCTACGTGCTGCGCCTCCACTTCCCGGCGTCCAACAATGTGGCCGAGTACGAAGCTCTGGTCAACGGATTGCGGATCGCCATCGAGCTAGGGGTCAGACGCCTCGACGCACGCGGTGATTCGCAGCTCGTCATCGACCAAGTCATGAAGAACTCCCACTGCCGCGACCCGAAGATGGAAGCCTACTGCGACGAGGTTTGGCGCCTGGAAGACAAGTTCTTCGGGCTCGAGCTCAACCACATCGCTCGGCGCTACAACGAAACCACAGACGAGCTGGCGAAGATAGCCTCGGGGCGAACGACAGTCCCCCCGGACGTCTTCTCCCGGGATCTGCATCAACCATCCGTCAAGCTCGACGACTCGCCCGAGCCCGAGGTATCCTCGGCTCAGCCCGAGGTACCCTCGGCTCAGCCCGAGGTACCCTCGGTTCAGCCCGAGGCACCCTCGGCCCAGCCCAAGGTACTCTCGGCCCCCGAGGGCGGGGCATTGAACGTCGAGGAAGGGCAGAGCGGGGCCACGCCAGACCAGGATTGGCAGGCCCCGTACCTGCAATATCTCCGTCGAGGAGAGCTACCCCTCGACCAAGTCGAGGCTCGGCGGGTAGCGCGACGCGCCAAGTCATTCGTCTTGCTGGGCGACGAAGAGGAGCTCTACCATCGCAGCCCCTCGGGCATCCTCCAGCGACGCATCTCCATCGCCGAAGGTCGGGGACTGCTGCAAGAAGTACACTCGGGGGCTTGCGGCCACCACGCAGCACCACGAGCCCTTGTTGGAAATGCTTTCCGGCAAGGCTTCTACTGGCCAACGGCGGTGGCTGACGCCACTAGAATTGTCCGCACCTGCGAAGGGTGCCAATTCTATGCGAAGCGGACACACCTGCCCGCTCAGGCTCTGCAGACAATACCCATCACCTGGCCCTTCGCTGTATGGGGTCTGGACCTCGTCGGTCCCTTGCAAAAGGCGCCCGGGGGCTACACGCACCTGCTGGTCGCCATCGACAAATTCTCCAAGTGGATCGAGGTCCGACCTCTGAACAGCATCAGGTCCGAGCAGGCGGTGGCATTCTTCACCAACATCATCCATCGCCTCGGGGTCCCGAACTCCATCATCACCGACAACGGCACCCAGTTCACCGGCAAAAAATTCTTGGATTTTTGCGAGGATCACCATATCCGGGTGGACTGGGCCGCCGTGGCTCATCCCATGTCGAATGGGCAAGTAGAGCGTGCCAACGGCATGATTCTACAAGGGCTCAAGCCTCGGATCTACAACGACCTCAACCAGTTCGGCAGGCGATGGATGAAGGAACTCCCCTCGGTGGTCTGGAGCCTAAGGACGACGCCGAGTCGTGCCAAGGGCTTCACGCCGTTTTTCCTGGTCTACGGGGCTGAAGCTATCCTGCCCACTGACCTGGAATACGGCTCCCCAAGGGCGAGGGCCTACACCGAGCAAAGCAACCAAGCCAGCCGAGAGGAATCGCTGGACCAGTTGGAAGAAGCTCGGGACAGGGCCTTACTACACTCGGCGCGGTACCAACAGTCCCTGCGACGTTACCACGCCCGAGGGGTCCGGTCCCGAGAACTCCAGGTGGGCGACCTGGTGCTTCGGCTGCGACAAGACGCCCGAGGGAGGCACAAGCTCACGCCCCCCTGGGAAGGGCCGTTCGTCATCGCCAAAGTTCTGAAGCCCGGAACATACAAGCTGGCCAACAATCAAGGCGAGATCTACGGCAACGCTTGGAACATCAAACAGCTACGTCGCTTCTACCCTTAAGATGTTTTCAAGTTGTTCATATACCTCGCACCTACGCAAAGTTTAGTTGTCAAGGAAGGGTCGGCCTAGCCTCGGCAAGGCCCGACCCTCCCTCGGGGGCTAAAAAGGGGGAGACCCCCTCTGCGTCGAATTTTTTCCTCGAAAAAGGACCTCTTTTTAGCAGGATTTCTTCCGTGCTTCTTGACTACTTTGGAAAGCGGATCCTGGAAACGACGAGGTACACGTAAGCAGCCAAGGCTGACCGAGCCGAGGGACTCCTACGCCTCCGGGATACGGATACCTCACTCGTCCCCTTCTGCGATAAGTAACTTGCGCTCGGATAAAGCGACTCCGTGGACCGAACGAGTCATCACGTTCGGAAGCTCTCCTGCCGAAGCAGTCCTTCAAGCTTTCTCGACTAAATCGGGGACAGGGCCTCATGGACGGGTGAAAGTACGCGTAAGCGGCAAGGCCGACCAAGCCGAGGGATTCCCACGCCTCTGGGATACGGATACCTCACTCGTCCCTTCCGCGAAAAGCAACTCTCGCTCACACAAACATCCCTATTACCGACAGAGTCCAGATGCTCGAAACAAGAGGAAAAAAGGACGCAGCTTCGCAAGCGCGGCGAGGGCGTGTTCTTCTGGCCTCGGCGGCCGCAGAAAGCGCACGCTACAAGATGATCTGATCCTGCAGGCTCGGGTCTTCACGCCGAAGGGAGCCGTAGCATCCTCGGCATCGACGACGTCTACAGCAAAGCCCGACCCAGCCTCGGGCGGCGCCGAGGTCCAGGGGCTCCTCCAGGAATCCGGCCCGAGCAGGCGGCTCAACCGGTTACCCCTGGGGCCTCGGGCAACCGGCTTTCAAGGGCGCTAGCCCGATCCGAGGCCTCGACTGACCGACTTGGGCGTCGGCACCGCTGACGGGCGACACGGCTAGGCTCCGGCCGACCAGGTTCCCCATTCTCGAGCCAACTCCGCCTCTGTTCATACTGATATCGCTACCCCCGGCCTCGATCCACCAAAGGGCGGCCGAGGGGTCCCTTCAACTAAGCTAGAGGAGCCTCACGTAACAAGGCCGAACGGGCCGAGGGATTCCTACGCCTCCGGGATACGGATACCTCACCCGTCACCTTGACACGGGGCAACTCATGCTTGGTAAAGCGGTTCAGATAATAAAACAGGCGAGACTTAGTGCTCGGAAATGAGGAAAAAACACGGCTCCGTGCCAAAATTGCATACACGTTCAGGCCTCGACAGCCACAATGAACGAACTCACTGGCATTCGAAGTGCCATTACAAACGGAACTCCGGTTCCCCCTCCGCAGGTACGAACAACCCCACTCCGAGGGGGAAGGCCTGCGGAGCAACGGAAGACCGACGAACGGCGCGCCGTCACCTGCTCCAGCAGTGGCGACGACGACGACTTCTGCTCCGGGGGGCCGAACAGCGGCAACGCTGACCTCAGGGTGGATGCCGCTGTCAGGAGGCCCCCGCCCGTGCCAAAACTCGTGAGGCAAGGACGGGCAGAAGGCCGTAGAAGTTGGAGGTCAACCCGTGGCCGGTCCCGGCCGCCGCGCCGGCGGAAGAACCTCTTCCGGCTGCCGTGGCAGACGCCGACGCCGCAAGGGGCCCCGAAGCCACTCGCGGCTGAAGACCAGGCACGCTGCAGCTGCCGGACGCCACGGGCAATGCCCGCTTCTCCCCCCATCACTGAGTGAAGGAGCGGGCCACCGCCCACGCAGGGGCCGACCCCAACTCGGCACTCTCCCCTCCCCAGCCTTGGTGATGAAAATCCTTGAGGCTGAGGAAGGGGCAGAGGCCGCAGCCCGGCTCGCTTTCCCCCACCATCAAGCTGGAGGTCGCCATCTCGGGTGACCGCCGGTGAAGGGGTGCGACCGGGCTGCGTGATGAAAATCCTTGAAGCCGAACGATGGCTGAGAGGTACCAACTCCCATGGAGTTGTGTTCCTCCAACGAGGAGGCGGAAAGGCGGCGGATATCCCCCATCCGGGGGCTTGGAAGACGGGAAGACCCGGCGCTTAAGGGAGGAAGAAGACATGGTTGCCTTACGAAGGGAGCCTCCCTCCTTTTAAAGGCAACTCCCCCTACGTGCGCCCCCAGGCGCCGCGGGCCGAGTCTTCTCCAACACGCTCCAAGGCCCTCCCCTGCGACTCGGGGGCTGGGTCCCGCATGTCATGCAAGCCGGCTCAGGGCAGAAGAAGCCAAACCGCCGCGCATAGTGCGCACGACCGTCCAGCGGTTACAGGCGACCCCCCATTTCCGCCCAGACCAACGGACAGAAGGGGCGAGCAGCCATGCAGGCGGCATGCAACCGCGCCAGATGGACGCGCTTCTCCAACTTCTGACACGCCAGCCTGGGGCCCAGGCCCACGCGTCGAGCAACTGGCACGCCAGTTGCTGCATGCAAGCAACCGCACCGCCACTTGTGCCACCATCGCGCCTCTTCGGTTGCGAAGCCTATGCCACGACTCGAGGCGACCCAACAGCGCCAGACTGGCGCGTCGGTCAAAGCGACCGAAAGTGGGCCGGCAGTAATAGCGGTGGCAGGCGGGCGGGCGCAGCGGTCACGTTGTCAGCCAGGCTCACGTCCCATCCTGAGACAGCAAGAGAGCCTCCTCTCACGGCGTGAAGACGGTGCACCCGTGACCCGTTCCTCGAACGGATCACCCGCGCGCAACGGCCGCCCCGCCAACCACTCGCCCCGTCGCATTAACTCCGCGGCGGGACACGCGGCGCTTCTGGCAGGAGGAGCGCGCGACGCTTCACCTTCGCCTTAATAACCGCGTCAGAAAAGGTACGCCACGTCGTCTGATTTCGTATCCTTTTCCGTTTTCCTCTTTCTCTATCTCTTGCAACAGGGGCCGGGGAAGGGGGATACCCCGAGAGGGATCCTTCTCCGCGAAGGAACCGGGCTCCGCGCCCCCCATTACTGATCAGGGGTTCGAAGGCTGGCCCCCCGAGGGTTCAACAGCCGCCTCAGATCGCGTGGGCCCGACACCCACTACTAGTCAGGGGTTCGAAGGCCGGCCCTCCGAAGGGCTCCACGGCCGCCTCAGGCTACTCGGGCTCCGCGCCCATTACTGATCAGGGGTTCGAAGGCTGGCCCCCGAAGGGTTCACAGTCGCCTCAGACACCGAGCGAGGGATGACCGGGGGTACGTTCGATACATAACCGAGGCTCGGGCTGCGCTCCCGAGGTACCCTAGGACATATCCGAGACCAGCGGGAACGATCTTGTAACGGAATCCCATCGGAGGGAGGCATCGAGCCCTCGGACCCCGTCGCCAGGGGACCGGGTCCGGCAAGTCACCCGCAGGTACTTTTGGGCGTGCCTCTGGGCCCCTAGCCGACCCCCAACGAACGGGGCACGGACGTCCACTCGGATTACCCGCTTGCAGCTCACCGGAGACACCATGTTCGGTGCCCATCGAGGGTAACATGGCGCACTCCCCCCCTCCTCCTTGCGGAAAGGCGACGTAGGGGCGTATGTAAAAAGACCGAGTCTGTCCCTGATCGTCCTCTCGCCCTGTGCAGAGGCTCGGGGGCTGCTCTCGCAAAAACCGGCTCCGGCCAAATCGTTGACAGCGTCAACATACCAGCCCGAGAGCTTGGGCCCCGACCGTGCACCCGGGCTACGGCCAGTTCGCATGAGGGAACGACCAGACCAGCCGAAGCGTTAAGCGAAGTATTAAGACCTCGAAGGAGTGTAACCACTCCTCCGAGGCCTCGGGGGCTACACCCGGCGGGTGCGCTCGCGCGCACCCACCGGAACGAAATGCAACCGAGAAAGGCTGGTCCCCTTGCAAAAAAGTGCGACAAAAGCCTCCAAGCGAGTGCTAACACTCCCTTCGAGGCTCGGGGGCTACTGTCGGGGACCATAATTAGGGGTACCCTCAAGACGCCTAATTCTCAGCTGGTAACCCCCATCAGCATAAAGCTGCAAAGGCCTGATGGGCACGATTAAGTCAGGGATCAGTCCACACGAGTGACTCGATCGCGCTTCACCCGAGCCTAGCCTCGGCCGAAGGCAGCCGACCTCGAGAGACTTCCGTCTCGCCCGAGGCCCCCTTTTTATGGCGGACACATCACCGGCTCGCCCAAGGCCTTGGCTTTGCTCAGAAGCAACCTTGACTAAATCACCACACCGACTGACCAAATTGCAGGGGCATTTAACGCAAAGGTGGCCTGACACCTCTATCCTGACACGCGCCCCCGGCAGAGCCGAGGTGACCGCCGTCACTCCACCGCTCCACTGGCCAGTCTGACAGAAGGACAGCGCCGCCTGCGCCACTCCGACTGCAGTGCCACTCGACAGAGTGAGTCTGACAGGCAATTAGGCCTTGCCAAAGGCGCCACGGCGAACTCCGCTCCGCCCGACCCCAGGGCTCGGACTCGGGCTAAGACCCGGAAGACGGCGAACTCCGCTCCGCCCGACCCTAGGGCTCGGACTCGGGCTAAGACCCGGAAGACGGCGAACTCCGCTCCGCCCGACCCCAGGGCTCGGACTCGGGCTAAGACCCGGAAGACGGCGAACTCCGCTCCGCCCGACCCCAGGGCTCGGACTCGGGCTAAGACCCGGAAGACGGCGAACTCCGCTCCGCCTGACCCCAGGGCTCGGACTCGGGCTAAGACCCGGAAGACGGCGAACTCCGCTCCGCCCGACCCCAGGGCTCGGACTCGGGCTAAGACCCGGAAGACGACGAAACTCCGCCTCGCCCGACCCCAGGGCTCGGACTCCGCCCTGGCCTCGGCCGGACGACTTCCGCCTCGCCCGACCCCCTGGCTCGGGCTTGGCCACGGCAACTGAAGGCAAGACTCAACCTCGGCTTCGGAGGAAACCCCACGTCGCCCTGCCTAGAGCACAGACCGCCACGTCAACAGGAAACGTCATCATCATCCTACCCCGAATCGACTCGGGTCACGGAGAACAAGACCGGCGTCTCGTCCGGCCAGCTCCGCCAGAGGGGCAATGATGGCGCTCCACGAGCTCTATGACGACGGCGGCCCCCAGCTCTCTTACGGCAGCAGGACAACGTCAGCAGGGACTCGACCGCCCCAACAGCTGTCCCTCCATCAGGCTCCGTCGCACCTCCGATAGCCACGACATCACGCCAGCAGGATGCCCAGATCTCTCCGGCTGCCACATCGGCATGTACCTAGGGCACTAGCTCTCCCTCTGCTAGACACGTAGCACTCTGCTACATCCCCATTGTACACCTGGATCCTCTCCTTACAACTATAAAAGGAAGGACCAGGGCCTTCTCAGAGAAGGTTGGCCGCGCGGGACCGAGGACGGGACAGGCGCTCTCTTAGGGCCGCTCGCTTCCCTCACCCGCGTGGACGCTTGTAACCCCCCTACTGCAAGCGCACCTGACCTGGGCGCGGGACGAACACGAAGGCCGCGGGACTTCCACCTCTCTCACGCTCGGCTCCGGCCGCCTCGCCTCTCCCCCCCTCCGCGCTCGCCCACGCGCTCGACCCATCTGGGCTGGGGCACGCAGCACACTCACTCGTCGGCTTAGGGACCCCCTGTCTCGAAACGCCGACAATATTATCGTATACTCTAAAAAGTAGTATGTTGTAGTTTATGAGCTTTTTCAACCCATAAAAATATCTATAGCTGGAGAGTTTTAGAGTAGTTTGTCGTGTTGGTGTTTACTCTATTAGGCTCATTTAAATCCATAATACATCTAAAACTCTAAAAGGTCCACTCGTATATGGTAGAAGGGGCGGCTGCGAGTTTTTTACTCCAATATGGGAAGTGAAAGGGGATCAAATCAACATAACTAGTTTGTGTCTTGTCATTTTTCGAAAGAAAACATGAGAGAGGACGTTAAATCCGCAAATACGTGTTTTTCGTGTTTTTTCGCATGACCTATGGCTGGTGTCATGTATGTTTCTGTTTTTTTGTTGTTTTCTACAATTGACTTAGTCTTATACCATAAGTTTGGAACTGAATCGATCAGATCATGGAGATTATAACCGAGCCAGTTTGTTTTTTTAGCATGTGGCTATGCTAAGACTAATCCCTCACATAATAGTGATTGTTTTAGATGAGGGGTCCTCGATATTATACGACCTCAGGCTCCACCCCTAACAACGGTGCGACCACGGTAGTAAGGAGAGTTGGAGAACTGTGTCTCCGAAAAAACCTTGATCCACTAACAGTGTGATTGGTTGCCTGGCTCTTTGGATTCAAGCCATGCGGATGCGTTGATCATGATTGGGTCTGTGATTGGTTTAGTGCATGGCCTGAGCTTAGTCTACATGCAGAGGGTGTTTTTTTAGTTGTCCGCTTGCATGCGCTGAGACGCGAGACAACCGTGTTTCTACCGGAACAGGCTGACGCAGGCCAGGCGGGAGCGGGAGCGGGAGCAGTAACCAATCACGCCATAAAAAATCTACAAGGTTTGACTGTCGCGTTAAATCGCGTATTTAACATGGTGACGGTGATGATCCTAGACGTCACTATTTGAGCTATGTCGATCTCTGGCTTCTGTAGGCTGTTGCTCGACGCGGGAGGTCTGCGTACTTAGGTCTAGTTCGATAGATCATAAATACGCTGCAGACCAAGGAGCGGGCAGGTTATTAATACGTCGCAGTCTGAGGACTTGTATGTTATGAGTGCTATGCGGCACCGAGAATTCAGTAGGTCATAAGTGAGAATTTGACCGACGCCCACACATGGAAGTACCCCAATCGGTTGCAAACTACCGGATAACCATGGAAGTACCCAGATCTAGGCGGATGCGCTCGGACCAGAACCTCGCAGGCTTCGCTGCTGCAGTGGTGGATCCTCCTCTCTCCAGCGAGGTGGTGCGGCGCTTCTTTAGTCTTTACGGTGACGACGACTGGACTTCGGCCTTGGACGTGAACTCTCTCGCTCGCCGCCGGTAGTCGTTTCCGTTCCCCCTTCGACTTCTCGAGGTTCACCGGCGGCGGCCAAGGCGAGACGCTAGGGTGGGCGCGGCGCTGTCGCGACGACGAGATGGGAGGACGTCCGTTAGTATGACGAATGCCGGAGGAGGAGAGGCAGCGGATGAATGCGCTTTCGTCATTTGTGCAGCCACCTCCTTTACGTTACGGTACCGCGTCTGGCACCTACTGAAAGCTTGGTACAGTGTCTCCACGTCGCGAAAAAAACTCGCGTACGCGACGGGCCGACGGTACAGATCGCGAAGCCAGCGGACGTGGAAGAAGGGAAATTGACGGGTGGACGCCTGGACGGGATGCTGCAGCCCGCGACACATGCTTCACTTGTCTTGCATGTCCCGCTTTGTGGTCGCGCGGAGCCGTGGAGAGCGGCTGCCGCGGTCAGGGCCAGCCGGCAAAATGATGGCTGCAGAGACGCGGCAGATACTACAACGGCTGCCGTGACTGACTGGCGCCTGGCGGAATGCCGGGGGGTGGTAAAAAAAAACTGCTGCAGCGGCTGGGAGAAAGGACCCTTGTACCCTCGGTTTGGACGGACGCGCGCCATTGGGCTTGGGCCCGCCGCCCGCCCATTCGCTCGCTCGAGGGAGAAGGAGAAATTGGCCACTGCATGCCGTTCTTTCTTCTTGCAACTATCAACCATGCGATGCAATGAAATGCAACGTCCCTTCGTTTCTTGTTTCGCTGGCTCCTACAGACACGGCACGCCAGAGCATGCATGGACGTGGTGCAGGCCATTCACCATTTGCATCTGTTTGCTACTTCCTGTGGCCCGCCTGACGACCTGACCTCAGGGCGCGGGGATGGCCTGGCCCCTGGCCTCTGACATGGACAACCGTACTAGTACGCGGCATGGGCCCGCACGCGATCAGTCGACCAGATTTGACCTCGGTCCTAGTCGGCGCGCCCCTGGTTGTCCGGCCGGGGACTGGGAGCCGGAGCCGGAGCCGGAGCCAGAGCTGGCCATTGTCGCGCGGACGCCGTCGTCATAAATGATCTGCTTGTGTCCAGCCGGCGTCCGGAGGCCGCCGCCTGCGCTACAGCGGTTTGGTTCAAACTTTCCCCCCATGGGTGATGGGTCTGGGTCCCTGTGGGATGTTCTTGCCCTGCAACGTTCCTAGAAAACAGGACAGCAGCTGATCAGACGCTGTCAACCGGACACTGACAGCCGGTGACCACCGATTCATCAGTTATCTTGTTGGTCTCCCAGTTTTGTTCCAAAGTTCCAAACCATATACGTACAATCCTACACAGCTAAAGGCTGGAATCATGTATATGACCGGTGTTTTGCGCGGTAGATATCAATGTTTAGAGTCGGGTTTGAAATAGAAGTTAGTATAGAAATAAGATAGCAGAGCCGATTGAGATAGCCTAAAACTGTCTCAGACACTTTACTCATTTCATCTTTCATCTTATGTCTTATTTTAAATTTCACTATATAAAAATTACAATCTACAGTTCAAAATCAGTATCGTTTAGAGATCCACCCTAAGATACAATCCTTACTATAATCTTTACCTTTCCAACACCTTTCGAGGAGGATCGTATCAAAGAGTATCCACTTCAGATTCCTAGCTTCCACTGGCAGGCGCAGCTTGGCCGCTTGCAAAGGACTTTTCCCTGACAGATTGCAGCAGAGGGAGGCGCAGGGTCTGGGTCTGGCCGATCCAAAGCTTCGGTTTGAACTTTGAACTGTCTCAAGCACACAACCATTCCATTAGTTGCTCCCTCTCTTTTATGTTCCAACTTATATTTATTTAACTTTTTTTACCTTAATAAAAAATTATTTTTTTTTTTACTATGATACCGTCTAGCATATAATATAATTAAAGTATGGTTTTAAATTTTTCATTTCGGGAAAAAAAATAAACCGGTCAAACTTGGTAAAAAAACAAACGAGTTATAAATTTAGACAGATGGAGTAAAATAGCATTAGTATTTATAGTAAATAGTATTTAGTATTTATGTGCTAAACAATAACTAAATTATAATAACTGGTATTAGTACTTATGTCTCTAAATAAGTTTGTTATAGCAATAGGTTTCTATAATTACTTAATTTGTATCATAAATATTTGCTTTTTACTCCGTCCCAAAATATTTATCGGTCTTACTTTTCGAGAAGTCAATATATATATATATATATATATATATATATATATATATATATATATATATATATATATATATATATATATATATATATATATATATATATATATATATATATATATATAACGGGAGCCATGTGCTTCCAATAATTAAAGGAAGCTCAGACCGATCACCCCTGCAACCTGGTTCAACCCAGCGCGTTGACTCAACTAGTCTGTCGGGTGCGCCATCCGTCCCACGTCTGTGCACGCAACAAATGAATGCATGCATGAGTTAAACATGTTCCCTTATATGCGCGTAAATTTAGAAAATATGTGTGTGGTGGTTTCTATTTTTAAATGCTTTATTGCCTCTATAAAGCTAGACTCGTAAGGATCATTTTATGATATATACTGATATTAAATATGTTATATTGTGTAGATAATTATGCAATTCGGTATATTGCGTAAAAATCTGTTACCAGCTGTATGCGCACGAATTTATGATGAAAAGAATATGCAATGAAAGGAAATAAATTGCATGCATAGAAACAAAAAATTGTATTTAATGTTTTATTTCCTTCATAAATATAGAATCCCTCCAACAGTCATGCAGCTAAACATATTAGAACTAGTTTATGATATATACTGATACTAATTATACTACATAGTGTAGATATTTATGCAATTTGGTACAATGCGTAAAAAATTTGGCATGTTGTTCACTGGTGGACACATCTCCAGGTTGGAGCGTAAAAACCTTAAGTTTTGAGCATAAAACCTCTCAATTATAAGCGTAAATATCGAGCCAATGTGACAGGTTGATAGCTCTAGTAGGTTGTTATTACGATCCTATTTTTATGATAGATCCGAAAAACATGGCAGTCGCATGCATGCGGTTTCTATTTTTATACAAATCCAAAAATTATGGCAAAATGCATGCATGAGTCAAACACGTTTCCTTGCATACGCGTAAATTTAAGAAAGATATGTATGACAGTTTCTATTTTTAAATGCTTTATTTTCTCCATAAATTTAGAATCGCTACAACAGCCATGCAGCTAGACTCGTAAGGACCATTTTATGATATATACTGATACTAAATATGTTACACTGTGTAGAAAATTATGCAATTCGGTATACTGCGTAAAAATCTGTTATCAGTTGCATGTGCACGAATTTATGATGGAAAGAATGTGCAATGAAAGTGAAAGTCGCCTAGAGGGGGGTAATTAGGCGAAACCTGAAAATTAAAACTTTATCCCCCAACTAGATCCCTTGATTAGTGGTTAGAACAAGATATACAATTATCGGAGTATAAAAACTAAGTCCTTGCTTGTAAAGAGTATTGCTTTCAAATAATGCGAAATTGACAAAACAATACAACTAATAGGTCTATGAGAATAAAGCAAGGGGGCTTAGATAAGAGGAGCAATGACACAAGTTCTTTCTTGCGATGTGTTGCTTCACTACAAGAGAATTTAACTTAAAGCAACACCAAATAGTATTAGCAAAGAATAGTGCAAGAAAACTTAGAAAGGGAAGGAACAAACAAATCACAAGCAATAAGCACACGAGACACAGGTGATTTGTTTTACCGAGATTCGGCCCTCGAAGGCCTAGTCCCCGTTGAGGAGTCCACTAAGGATGGGTCTCTTTCAACCCTTTCCCTCTCTCCACCGATCACACAAGACCGGCGAGCTCTTCTTCTTCTCAAGGATCACTTAAGACCCCGCAAGGATCACCACACACTTAGGTGTCTCTTGCTAGCTTTACAACCCTCCAAAACTTTGGAGGAAGTTCAATGGGAGTCAAAACTCCACGCACAAATGAACACAAAGATGTAGCACACACTATCTCTCATTGAATCTCACAAGGCACTAGTGCTGAACTCAAATGAGTAGCTCTCTCTTGCTTGCTCTCTCTTTTGTGGCACTTGTGTTGGTTGTAGTGGTCTAAATCTTGTGTATAGGATGGATCAATGAATAGAGGTGTTTGGGAGGGCTTGAATATGTCAACTATATGACTTGGAATGTTGCTTGGGCTCCCACACCTTGAAGTGGCCGGTTGGGGTGGTATTTATAGCCACCAACCAAATTGTAGCCGTTGGAGAAGTCTGCTGGCGATGGGCGCACCGGACAGTCCGGTGCGCCATCGGACAGTGTCCGGTGTGCCGCCATGTCATCCTCTCGTTAGGGCTTGGAGCTGGTCGACCGTTGGAGGCTTTGTCCTCATGCGGCACCGGACAGTCCGGTGTCACACCGAACAGTCCGGTGCCCCTCTGACCTTCTGCTCTGACATCTAAATTGCACTGTTCACTTTGCAGAGTCGACCGTTACGCGCAAATAGCCATTGCTCCGCTGGTGCACCGGACAGTCCGATGGCACATCGGACAGTCCGGTGAATTATAGCGGAGCTGCGCCTGGAAATCCCGAAGCCGAAGAGTTTGAGCTGATTCACCCTGGTGCACCGGACACTGTCTGGTGGCACACCGGACAGTCCGGTGCGCCAGACCAGGGCACACTTCGGTTTCCTTTTTGCTCCTTTCTTTTGAAGCCTAACTTGTTCTTTTGATTGGTTTATGTTGAACCTTTGGCACCTGTAGAATGTATGATCTAGAGCAAACTAGTTAGTCCAATTGTTTGTGTTGGGCAATTCAACCACCAAAATCATTTAGGAAAATGTTTGACCCTATTTCCCTTTCAATCTCCCCCTTTTTGGTGATTGATGCCAACACAAACCAAAGCAACTATATAAGTGCGAAATTGAACTAGTTTTCTTAAGGTAAGTGCAAAAGTTACTTGGAATTAAACCAATATTCATTTCATAAGATATGCATGGATGCGTTCTTTTTATTTATAATATTTTGGACCATGCTTGCACCACTTGTTTTGTTTTGCAATGTTTTGAAAAAACTTTTGCAAATAGTCAAAGATTTATGAATAAGATTTTGAGAAGCATTTTCAAGATTTAAAATTTTCTCCCCTTGTTTCAAATACTTTTCCTTTGACTAAACAACACTCCCCCTTAATGAAATCCTCCTCTTAGTGTTCAAGAGGGTTTTAGATATTAATTTTGAAGAGGGTATACCAATTTGAAAAATAAGATACCAATTGAAAAATCTTTTCTTAACCCAAATTTGAAAGACTATATTTTTGAAATTGGTGGTGGTGCGGTTCTTTTGCTTTGGGCTAATACTTTCTCCCCCTTTGGCATGAATCACCAAAAACAGATACTTGTGAGTGAAATATAAGCCCTTCTTACGTTCTCTCCCCCTTTGGCAAACAATATATGAGTGAAGATTATACCAAATTGGAGAGCTGGCGGAATACCGGCAAAGAGTGGATGATACTGATGGAGTTGAGTGGAAGCGTCGTCTTTGCCAAATACTCCATTTCCCTTTCAATTCTATGACTAAGCATGAGAATACACTTGAAAACACATTAGTCATAGACATAAAAGAGACACGATTAAAAGGATATGTCAATTAAGCTTAAACAGTTCTATATAATATAGATTGTTCCCCCTAAATATGTGCCTTGAGAGGAATACAAATTTTGGCCTTAAATGCCAACTGCACATAATTAGGTTAATGAGAACATATCTATATCATACAGAATGTGAAGTGCATTGTGTCATAGTATAAGTGTGATGCTCATGACAGTTTATGCACTTATGAAAGCATGTTGCAATCTTAAGCATTTACCCTTAAAGATTTCAAAGAGGCTTAAGGACCATCCACCTTTGGAACAAAGGCAGCTTATCCTCGTTACAAGGTTAAGCTTTAAGCTCTTTGACAATAAAATTACTTCTCCTAGTTTTAACAAAATTGCGTAAAATGCAGGAGTGAAGATTTTTAGAAGTTAAACTAGATATGAAGCAGGGTTAATGCATGGACATGCTTTCTCTTCCTTTTTATACAAGATAAGTGAGGAATGTATAGAAAAGGAAGATTTAGGTACATGTATAAATGAGAGGAAGTAGTTTTACCCTTTTGTACCTTCACATAGAGATGCTCTCTTCATTATGCTTTGTCCTTAGTCTTAGTAACTTAAGACCTATGCTTAAGACAGTGTATGAAAATATTTTGCACAAGAGAGAGTTCTACAACTAGTGATCCTTTTTTAAGTCATTGTTAGCATATGTCAAATAGATCACAAATTGCATAGTGGTATCATGAATTCTCCTTTTAACTTAGCGCATATCAAGAGAGATTGAAATTATATGAGGCACTAAGAAGCATAAGTGTTAATTAAAGTTATTCAATGATCAAACACACAACAGATGCGATCAAAAGAACAACATAGACATTAGATCATTAAACAAGCTTAAAATGGGAGAATCCAGTAAATATGCTACTTTAACAATGAAGGCTATAATCCTTGATAAAGGTGATATTACTTTACCAAGGTGGATTGACATGTAGTAGCACACTTCATGAGAAACTTATTCGTATACTTAAGACTATATGAGATTACTAAGATAAAGTGTTAGACTCAATATAATCAAGATTTAGAAATATGCCCCCCCTAAAGATATGCATCAAGAAATTGAATGAGTTGGATAGATGTACTTACTTTTAAAACAAATAGGGAGAAGCATTATTCATCCTGATCAAGGCTTACAAAATTTGCAAAAACATTTTATGCCTAGTATTTTCACAATGAAAAAGATTTAGAATGCTTACAACCACACCATTGATTATTTTGAAGATCTCATTATCCAAGTAGGTGTTGTTGCTCTTGATGTCTTCCTTTTTCATTTGAGTGTCCTCCCTTTATAGTTGACTCTTTTTCCTTCCAAACTCATTGAAAATACTCAAGAGAGATGTTAATAGCACAAGGGAGTATATGATGAAGAATGATTTCTTTTAGATAAGGAGTATAAACAATTTATCATTCACAAGTCACACAGACATGAAGTAAAATCCTTAGCATTAGTGCACATTATTAGAAAAGAGGAATAAGCACCTTTTAAATATCTTGATCAATCATAGGAATTTTACTTCTTCATATTGAAATTATTATCATGACTTAAAAGCAAATCAATATGAGAATAGATATAACAAAGGCATGAATTAGATTCTAATGGACAAGGCATTTATGAGAATGATATTGAATGCACATCTAGCCAACTTAAGTCCAGTAAAGAATCTATTCTTTACATAGTTAGAATTTAGAGTAAATAACCATTGATGGGAACTATATTTGATTAAAAGGATGAGTTCCCATACCTTTGCTTTTCCCTTTCTTCTTTTGGGTGAAGAGTAACCCATGAGGCTTGCGGCTTGCACTTACTCTCTTGTAGATTTTCATAAGTAAGCTCAAGAGATATGTCATTACTAACACAAGCACTAGTTTCCTTTTGTGTAATCATTTTGACAAGGAATGAAAAAATAGATTACTAAAGCATGGAAACTTTATAATGTGAACTAGGTTATTCCATGAGGTATGCTTAATTTTACTTACAAAACAAGCATAGTTAATTCTTTAAGATTATGGGAATAAATCTAATTCATAACATGGAGAGCGATAAATATAGAAGAATCATATCCAATTTTAAGCAATAGGCAAAACAACATAAATCATTGAATTGACTTTTCTTTTCATGTTAGATTACGCATCTCCATAGAGAAACTTATTCTCTACATGTGAGACCACTTAGGTTATTTAGACAAAAACATTAGTCTCATGATTTCTAGATATAAAGAGAGAATCCCTTTATAAGTGTCCTAAGGAATTGAATTCCTTACGTGACACCTTATTCTTTTAAGAACATGGGATATCTCTCTATATCTAGAACATGGCAATAATAGGATGATTAGTGTAACACATGCCATGAGATACTTACAACAATTTAAAGCATGTAGATTGCCATGGTATAGAAATGATGAATATACAATCTACCATATGAGAGGAATTTCTTCAAAGGATGGTGACATAATTTTAAAAATATTTGAAGTGCTTTCTTTTTCTATGTGACTACACAAGACACATAAGAAATGATAATTTAAGATACTTGCACTTAAAAATATAGATGTTACCATCCTTTGGCTTTCCTCCTCGTTGTAGGCCTTGTTGTTTCCGCACAGGATAATTCTTTATTTCCTACAACATCAATACTTTCCCCGAGATAATATAAGTTTAAGACATAGTAATTTGAAAAATAACCTTGGGTCAATCATGGATATAGATCATTGAAGATTGATAGCTTGAGTTTAACAAGAATTGAATTGACTCTCTCAAGCACCCCAAAGCTTCATATCATCTCCTTTTCCTGCGAAGCTTGTCAAGCATGTTTTGGTACCCATCTCTTGATGGGTCCATCAAGGTTAGTCAACAAAGATCTAGGAACCCAAATGTCCTTTGTGTTAGTATTAGGTAAACTCATTACCTTTCTAGCACAAGTTGCAGTTTTGGGTTGCCTAGTTACATGAGAATTAATTGACAAGCTAGAGGTGGGGTTGTTACCAATGGGACAATCCTTGCATTGATGTCCCTTCTTTCGGCATATGTAGCAAAGGCGATCTTCAAGTCTTGAAGATTTCTTCTTTCCTTGTTTCTTACTTGCTACATGGTTAGTGAATATTTTTTTCTAACACTATGCCTCTTTGTTTTAAATGGGGGCAAGGCCTAAACAAGTGTCCCTTCTTGGAGCATTTAAAACAAAGTTTATCATCCTTGTCAATAATCAAGTCACTTTTAATACAGGGACATGACCTAATAGAATGCCCCTTTTCAAAGCATTCACTACACTTCTTACTTCTCTTAGTGTGAAGTGTGACTTGATTATTACCTTGGATGTTACCTTTTATGGAGGCGTGGTTGAGGCTTTTGGAAGAGGTATTGATTTTCTTCTTTTGTTCCTTCCTCTTGACAATCCTCAAGTCTTTGACATTTTCTTCAAGGGATTTGGTGCATGCCACGGTTGTTCCAGTCTCAAGCTTCTTCACCATATGATCACGATTATCTTGAGAAGGTTGAGCAATGCACTTCCCTTTTAGTTGTGTCAAGCTTATTTTTAGCCTCTCATTTTCTTCTTTGAGCTTTTGATATGTATCATCGTTTGTTCCTGCAAATTCGAGCTCAAAGGAAGATTTGCTTGTCGACGGACAACAAGCATTAACACATGGTAATGTAGTTTCAATTTGAATACATGTGCATGAGTGAGGTTGTTGGGATTTTAAGTTTTCTATCACAACCCCATGAGCAATATTTAATATGATATGATCATCCATAAGATTTTCATGAGAACATAGGAGCATATCATATTTTTGTTGAAAAGCTAGATTTTCATCTTTTAGCTTTTCTACTTGGTCCTTAAGCAAGGCATTCCTATTTACTAATTGAGTGATACAATGTAAAGTGTTATCTTGCTCAATTGAAATAGTTTCATACCTTTGGACCAAATCAACATGAGAGCACTTTAGCTCCTCATGTTCTTTAGTCAACTCGTCAAAGTGTAGCATTTTCATGGAGAGAACATTTTCTAGCCTTTGACGAGCTTCGCTTTGCTCTCTCGCTCTTTCTAGAAGTTTGAGCATGATCGCCTTGTCTTCTTGGCTTAGGCGAGCGTAGAGTTTCATGAAACTTCTTTCTTCCTCCTCATCCTCGTTTGTGCTTCCGCTGTCATTTTCATTAGCCACACAACATATGTGGGAATCGAAATGGGTAGACAAACCTTTTGGAGAGGTGGATTCATCGTTTGGTCTCCATCGATCATTTTCTTCTTCTTCCTTGCAAGGGTTAGTATCACAAAGACCAAAGGAAGTAGAAGCACAAAATGAACTATCATGTTTGGACTCATCAAATTTATTTTTAATTCTAGTCCAAATATCATGCGCAACACGAATAGATTCATTATACTTCATTATGAAGGCACGATAATCTTCTTTACTAAGAGAATTACTTAAGATGTCATAAGCTAGGTAGTTTAAGCGTATACATCTTTGATCTTCCTCCGAAGCATTTTTCCTATCATAACTAGGAGGAATAATACTCTTGTCTAAAATTAGTTATAATTGTGGATCTACGGTTCTAAAAGCATTTATCACTTTAGTAGACCATGACTCATAATTAGAACAATCGAAAAGTAATATCTCAAGAGTTACCTCCTTGTTCTCCTTCGGAGTTGTCTTCTTGTTCTTTTGGGATCTTCTACGAGCCATCACTTCAAGTTGTTAGACTCAATATGAAGTGCCTTGCTCTGATACCAATTGAAAGTCGCCTAAAGGGGGGTGAATAGGCGAAACCTGAAAATTAAAACTTTATCCCCCAACTAGATCCCTTGATTAGTGGTTAGAACAAGATATACAATTATCGGAGTATGAAAACTAAGTCCTTGCTTGTAAAGAGTATTGCTTTCAAATAATGCGAAATTGACAAAACAATACAACTAATAGGTCTATGAGAATAAAGCAAGGGGGCTTAGATAAGAGGAGCAATGACACAAGTTCTTTCTTGCGATGTGTTGCTTCACTACAAGAGAATTTAACTTAAAGCAAGAAAACTTAGAAAGGGAAGGAACAAACAAATCACAAGCAATAAGCACACGAGATACGGGTGATTTGTTTTACCGAGGTGTTGGAACTTGCTCTCCCAAGCAAGATGATCCAACGGGGGGAATGAAAGTGACGCAGACAAGGTTTTTGCTCAGGAAGGCAATTGCTCGGTTAATCTAGCCTCTCAAGGGCACTGTGTGGGGGTATTTATAGGTGCCTGAGTGCCCAGCGTCTTGAGTTAAGGACGCATGTGCCCTCAGGCGCCTAGGTTATCCCCGAAATATTCCCATAAAGCAGGGTTACAGACTGTAATTACAGAGAAGCCTTTACAAATTAGGCCCGTAATGCGCAGCGGCCACGCAGGGCCTGTTACAATGGGTCGGATCGCACGTGGGCTTCCGTATTGGACGAGGTCGCGGGATGGGACGACCTCGTCATAGGCCTTCGTCCTGCGACGCATGGGACGAAGGGTGGAGTCTGCTAGTCTTGTTTCCGTTGGTGCAGCGAGACTGGCGAAGGCATCGAGCGAAGGGTGGCGTCTTCGCCTTCGCCCCAACATTTGCCCTCCGAGGGACCAGTTCGACTAAGTCATCTGGTGTCGAAGGCGTCGCTAGATGGTGGAGACGCTGCCCTCGCTCGAAGTGGTTCTGCGGGGGTTTTTGACATGACCGTTGATTGACGCCGCACTGTTGGATTGCGGGTTTCCCGAAGCGTCGCGCCCTGTGTATAAAAGGGGGTGGGGGCGGCGCAGATTGAAATTTACCTTTTTGTGTGCCGTGAAAACCCTAACCTCCCTTTCAAACTGCTCGCTTGCTCGTCTGCCCTCCTTGCTCCTGTTCGTCGGAGATCTGGCCCGCGTGAAGCAGACCGCGCGCCGCCGTCGACGGTACGTAGCTATGTCGTCTTCCTCCTTGTCTGCTGCGACCACGCCAGCGGCCGAGGCATCGTCCAAAGATACCTCGGGCACCGTGGCGGCGGTGGAGTTGCGACCGGGTGATACGGTGGAATTCGGTGTTTCGCGGATGTCGTCGGTCCGCGTGCAAGATATGCAACAGTTGGGGTATTTTGGCGGCGGGGTTGGGCGTGTCCCGGGGGTAGAGGAGGTCCCCGAACCCGAGGGCGAATTGGTTGTTTTTGAGGCATTTTTCATCGCCGGCCTTCGTCTGCCTGCACATCGTTTTGTGTTGGAGGTTTTGCAGAAGTTCGAAGTCCAGGTTCATCAGCTGACACCGAACGCCGTGGTGGCGTTGGCGAAGTATGTCTGGGCAACGACGTCGTATGGCGGTCAGCCTTCGGTGGAAGTCTTCGCCAAGCAATATTGTCTCCACTAGGAGAAGAGAAAAAATGGACATAAGATTGCGCAATTCGGATCGTGCACTTTCACGCTGAAGTCCGGGAAGATTTCAATGGAAGTTGTGGAGCTGGTCCCCTGTGCCCGAAATAAGTGGGGAAACTGGTGGGACTACTGGTTCTATGTTTCAGAGGTTGAAGTCGAAGACCACCCAGGGCTCCCCGCTGCCATTATGTGCTCTCATTATTATGTGGCGTACCCGCCATTTGAGGTAGCGGAGGATGATGAGAATGAAAGGGCCCTTCGGATCGCTGCCCGTACGAGTAGTGGGCGTGATCTAGTTGAGGAATTCATAGGGTGTGGGGTGTGGCCCCAGGCGCATGGATGGGCGCTGGGCGAAGTATGCCCTCGTGAGATGCCCTCCCTGGGTGGGCGGAAAGTGCGAAGTCCGCCTTTTGCTTTGGATGTGCGAGGGCGGGATCCTGTCGCGGTTGTGCGTGAGGCGGAGGATGGGGCGGTGCACATTGTTGGGCGCTACGTGTCGAAGACGGAGGCCCAGCGGAGCTGGAATATACGTGGATCCAACGACCGCCTGAATAGGGTCTTCGAGTTGAATCGTTTGTCGTATGGCGGTTATCCCGGGGAAGACGTTGTCGACCGCCGCGGGAAAAAACCAACGACTGTGACTGAAGACGACCCCGCGTCGGAGGCCGCCCCAGCCACTAAAAAAAGGAAGCTAGGTACTGCGATGGGAGAACTGGGGGTCTCCGATAGTTTTGCTATGGAGTTGATGGGGACATGCGCGGCCCCCGGGGGAAGGATGTCTTCGCCCGAGCTTCGGCAGTCTTTGGCGCGGATGCTGGAGGTTACCGAGAGTCGATGGCCCAAGAACGTTCCTATCCCCCGCGCGGCTGGCAAAGACTTCTTTACGTCTCGCATGGCTTGTGACTTGAGAGTGTTTCCTTACGGGCAGAATATTGCTGCTGTTGTGTCGGTAGTGATGACCAAGGACCGTCAAGATGCTGCGCAGAAGCGCCAGGCGGTCGTCGGGATGGTCGATCCCGTGCGCGAGGCGAAGAGGGCGCGAGGAAGCGCGAAGGCTGCACCTCCGGTAGTGGCAAGCTGGTGCTGGCTGCGAAAACGGTTGCGCCCGGGGGCAGCAAAGCGTCGATAGGCGAGAAGGCTGCGGCCGCTGGTGGAACCAAGCCTCTCCCGGGCGGACCGTCGGTCGCGAAGCTGCCTCCGCCGGGGAAGCGTGTTGCTGACTTCGGCACAAATATCAGTGTCGAGGATTATCTAGGTGGTAAGATTTTTTTTTGACCAGAGACGTGTTGCAGGGTCGGGCGAGGGGCAGTTGGTCGTTGTCCTGCCTTCGGTGGCAGCCACGTCGCCATCGACGGTGGTAAAGGCGAAGGGGGCCACGCAGGACCCGTGGGCTGCCTTTTGTGCGAGCGGCGAGATTTTGATGGCCGCTGCCGCTAGGGACGTGGCGGGCACCATGTCCCAGCGGTTGAGGGAAGTGTCTCAGCAGTTGTCGCAGTAGGTGACGCAGCAGCTGAAATAAGTAAGTTGCGCTGGACTTCGATGTTTGTTGTGTTTTGGTTCACGCTTTTGTCTCGTGAAGGTTTGACTTGTGTTTTTGCCAGGCGACCGACTTCGCCGACCGTGTCGCGTCGGGCGTCCTGACTGCGGACAACGCCGCCGAAGTCGAGAATCTTCGGGCGCAGCACGCGGATGCTGTCCGGGATAAGTCGGTCGCGGAGAGCAAGAGCCGCAGGCTGGCGGAGAAGGTGGCTGCCCTGGAGGCTGAGAAGATTGACCTCCAACGCCGGCTGGTGGAGGAGAGGAGGGAGGCTAACCAGGCCGTCGCTGAAGCGTAGGCTGCGCAAGCGGAGGCTAAGGTGGCGCTGGCGAAGGGTAGCCTCGCCAGCCAATGCGCCGAGGAGTGGGAGGCGAGGTTCAACGCCCTACGCAGTCGCGTAGACAAGGCCGAGACCTCAGTGCGCTCAGAAGTCGTGCGGACGCACCCGCAGCTCGTGGAGGCATACCGCGATCTGGGTGCGCGGACTGCAGATTTCGAAGTGCCCGACCGTGAGGCCAGCCTCCGCTTCCTTGAATGGTTGCAGGAGGAGCTGCTGGTGCTCCCGACGATTGTGCAGGGCTTCATGTCCTATGCCTCCCTCGTCACATGCGAGGGGCCATGAATGCGTTGTCGCGCGAGGGGTGCAAACACTATGAGGTCTTCGACAAGTCGGATGACAACTTTGAGCGGGAGATTTTTAAGGTTGAAGACCCTATGGTAAAGGATTCTGCGGGGGCGCTCTTCGATCGGATGTGGGGCCCCCATGGTCGAGAGGCAGTTAGGGAGCGGTCTGACCGGGCGAGTGTCAGCGTTTCGAGACGGGGGGGTCCCTGGGCCGACGAGTGAATGTCGTCGCGTGCCCCAGCCCAGATGGGTCGGCGCGAGGCCGAGCGCGAAGGGGGAAGTGAGGTGGCCGGAGATGGGCGTGAGAGAGATGGAAATCCCGCGGCCTCCGTGTTCGTCCCACGCCCAGGTCGGGTGCGCTTGCAGTAGGGGGTTACAAGCGTCCACGCGGGAGAGGGAGCGAGCGGCCTCACGCGAGCGCCTGTCTCGTCCTCGTCCCCGCGCGGCCAACCCTCTCTAAGAGGGCCCTGGTCCTTCCTTTTATAGGCGTAAAGAGAGGATCCAGGTGTACAATGGGGGGTGTAGCAGAGTGCTACGTGTCTAGCGGAGGAGAGCTAGCGCCCTAAGTACACGCCATCGTGGCGGCCGAAGAGGTTTTGGCGCCCGGTTCGTGTGATGTCGTGGCCGTCGGAGGAGCGCTACAGCCTGGCGGAGGGACAGCTGTCGGAGCTGTTGAGTCCTTGTTGACGTCCTCTTGCTTTCGTAAGGGGGCTGAGAGTCGCCGTCGTCACAGAGTGTGCGGGGCGCCATCATTGCCTATCTGGCGGAGCGAGCCAGGTGGGACGCCGGTCTTGTTCCCCGTGGCCTGAGTCAGCTTGGGGTAGGGTGATGATGGCGCCTCCTGTTGACGTGGCTGGTCTGCGCCCTAGGTTGGGCGATGTGGAGGCTCCTCCAAGGTCGAGGTCGAGTCTGTCTTCCGTGGCCGTGGTCGAGTCCGAGCCCCTGGGTCGGGCGAGGCGGAGACCGTCGGCTGAGGCCAGGGCTGAGTCCGAGCCCTGGGGTCGGGCGAAGCGGAGTTCGTCGTCTTCCGGGGCTGAGCCCAAGTCCGAGCCCTGGGTCGGGCGGAGCGGAGTTCGTCGGCTGAGGCCAGGGCTGAGTCCGAGCCCTGGGGTCGGGCGAAGCGTAGTTCGTCGTCTTCCGGGGCTGAGCCCAAGTCCGAGCCCTGGGTCGGGCAGAGCGGAGTTCGTCATCTTCCGGGGCTGAGCCCAAGTCCGAGCCCTGGGTCGGGCGGAGCGGAGTTCGCCGTCTTCAGGGGCTTAGCCCGAGTCCGAGCCCTGGGTCGGGCGGAGCGGAGTTCGCCGTCTTCAGGGTCTTAGCCCGAGTCCGAGCTCTGGGTCGGGCGGAGCGGAGTTCGCCGTCTTCAGGGGCTTAGCCCGAGTCCGAGCCCTGGGTCGGGCGGAGCGGTGTTCGCCATCTTCCGGGGCTTAGCCCGAGTTCGAGCCCTGGGTCGGGCAGAGCGGAGCTTCCTATGGTGCCTGAGGTCGGGCCTGACTGCCTCCGAGCCCTGGGTCGGGCGGAGCGGTGTTCGCCGTCTTCCGGGGCTTAGCCCGAGTCCGAGCCTTGGGTCGGGCGGAGCGGAGCTTCCTATGGTGCCTGAGGTCGGGCCTGACTGCCTGTCAGCCTTACTCTGTCAAGTGGCACCGCAGTCGGTGCGGCGCAGGCGGCGCTGTCCTTCTGTCAGGTCGGTCAGTGGAGCGGCGAAGTGACTGCGGTCACTTCGGCTCTGTCGACTGAAGGGCGCGCGTCAGGATAAAGGTGTCAGGCCACCTTTGCATTAAATGCTCCTGCGATTTGGTCGGTTGGTGCGGCGATTTGGTCAGGGTTGCTTCTTGGCGAAGACAGGGCCTCGGGCGAGCCGGAAATATGTTTGTCGCTGGAGGGGGGCCTCGGGCGAGACGGAGATCCCCCGGGGTCGGCTGCCCTTGTCCGAGGCTAGGCTCGGGCGAGGCGTGATCGAGTCCCTCGAATGGACCGATCCCTGACTTAATCGCACCCATCAGGCCTTTGCAGCTTTGTGCTGATGGGGGTTACCAGCTGAGAATTAGGAGCCTTGAGGGTACCCCTAATTATGGTCCCCGACAGTAGCCCCCGAGCCTCGAAGGGAGTGTTAACACTCGCTTGGAGGCTTTTGTCGCACTTTTTTGCAAGGGGACCAGCCTTTCTCGGTTGCGTTTTGTTCCGGTGGGTGCGCGCGAGCGCACCCGCCGGGTGTAGCCCCCGAGGCCTCGGAGGAGTGGTTTGACTCCTCCGAGGTCTTAATGCCTCGCGTAATGCTTCGGCTGGTCTGGTCGTTCCCTCATGTGAGCTGGCCGTAGCCCGGGTGCACGGTCGGATCCCAAGTTCTCGGGCTGGTATGTTGACACTGTCAACAGTTTGGCCGGAGCCGGGTTTGCGAGAGCAGCCCCCGAGCCTCTGCACAGGGCGAGAGGACGATCAGGGACAGACTCGACTTTTTACATACGCCTCTGCGTCGCCTTTCCGCAAGGAGGAGGGGGGAAAGCGCCATGTTGCCCTCGGTGGGCGCCGAACATGGTGTCTCCGGTGAGCTGCTGGCGGGTAATCCGAGTGGACGTCCGTGCCCCATTCGCTATGGGTCGGCTAGAGGCCCAGAGGCGCGCCCAAAAGTACCTGCGGGTGATCTGCCGGACCCGGTCCCCTGTCGACGGGGTCCGAGGGCTCGATGCCTCCCTCTGATGGGATTCCGTTACAAGATCGTTCCCGCTGGTCTCGGAAATGTCCTAGGGTACCTCGGGAGCGCAGCCCGAGCCTTGGTTATGTATCGAACGTACCCATGGTCATCCCTCGCTCTGTGTCTGAGGCGGTTATGAACCTTTCGAGGGCCAGCCTTCGAACCCCTGATCAGTAGTGGGCGCGGAGTCCGAGTAGCCTGAGGCGGTCGTTGAACCCTTCCGAGGGGCCGGCCTTCGAACCTCTGACCAATAGTGGGTGTGGGGCCCACGCGCTCTGAGGCGGCTGTTGAACCCCTCCGAGGGGGCAGCCTTCGAACCTCTGATCAGTAGGGAGGCTCGGAGCCTGGTTCCTTCACGGGGAAGGATCCTTTTCGGGGTATCCCCCTTTCCCGGTCCCTGTTGTAAGAGAGAGAAAGAGGAGAAGGAAAAGGATACGAAATTGAATGACGCGGCGTACCTTTTTTTGACGCGATCATTATGGCGAAGGCGAAGCGTCGCTTGCTTCTCCTGCCAGAGGCGCCGCCTGCCCTGCCGCGGAGTTAATGCGACGGGGCGAGTGGTTCGCGGGGCGGCCGTTCCGCGTGCGCGGGCCGTTCGAGGAACGGAACACGGGCGCGTCGTCTTCACGCCGTGAGAGAGGGTTCTCTCGCTGCCCCCGGATGGGATGTAAGCTTGGCTGACGACGTGACCGCTGCTCCTGCCCGCCTGCCACCGCCATTACTGTCGGCCCATTTTTTGCCGCATTGACCGTCGTGCCAGGCTGGCGTTGCTGGGTCGTGTGCTGGGTCGCCTCGAGTCGCGGCATTGGTTCCGCAGTCGAGGAGGCGCGGTAGTGGCGTGGGTGGCGGTGCAGTCGCTCGCACGCAGCATCCGGCGCGCCGGTTGCATGACGCGTGGGCCTGGGCCTCCATGCTGGGCATGTTGGAAGTCGGAGAAGTGCGCCCACTTGGCGCGGTTTGCATGCCGCCTGCATGGCTGCCCGCCCCTTCGCCCGCTGGTCTGGGCAAAAGTGGAGAGCCGCTTGTAACCGCTGGGCGATTGCATGCACCGCGCGCGGCGGTTTGGCTTCTTCTGCTCTGGCCTGCTTGCATGACGTGTGGGACCCAGCCCCTACGCCGTAGGGGGAGGACCTTGGAGTGTGTTGGAGAAGACTCAACCCACGACGGCTGGGGACACGAGTAGGAAGAGTCGCCTTTAAAAGGAGGGTGATCCCCTTGAAAGGCGACCATGTCTTCGCGCTCCCTTACGCATCGTGTCTTTCCACCTTCCAAGCCCCCGGATGGGGGATGCCCGCAGTCCTTCCGCCTTGTCGTTGGAGGAACGCAACTCCGTGGGAGTTGGTACCTTTCAGCCGTCGTTCGGCTTCAAGGATTTTCATCACGCAGCCCGGCTGCACCCCTCCACCGGTGGTCACCCAAGACGGTGACCTCCAGTTTGATAGCGGGGGAAAGCAAGTCAGGCTGCAGCCTCTGCCCCTCCCTCAGCCTCAAGTATTTTCATCACCAGTGCTGGGGAGGGGAGAGTGTCGAGTTGGGGTCGGCCCCTGCATGGGCGGTGGCCCGCTCCTTCCCTCAGTGATCGGGGGGAAGGAGCGGTTGCTGTCCGTGGCGCTGGCAGCTGCAGCGTGCCTGGCTCTCGGACCCGAGTGGCTTCGGAGCCACTCTCGGCGCCGGCTTCCGCCACGGCAGCTGGAAGAGGTTCCTCCGCCGACGAGATAGCCGGGGCCGCCTACGGATCGACCTCCAACTCTACGGCCTTCTGCCCATCCTTGCCTCACGAGTTTGGGCATGGGCGGGGGCCCCCTGGCAGCAGCATCCGCCCTGAGGTCATCGCTGCCGCTGTTCGGCCCCCCCGGAGCAGAAGTCGTCGTCGTCGCCGCTGCTGGAGCGGGTCACGGTGTGCCGTTCGTCGGTCTTCTGTTGCTCCGCAGGCCCCCCCATCGAGTGGGGTTGTTCGTACCTGCGAAGGTGGAACCGGAGTTCCGTTTGTAATGACACTTTGAATGCTAGTGTTTTTGTTCACTGTGGCTGTCGAGGCCTGAACATGTATGTATTTTTTCCTCATTTTCGAGCACTTAAGACTCGCCTGTTGGTTGTCTGAACCGCTTCACCAAACGCGAGTCGCCCCGTGCAAAGGTGACGAGTTAGGTATCCGTATCCCGGAGGCGTAGGAGTCCCTCGGCTCGGTCAGCCTTGGCTGCTTACGTGTACTCCGTCGTTTTCAGGATCCACTTTCGAAATAGTCGAAAAGCACGAAAGACATTCTGGCAGAAAAGATCTTTTTTCGAGGAAAATTTCGACGCAGAGGGGGTTCCCCCCTTTTAGCCCCCGAGGGAGGGTCGGGCTTTGCCGAGGCAAGGATGACCCTTCCTTGACGACTAAACTTTGCGCGGGAGCGACGTATATGAACAACTTGAAAACATCTTAAGGGTAGAAGCGACGTAGCTGTTGGATGTTCCAAGCGTTGCTGTAGACCTCGCCTTGACTGTTGGCCAGCTTGTACGTTTCGGGCTTCAGAACTTTGGCGATGACGAACGGCCCCTCCCAGGGGGGCGTGAGCTTGTGCCGCCCTCGGGCGTTTTGTCGCAGCCGAAGCACCAGGTCGCCCACCTGGAGGTCTCGGGACCGGAACCCTCGGGCGTGGTAGCGTCGCAGGGACTGCTGGTACCGCGCCGAGTGTAGTAAGGCCTTGTCCCGAGCCTCTTCTAGCTGGTCCAGCGAGTCTTCTCGACTAGCTTGGTTGCTTTGGTCAGCATAGGCCCTCGTCCTCGGGGAACCGTATTCTAAGTCTATGGGCAAGATGGCCTCGGCCCCATAGACTAGAAAGAACGGCGTGAAGCCCGTGGCCCGGCTCGGCGTTGTCCTCAGGCTCCAGACCACGGAGGGGAGTTCCTTCATCCATCGCTTGCCGAACTTGTTGAGGTCGTTGTAGATCCGAGGCTTGAGTCCTTGTAGAATCATGACGTTGGCACGCTCTACTTGCCCATTCGTCATGGGGTGAGCCACGGCGGCCCAGTCCACCCGAATGTGGTGATCCTCGCAGAAGTCCAGGAACTTTCTGCCGGTGAACTGGGTGCCATTGTCTGTGATGATGGAGTTCGGGACCCCGAAACGATGGATGATGTTGGTGAAGAACGCCACCGCCTGCTCGGACCTGATGCTGTTTAGGGGTCGGACCTCGACCCACTTGGAGAATTTGTCGATGGCGACCAACAGGTGCGTGTAGCCCCCGGGTGCCTTCTGCAAGGGGTCGACGAGGTCCAGACCCCACACAACAAAAGGCCAGGTGATGGGTATGGTCTGCAGAGCCACAGCAGGCAGGTGGGTCTGCCTTGCGTAGAACTGACACCCTTCGCAGGTGCGGACAATTCTGGCGGCATCGGCCACCGCCGTCGGCCAGTAGAATCCTTGCCGGAAAGCGTTTCCGACAAGGGCTCGAGGCGCTGCGTGATGGCCGCAAGCCCCCGAGTGTATCTCTCGTAGGAGTTCCTGACCTTCGGTGATGGAGATGCATCGCTGGAGGATGCCTGAGGGGTTGCGGTGGTAGAGCTCCTTCCCATCTCCCAGCAAGACGAACGACTTGGCGCGTCGCGCCAACCGCCGAGCCTCGACTCGGTCGAGGGGTAGCTCTCCTCGGTGGAGATATTGCAGGTATGGGGTCTGCCAGTTTTGACTAGGCGTGACCCCGCTTCGCTCCTCCTCGACGTGCAGTGCCTCACCCTCGGGTGCCGAGGGTGCCTCGGGGTGAACCGAGGGTGGCTCAGGCCGGGCTGAGGGTGCATCGGGCCTTACTGAAGATGCCTCGGACTGAGCCGAGGGTACCTCGGGCTGGGCCGAGGGCGCCTCAGGCTCGGGCGTGTCGTCGATCTTGATGCAGGGTTGATGCAGGTCTCGGGAGAAGACGTCTAGGGGAACCGTTGTTCGCCCCGAGGCTATTTTAGCCAGCTCATCCGCAGTCTCATTGTAGCGCCGGGCGATGTGGTTGAGCTCGAGCCCGTAGAACTTGTCTTCCAGGCACCGAACCTCATCGCAGTAGGCCTCCATCTTCAGGTCGTGGCAGTGGGAGTTCTTCATGACTTGGTCGATTACGAGCTGCGAGTCTCCGCGAGCGTCGAGGCGTCGGACCCCTAGCTCGATGGCGATCCGCAACCCGTTGACCAGAGCCTCGTACTCAGCCACATTGTTGGACGCCGGGAAATGGAGGTGTAGCACGTAGCGTAAGTGCTTCCCGAGGGGTGAGATGAAGAGTAGGCCTGCGCCGGCTCCTGTCTTCATCAGTGACCCGTCGAAGAACATGGTCCAGAGCTCCGGTTGAATCGGAGCTGTTGGGAGCTGGGTGTCGACCCATTCAGCCACGAAGTCCGCCAAGACCTGGGACTTGATGGCCTTCCGAGGGGCGAACGAGATTGTTTCGCCCATGATTTCCACCGCCCACTTTGCAATCCTACCCGAGGCCTCTCAGCACTGGATGATCTCCCCCAGGGGGAAGGATGACACCACAGTTACCGGATGAGACTCGAAGTAGTGTCGCAGCTTCCGCCGCGTCAGGATCACCACGTACAGCAGCTTTTGAACTTGTGGGTAGCGGATCTTGGTTCCGGACAGTACCTCGCTGATGAAGTAGACTGGCCTCTGAACGGGCAATGCATGCCCCTCTTCTTGCCTCTCGACCACAATCGCGGCGCTAACCACCTGAGTGGTCGCGGCGACGTAGATCAAGAGGGCTTCTCCGGCAGCTAGGGGCACCAAGATAGGCGCATTCGTGAGGAGCGCCTTCAGATTCCCAAGGGCTTCCTCGGCCTTAGCGGTCCAAGTGAAGCACTCGGCCTTCCTTAAGAGGCGGTACAGAGGCAGACCTCTTTCGCCGAGGCGTGAGATTAAGCGGCTCAGAGCCGTGAGACATCCCATGACCCTCTGTACGCCCTTCAAGTCCTTGATGGGTCCCATGCTGGTGATGGCTGCGATCTTCTCCGGGTTGGCTTCGATGCCCCGCTCGAAGACGATGAACCCCAAGAGCATGCCTCGGGGTACCCCGAAGACACACTTTTCGGGATTGAGCTTCACGCCTTTCGCCTTGAGACATCGGAATGTCACTTCAAGGTCGGAAAGGAGGTCGGAGGCTCTCCTCGTCTTGACTACGATGTCATCGACGTAGGCCTCGACCGTCCGGCCAATGTGTTCGCCGAACACATGGTTCATGCACCGCTGGTACGTCGCACCCGCATTCCTCAAGCCGAATGGCTTGGTGACATAGCAGTGCATGCCGAAGGGTGTGATGAAAGAAGTCGCGAGCTGGTCGGACTCTTTCATCCTGATTTGGTGATACCCGGAGTAGGCATCGAGGAAAGATAGGGTTTCGCACCCAGCAGTGGAATCCACGATTTGATCGATGCGAGGCAGAGGGTAGGGAACCTTCGGACATGCTTTGTTTAGACCAGTGTAGTCTACACACATCCGCCATTTCCCTCCTTTCTTTCTCACAAGCACAGGGTTGGCAAGCCATTCGGGATGGAATACCTCTTTGATGAACCCTGCTGCCATTAGCTTGTGGAGCTCCTCGCCTATGGCTCTGCGCTTCTCTTCGTCGAATCGGCGCAGAGGCTGCTTGACGGGTCGGGCTCCGGCTCGGATATCCAGCGAGTGCTCGGCGACATCCCTCGGTATGCCGGGCATGTCCGAGGGACTCCACGTGAAGACGTTGGCGTTCGCACGGAGAAAGTCGACGAGCACTGCTTCCTATTTGGGATCAAGCTCGGAGCCGATCCGGACTTGCTTGGAGGCGTCGCTGCTGGGGTCGAGGGGGACGGACTTAACCGTCTCCGCTGGCTCGAAGTTGCCGGCATGACGCTTCACGTCTGGCACCTCCTTAGAGAGGCTCTCCAGGTCGGCGATGAGGGCCTCGGACTCGGCGAGGGCCTCGACGTACTCCACACACTCCACGTCGCATTCGAACGCGTGTTTGTACGTGGGGCCGACGGTGATGACCCCGTTGGGGCCCGGCATCTTGAGCTTGAGGTAGGTGTAGTTGGGGACGGCCATGAACTTCGCGTAGCATGGCCTTCCCAGTACCGCGTGGTAGGTTCCTCGGAACCCGACCACCTCGAACGTCAGGGTCTCCCTTCGGAAGTTGGAGGGCATCCCGAAGCAGATGGGAAGGTCGAGTTGTCCGAGGGGCTGGACGCGCTTCCCGGGAATGATTCCGTGGAAAGGCGCAGCGCCTGCCCGGACCGAGGACAGATCGACACGCAGGAGCCCGAGGGTCTTGGCGTAGATGATGTTGAGGCTGCTGCCTCCGTCCATGAGGACCTTGGTGAGCCTGACGTCGCCGACGACGGGGTCGACAACGAGCGGGTATTTTCCCAGGCTCCGCACGTGGTCGGGCTGGTCGGCTTGGTCGAAGGTGATGGGCTTGTCGGACCAGTCTAGGTAGATTGGCGCCGCCACCTTCACCGAACAGACCTCCCGACGCTCTTGCTTGCGGTGCCGAGCCGAGGCGTTCGCCGCTTGCCCACCGTAGATCATGAAGCAGTCGCGGACCTCGGGGAACTCTCCTGCCTGGTGATCTTCCTTCTTGTCGTCGTCGCGAGCCTTGCCACCCTCCGCGGGTGGCCCGGCCCTGTGGAAGTGGCGCCGAAGCATGACGCACTCCTCAAAGGTGTGCTTGACGGGCCCCTGGTGATAGGGGCATGGCTCCTTGAGCATCTTGTCGAAGAGGTTGGCACCTCCGGGGGGTTTCCGAGGGTTCTTGTACTCGGCGGCGGCGACAAGATCCGCGTCGGCGGCGTCGCGTTTCGCTTGCGACTTCTTCTTGCCCTTCTTCTTGGCGCCGCGCTAAGTTGACGCCTCAGGGGCATCTTCCGGTGGGCGGCCCTGGGCTGCTTGTCCTTCCGGAAGATAGCCTCAACCACCTCCTGGCCAGAGGCGAACTTGGTGGCGATGTCCATCAGCTCGCTCGCCCTGGTGGGGGTCTTGCGACCCAGCTTGCTCACCAGGTCGCGGCAGGTGGTGCCGGCGAGGAACGCGCCGATGACATCCGAGTCGGTGATGTTGGGCAGCTCGGTGCGCTGCTTCGAGAATCGCCGGATGTAGTCCCGGAGAGACTCTCCCGGCTGCTGCCGGCAGCTTCGGAGGTCCCAGGAGTTTCCAGGGCGCACGTACGTGCCCTGGAAATTGCCGGCAAAGGCCTGGACCAGGTCGTCCCAGTTGGAGATCTGCCCCAGAGGCAGGTGCTCCAACCAGGCGCGAGCGGTGTCGGAGAGGAACAGGGGGAGGTTGCGGATGATGAGGTAGTCATCGTCCGTTCCACCCAGTTGGCAGGCCAGCCGGTAGTCCGCGAGCCACAGTTCCGGTCTCGTCTCCCCCGAGTACTTTGTGATAGTAGTCGGGGGTCGGAACCGGGTCGGGAACGGCGCCCGTCGTATGGCCCGGCTGAAAGCCTGCGGACCGGGTGGTTCGGGCGAGGGACTCCGATCCTCCCCGCTGTCGTAGCGTCCTCCGCGCCTGGGGTGGTAGCCTCGGTGCACCCTCTCGTCGAGGTGGGCCCGACGGTCGCGGTGATGGTGTTCGTTGCCGAGGCGACCCGGGGCCGCAGGCGCTGTGTTGCGCGTGCGCCCGGTGTGGACCGAGGCTTCCCGCATGAATCAGGAAGTCGCGGCATGATGTTTCAAGGGGTACCTCTGCCTTCGGGAGGCGGAGCTCTCGGCCCGTCGGACCGCGGCGTCCTCCAGGAGATTCTTGAGCTCTCCCTGGATTCGCCGTCCCTCGGTGGTTGATGGCTCTGGCATCGCACGGAGAAGCATTGCTGCTGCTGCCAGGTTCTGGCCGACCCCACTGGATGTGGGTGGCGGCCTGACCCTGACATCATCGGCGATGCGGTGCTGGAAGCCCTGGGGTAGATGACGCATTTCTCCGGCCGGAGGTTGGCCCGCCCATTCCTGCCCGACGTCCCGGCGGATCGGCTCAAGCGCTCGTGCTCCCTCGTCGAGCCTGGCATGCACCCCGCGGATTTGCTCGAGCTGCGGGTCATGGCCCCCCGCCGGAACAGGGACCACAGCTAGCTCCCGTGGGATGTCAACGCGAGGCACCGGCCTAGGGAGATCACCGTCCTCCGGCATGCCGAGATGGTTGCCTTCGGAGGGACCCCCTAGATCGACGTGGAAACATTCGCGGCTTGGGCCGTAGTCCTCGTTGCCGAGGCTGCGGCTACCGTCGGAACAGTCGGAAAGGCAGTAGTCGCATGCGGTCATGAAGTCCCGCATGGCACTGGGGTTGCCAAGTCCAGAGAAATCCCAATAGAAGTCGAGCTCGTCATCTTCCTCGGACCCCGAGGGCCCATAGGTCGAGACATCCGCCAGCCGGTCCCAGGGTGACCGCACACGAAACTCCAGAGGGTTTGGACTCACCTCTACGAGAGCGTCCGCCAAAGCGAAGCCGCTTGGCGGGTCGAGGCTGAATCCGAAAGGTGTGAGATGGGAATCGGTCGGTACCTCTTGGTCGACGGGCGGTGATGAAGTCACGTCGGGGACTGACTGCACCGTCGTCTCAGGTACGAGGGTGACGTCCAGCAAGCCTTTTGCGAGCGTGCTGGCGTCGTCCGTTTGCTCGGAATCGGCGTGTTGCGGGGAGACGGCGCTCGTTTTCGTCTCAAACGCGAGGTCGATGCCCGACACGCCCCCCATTGGGGCGCTGGCGCCGTCGACTCGCTCGACAGCCGACGAGGCGCTGCCTCCTGCTTGGCCTTGGTTGCCCCGCCTCCTCCTCCGTCGGCGGGGGAGAGGACGGGGTGAGCTCGAATGTTGTTCTTCCAGCACGCGGGGAAGACGTTGTCGATTCCGCCGCCGGCGGGCGGGCTGTCGGCCGCCATTGTCGCTGTCGCACGGCGGTGGAAGGAGTATCATGTCGTAGCTGCCGTCGAGGGACATGAACTCAAGACTCCCAAAACGGAGCACCGTCCCGGGCCAGAGAGGTTGCTGGAGACTACCCATCTGGAGCTTGACGGGAAGCTGTTCATCAACACGCAGCAGGCCCCTACTTGGCGCGCCAACTGTTGGCGTTTCGAGACCGGGGGGTCCCTGGGCCGACGAGTGAATGTCGCCGCGTGCCCCAGCCCAGATGAGTCGGCGCGAGGCCGAGCGCGAAGGGGGGAAGTGAGGTGGCCGGAGATGGGCGTGAGAGAGATGGAAATCCCACGGCCTTCGTGTTCGTCCCGCGCCCAGGTCGGGTGCGCTTGTAGTAGGGGGTTACAAGCGTCCACGCGGGAGAGGGAGCGAGCGGCCTCACGCGAGCGCCTGTCTCGTCCTCGTCCCCGCGCGGCCAACCCTCTCTAAGAGGGCCCTGGTCCTTCCTTTTATAGGCGTAAGGAGAGGATCCAGGTGTACAATGGGGGGTGGAGCAGAGTGCTACGTGTCTAGCGGAGGAGAGCTAGCGCCCTAAGTACACGCTATCGTGGCGGCCGGAGAGGTTTTGGCGCCCGGTTCGTGTGATGTCGTGGCCGTCGGAGGAGCGCTGGAGCCTGGCGGAGGGACAGCTGTCGGAGCTGTCGAGTCCTTGATGACGTCCTCTTGCTTCCGTAAGAGGGCTGAGAGCCGCCGTCGTCACAGAGTGTGCGGGGCGCCATCATTGCCTATCTGGCGGAGTGAGCCAGGTGGGACGCCGGTCTTGTTCCCCGTGGCCTGAGTCAGCTTGGGGTAGGGTGATGATGGCGCCTCATGTTGACGTGGCTGGTCTGCGCCCTAGGTTGGGCGATGTGGAGGCTCCTCCAAGGTCGAGGTCGAGTCTGTCTTCCGTGGCCGTGGTCGAGTCCGAGCCCCTGGGTCGGGCGAGGCGGAGACTGTCGGCTGAGGCCAGGGCTGAGTCCGAGCCCTGGGGTCGGGCGAAGCGGAGTTCGTCGTCTTCCGGGGCTGAGCCCAAGTCCGAGCCCTGGGTCGGGCGGAGCGGAGTTCGTCGGCTGAGGCCAGGGCTGAGTCTGAGCCCTGGGGTCGGGCGAAGCGGAGTTCGTCGTCTTCTAGGGCTGAGCCCAAGTCCGAGCCCTGGGTCGGGCGGAGCGGAGTTCGTCGTCTTCCGGGGCTGAGCCCAAGTCCGAGCCCTGGGTCGAGCGGAGCGGAGTTCGCCGTCTTCAGGGGCTTATTAGCCCGAGTCCGAGCCCAGGGTCGGGCGGAGCGGAGTTCGCCGTCTTTAGGGGCTTAGCCCGAGTCCGAGCCCTGGGTCGGGCGGAGCGGTGTTCGCCGTCTTCCGGGGCTTAGCCCGAGTCCGAGCCCTGGGTCGGACGGAGCGGAGCTTCCTATGGTGCCTAAGGTCGGGCCTGACTGCCTGTCAGCCTTACTCTGTCAAGTGGCACCACAGTCGGTGCGGCGCAGGCGGCGCTGTCCTTCTGTCAGGTCGGTCAGTGGAGCGGCGAAGTGACTGCGGTCACTTCGGCTCTGTCGACTGAAGGGCGCGCGTCAGGATAAAGGTGTCAGGCCACCTTTGCATTAAATGCTCCTGCGATTTGGTCAGTTGGTGCGGCGATTTGGTCAGGGTTGCTTCTTGGCGAAGACAGGATCTCGGGCGAGCCGGAAATATGTTTGTCGCTGGAGGGGGGCCTCGGGCGAGACGGAGATCTCCCGGGGTCGGCTGCCCTTGTCCGAGGCTAGGCTCGGGCGAGGCGTGATCGAGTCCCTCGAATGGACCGATCCCTGACTTAATCACACCCATCAGGCCTTTGCAGCTTTGTGCTGATGGGGGTTACCAGCTGAGAATTAGGAGCCTTGAGGGTACCCCTAATTATGGTCCCCGAGAGCGAGGGAACAGGTAAAGTTTGTCTTTTGTGTCGTGTCGTTGAATGTGGGTACGTGTGGGTTTGCTGAATCAGTGTGCTGTTGCTGTAGATGGCGCGTGCCGAGGACGTGGAAGACTTTGGACATCTGAATGGCCCGCAGCTCGAGGCGGAGGTCAACCCGGTGCTGCCCGAGGCTGAGGTCGACCCGGCACCGCCCCCGGAAACCGGTGAAGGCTCCCTCGCTGCCCCTGCGTCTACTTTGTCTGGTGGAGGCTCGTCGCCAGCCCCTATGCCGATGGCGGAGGATCCCCCAAAGGCGGCGACGGAGATGGCAGCAAAGGATCCCAAGGCGGCGGCTGGGTCTTCGCAGGTGGCTTAGTGGCTGTGGGGTAGTTAGTGAATTTTTTCTGTGTTACTGAACCTTGGTTGCTGCGCAGGTTCAGGGTTTTGGGCCTACGCACGCAACCACTACTGCTAATTTTATGGCGGCTTCGACCGTGGTCGCTGGAAATGAATCGGATGAGTCTGTGTCTAAGTTTTCGGAGTTTGATGACTCTGGGAGTTCGGTTGTGTGGACGGAAGAGTCTTCGGATGAGGGCTTGGATTACTTTGCGGCCTCGGATGTGGCTGCGGCGGAGGCTTCTCTGTGTGTTACGGATGCTGAAGTTTTGCCTGGTCCGAGTGCTGGGTGTAGGCGGCGAAGGGCGGTGGCGAAGCGTAGAGTGAGTGAGGTGGATGGTGGCTGGCTTCGTGTGGGCAGGGCTGGCAAGCGGGAATTGTTGTCCTCGCCGGTTGGGGCGAGTGTAGGTGATGAGGAGTTGCGAAGTCTTTTTGAGGGTGAGGAGCTGAGGATAATGTTGTTTAACTATAGGGAGATGGGTATCATCCCGAAGGTTGAACCAATGTAAGGTGTGATGCCCTCGTTGTACGTATGTAACTATAATTTGTATGATGAGGTTGTGTGCTTTCGCGCATCCGGCTATGTCCATAGGGGCGTTGCACACTTGGTCTAGCACGTTTATTATGTCGGTCCGGCTGCGCCTATAGTCGGTCTTTGCGCGGATAGTTTTCGACAAAGACTTTTGCACGGATGTAATGTGTCTTCGATTTTGCGCACTCGTTGTGCTAGTCCGGCTGCACCTTTAGGCGACTTTTGCACGAATAGTCTTTTGAGGAAGACTTCGATTTTTCGCACTTGTTGTGCTAGTCCGGCTGCACCCTTAGGCGACTTTTGCACGGATAGTCTTTTGATGAAGACTTCGATTTTACGCACTTGTTGTGCTAGTCCGGCTGCACCCTTAGGCGACTTTTGCGCGGATAGTCTTTTGATGAAGACTTCAATTTTACGCACTTGTTGTGCTAGTCTGGCTGCACCCTTAGGCTACTTTTGCGCGGAGTGTCGCATGCGAGGGTAGCCAGCGCTGCCCCTCGCGGTGACTTTTGTATTGGTCGAATGCTGAAGACCGTCGATGCGGTCTTTTTCGACGTAATTTTTGCGGGGGATTTTTTGCGTGTATATTACATGGCTCCGCCTCGTTAAAAACCTCACCCCCAGGAGGAAAAGAGTGCGAGCCGGAATAAAACTGTTTTGCGAGTTACAAGGGCGAGCTGGCCCTGAGGAGTCAAACAAAAAATTTGCGAAGATTGTCAATGTTCCAAGAATGTTCTAAGTCTTCACCGGATGGCGTTGTGAGCCTGTACGCGTTGGGGGACGCCTTCGTCTTGACGATGAAAGGGCCCTCCCACTTTGGTTCTAGCTTGCCCCGGGACTCTGCCCGAGCTGTCCGGACGAGTACGAGGTCTCCTTCGCTGAATTCCCTCGGGATGACTATTTGGTCGCGCCATGCTTTTGTTTGAGCTTGGTATTTGTTTAGAGCATGTAGGGCGAAGACACGGTCACCATCGATGAGGTCCTTCGAAGTAGGCTCGTCTACGTTGGGGACGGCTGACTTGACTGTCCGTGGTGACCCATATTTTATTTCTTGCGGGGTCATGGCCTCCGATCCATATAGAAGTCGGAAAGGGGTGAACCCAGTCGCCCTGCACTCAGTCATGTTCAGTGCCCAGACCGCTTCAGGTAACAGGTCGGCCCACTTGCCTTTTTTGTCGTCGAGGAGCATTTTCTTGACGGCTGTGAAAATTTTACCGTTGGCGCGTTCCACAACACCGTTGGATTGCGGGTGGTACACTGAGGCGAAGGCAAGCTTGGTGCCAATGGAGAAGCAGAAATCCTTGAAGTCTTGGCTGTCAAATTGCTTGCCATTGTCCACTGTGAGTTCGGACGGGACTCCGAAGCGGCAAACAATGTTTTGCCAGAAGAATTTCTGGGCAGTCTTCGATGTTATCGTGGATATAGCCCTCGCCTCGATCCATTTGGTAAAATACTCGATGGCAATGAAGGTGAACTTGAGGTTCCCCTGGGCCGTGGGCAGGGGCCCGACAATGTCCAGGCCCCAGCGCTGAAGAGGCCACGTGTGGGCGATTAGCTTTGTGAATTGCGAAGGGCTTCCCGAGCGTGGAGAAAATTTCTGGCAGGCTTCGCAGGACCTTGTGACCCGATTTGTGGCGCAGATCATGGCGGGCCAGTAGAAACCTTGACGGATCACCTTTGCGGCTAGGGCCCTAGGCCCTGCGTGAGAGCCGCAAGTCCCGCTGTGGACTTCGCGCAGAATTTGGACGCCTTCGGTCTCGGTGACACATTTAAGCATGGGTTGACTGACCCCCTTCTTGTAAAGCTGGCCTTCGATTAGTGCGAAGTCCCGGCTTCGATGTTTGAGGCGCTTGGCCTCATTGATGTCGGTTGGATGATAGTACCCCTGTAGGAACAGGATTATTGGTGCCCGCCAGTCTTCAGTCATGATGAGGTTGACTATGCGGTGGCCCTCGCTGTCATTGGTTATTTGGAGCCCCTCTGGGCTGCGGATGGCTGGTGTGCCGATAACATGGTAGAATACGTCGGAGGGTAGGGCCTCGCCCCTGGCAGCTGCCTTGGCCAATGCATTGGCCTCCTCATTCTTGGCTCGGTCCACATGCTGCAAGGTAAAACCTTTGAATTGTCTTTCGAGACTGCGGATAGCCGCGAGGTACTGCATAAGTGCGGGGTCCTTCGCTGCGTAGTCTTTCTCGACTTGGCCGACGACTACCTTGGAGTCTGTTCTGATGATGCAGGTGGTAACACCAAGTGCCCTTAGATTGCGAAGGCCGAGGATGACAGCTTCGTATTCTGCTATATTATTAGTGCATCTGTCAGACTCCAAAGCAAAGCTGAGGCGTGCTGCGTATCTGTGCTTGACCCCTGTGGGTGAAGTAATGACCGCAGCGGCGCCTGCCCCCGCATGGCACCATGCGCCGTCGCAATGGATTGTCCACACCTTCTCTGCGGATGGGTCCGGCTGTGTTATTGGCCCAGTCCAGTCGACGACGAAGTCTGCCAGGACTTGTGACTTGATGGTTGTCCTAGGTTCAAATGTGATGTGGTAGCCAGAGAGTTCGGCTGCCCATTTGGCAATCCGGACCGATGCCTCCGAGTTTCTAAACAATTCGCCAAGTCCCCTATCTGAGGTGACCCGTACCTTGAATGCTTCAAAATAATGGTGTAATTTGCGCGAGGCCATAACAACTGCATAGGCGATCTTTTCCAGTTCCATCATGTTGCATTTTGATGTTGTGAGTACTTCGGAGATGTAATAAACTGGGCATTGCCTGATCGTGCCCTCTCTGGTCTGCTCTTGAACCAGTGCTGTGCTGACCGCATGCGGCGAAGCCGCGACGTAGAGCAACAGGGGTAGCGAGGGGTCAGGGCGTGTAAGAATCGCCAATTCTGACAGGTACTGCTTCAATGAAGCGAAGGCCGCCGCCTGCTCTGGTCCCCATGCGGAGTCTTTTGCGCCACGGAGTGTTCTGAGGAAAGGGAGGCTTCGCTCTGCGGATTTGGAGATGAATCTATTGAGGGCGGCCAATCTGCCTGTCAGTCGTTGGACGTCTCTGGCTGACTGCGGGGGTGTCATGTTGATGATGGCCTGGATTTTGGTTGGATTGGCTTCAATCCCGCGGTGCGACACCAGGTAGCCCAATATTTTCCCCTGGCGAACGCCGAAAACGCACTTTTCGGGGTTTAGGCGAAGTCGTGCGTCCCGCATGTTCGCAAACGTTTCGGCGAGGTCAGCTAGATGGTCTTCCTTGCTTCTGCTGGCGACGACGATGTCGTCCACATACGTGAATATGTTTCTGCTGACTTGGCTCTCGAGCACCATTTTGGTGAGCCGAGAGAAAGTGGACCCGACGTTCTTAAGTCCCTCCGGCATTCTGATGAAACAATACGTGCCGAAGGGTGTTATGAAACTGGTGCTTGCCTTGTCTTCTTCCTTCATATATATATTTGATGGTAGCCGGAGAAGCAATCAAGGAGTGACATGACTTCGCACCCGGCCGCGCTATCGACGATTTTGTCGATCTGAGGCAACGGGAAGTTGTCCTTGGGGCAGGCCTTGTTAAGACTGGTGAAATCGATGCACATTCGCCATTTGCCGCTCTTCTTCTGCACCATCACTACGTTGGCGAGCCATGTAGGGTAGGCAATTGGCTCGATAAATTTGGCTTCAAGCAGGCGATGTACCTCGGCCTTGGCGGCTTCTGTCTTCTCATCAGACATCTTGTGCAGCCGCTGTTTCTTCGGCCTCACCGAAGGGTCGATTCCCAAGCTGTGCTCGATGATGGAGCGACTGACTCTGACCAGGTCGAGGGCGGACCAGGCGAAGACGTCTTTATTTTTGGACAGACAGTAGAGGAGTCTCTCCTCGTCATGCGAAGTGAGGTCTTCGCTGATGGTGACTGTTTGTTTGGGCGTTGCCTGGTCGAGGGGAACAGCATTGGTCCCGTCGTTGCTCTGCAGCTGTGCCTTGTCATGTTCTTTGGCGGTTGGGCTGGCAGACTCGGGGACCTCGCGCTAGGCCGTGAGGCAGTGTACGTTCCTTTGTCCGGGAACGAAGTCTCTTTCTATGTTACGCGCATCCTGCTGGTTGCCGTAGACTGTGATGGCGCCTTGCGGACCTGGGATCTTCATGCACAGGTATAGTCCGTGAATGGCTGCCTCAAACTTGTTGATGGAGCCACGACCCATTATGGCGTTGTACGGGTACACCATGTCGACGATGTCGAATGTGACTTGCTCACTTCATGCATTGGGTGCTACACCGAAGGAGAGGGGTAACTCTATTTTGCCGACAGGAAAGGTGCCCTTGCCGCCGAAGCCATACAATGGGTTGTCCGAAGGCTTGAGCAGGCTGTGGCTGATGCCCATGCGGTCGAAGGCGTGGAGGAAAATGATATCCGCCTGGCTGCCATTGTCGACTAAGACTTTGTGCAGGTCCCAGCCCGCCACGCTACAGTTGATAACCATGGCGTCGATGTGGGGTGCGCTGCGCAGATCGACGTCGCAGGCATCGAAGGTCAATGGCACATGGGACCACTTCGTCTGCACAACTGGACCGGTGACGACGACGTGGTTGACGCTGCGGTAATGGTCCCTCTTCTGGCGCTTCGTGTCGAAGTCGACGCTGGACCCCCCAGTAATCATGTGAATGACTCCGCGATACGGCTGATCGGCGAAGTCTTCTTGCTTTGGGGCTTGGGGGTGATTGTGGTGGTGGATATTTTGCTGTTGTTGCGGGTGTGGAGGTGGGGGTGGGGGAGGTACTATTTGTATCTCCTGGTGGTGTTGGTATGCATGGTGCGGTGGATGCGGAGCGGGGCCGTGGTTGTATGGTTGAGGGGGTTGTTGATATGTGTGCGCGACAACTCTAGGGTTGTCGGCTGGTTGCGCCCATGCCATCCTGTCTCTGGTAGCCTTCGTCTCTGGGCAGTCTCTTGTGCGCAGTCTTCGCCGTTGAACAAGCAGTAAAATCTGCGCGGCTCCTGCGCACGTCCCCGGCCCCGACCGTGAGCTCCGTTTCCGCGGCCCTTGGGGGATACTCCTGGCGGCGAGGGGCCTCGCCAGCGGGGTGCTGGTTGGCGATATTGTGTACCTGCTGCTGATTGCGGCCGTCTTGACCGGAGTCTGCCTGCGAAGGCCTCGTCCACGTGCGGCTGGACTGCGGAGGGTCTTTAGGTTTCCTCTGAGACTCGACTCTGCGCTGGTGGAGCTCTTCGGATCTAGCGTATTTTTCAAATAGCTGGTACAACTCCTGGAGATTTCTGGGCGGATCTCTGATGAAGTGGCTATAAAGGACGCCAGCCCGAAGTCCTCTGATGGCGTAGTGAATGGCGATTTGGTCATCAACCGATGGCAGTTGTGACTTGAGAGTCAGAAACTTGCGGTAGTACTCCCGCAGAGTCTCTCTTTCCAGCTGCTTGCAGAGTGAAAGTTCAGCCAAGGCGTCGGTGTCTGGGCAGTACCCTTGGAAGTTGAGCAGGAATTTGTCCCAGAGACTTCTCCAGGAGTCGGTGGACAGCGGGGGCAACCTGGTGTACCAGGTGAGGGCCGGGCCTTCGAGCGCGATGATGAATGACTTGGCCATCGTGGCGTCGTCCCCTCCGGATGAAGCAACGGTGACCTGATAGCTCAAGATATACTGTGTTGGGTCGGTGCTGCCGTTGTACTTGGGATAGGTCCCTGCCCTGAAGTTGGCGGGCCATGGTGATACTTGCAGGTGGGGCGCCAGGGGACTCCGCTCGTCAAGGTAGTTGACACCTTGGAATGCGGCGGCGTGCGGAATGGCGTGTCCGCGCTGAGGGATGAACAAGTCTTCGATTTGCACATGCTGTTGGATGGGTGGGCCGTGTTGCAGACCGAGTTGGCCTTCGCGCTGCATGAGTGCGATTTCTTGGTCAAGCTCTTGAGCCTTTTGCTCTTCGTCGCGTATCATCTGGTGCACCTTGGCTTGCGCAGACACACGTTGGCGCTTGGCCTCGAGGATCTCCTTTTGCTTCTGGAGGTTGCGGTTCTTGATGCGCAAGGCACGCAGCTGTAGTTGTTCCTCTGCGGAAACGTCGATGACTTCGCCGTCCTCGGTGGCGTCCGCACCCTCTGGCGCAGCGAAGCCTGGGGGAGGTTGCGGTTGTCCTCCGGAGTTGCAGGTGCGAAGACTGCCTTCGGGTGTGAGTTGTTCATTACGCTGCCTCTTGCTGAGTACGTCGTCTTCGCAGCCTTCTTGGTGGGTGGTGTCGACAAGGGCTGAAAGTCGCCTAGAGGGGGGGGGTGAATAGGGCGAATCTGAAATTTACAAACTTGATCACAACTACAAGCTGGGTTAGCGTTAGAAATATAATCGAGTCCGAGAGAGAGGGTGCAAAACAAATCGCAAGCGAATAAAGAGTGTGACACGCAGATTTGTTTTACCGAGGTTCGGTTCTTGCAAACCTACTCCTCGTTGAGGTGGTCACAAAGACCGAGTCTCTTTCAACCCTTTCCCTCTCTCAAACGGTCCCTCGGACCGAGTGAGCTTCTCTTCTCAAATCAATTGGGAACCAAACTTCCCGCAAGGACCACCACACAATTGGTGTCTCTTGCCTTGCTTACAATTGAGATGATCGCAAGAAAGAATGAAAGAAAGAAGCAATCCAAGCGCAAGAGCTCAAAAGAACACAACAAATCTCTCTCACTTATCACTAAAGCTTTGTGTGGAATTGGGAGAGGATTTGATCACTTGGGTGTGTCTAGAATTGAATGCTAGAGCTCTTGTAAGTAGTTGGAAGGTGGAAAACTTGGATGACTTGAATGTGGGGTGGTTGGGGGTATTTATAACCCCAACCACCAAACTAGCCGTTTGGTGAAGGCTGCTGTCGACGGGCGCACCGGACAGTCCGGTGCGCCACCGGACACTGTACGGTGCGCCAGCCACGTCACCTGGCCGTTGGGTTCCGACCGTTGGAGCTCTATCTTGTGGGCCCGCCTGGCTGTCCGGTGGCGCACCGGACAAGTCCTGTAGACTGCCCGGCGTGCCACCCGCGCGTGCACTGCTCCTCTGCGCCCAGGCGCGTATTTGATGCGTTGCAGTCGACCGTTGCGCGCGAAGTAGTCGTTGCTCCGCTGGCTCGCCGGACAGTCCGGTGTGCACCAGACATGTCCGGTGAATTTTAGCGGAGCGGAAATCCGAAGCTAGCGAGTTCAGAGTTGCTCTCCCTTGGGGCACCGGACACTGTCCGGTGGTACACCGGACAGTCCGGTGAATTATAGCGAAGCGCCTCTGAAAATTCCCGAAGGTGCAAAGTTTAGCTTGGAGTCCCCTGGTGCACCAGACACTATCCGGTGGTGCACCGGACACTGTCCGGTGGCACACCAGACAATCCGGTGTGCCAGACCAGGGAGCACTTCGGTTATCCCTTGCTCTCTTTGTTTGAACCCTTTTCTTGGTCTTTTTATTGGCTTATTGTGAACCTTTGGCACCTGTAGGACTTATAGACTAGAGCAAACTAGTTAGTCCAATTATTTGTGTTGGGCAATTCAACCACCAAAATCAATTAGGAAATAGGTGTAAGCCTAATTCCCTTTCAAGGGCCTTGCCCTTTTTCTCAGCCAGCAGCGCTGCCTTCGCAGCTTCGTCAACGGATGGGGCTGCCTTCGAGCTAGCTCTTTTGGGTGCCATCGCGGGTGGTCTTTCGTAGCACGAACAGTGGGCGCCAAATGTTGGAACTTGCTCTCCCAAGCAAGATGATCCAACGGGGGAATGAAAGTGACGCAGACAAGGTTTTTGCTCAGGAAGGCAATTGCTCGGTTAATCTAGCCTCTCAAGGGCACTGTGTGGGGGTATTTATAGGTGCCTGAGTGCCCAGCGTCTTGAGTTAAGGACGCATGTGCCCTTAGGCGCCTAGGTTATCCCCAGAATATTCACATAAAGCAGGGTTACAGACTGTAATTACAGAGAAGCCTTTACAAATTAGGCCCGTAATGCGCAGCGGCCACGCAGGACCTGTTACAATGGGTCGGATCGCACGTGGGCCTCCGTGTTGGACGAGGCCGCGGGATGGGACGACCTCGTCATAGGCCTTCGTCCTGCGACGCATGGGACGAAGGGTGGAGTTTGCCAGTCTTGTTTCCGTTGGTGCAGCGAGACTGGCGAATGCATCGAGCGAAGGGTGGCGTCTTCGCCTTCGCCCCAACACGAGGTTCTGCACTCGAAGGCCTAGTCCCCGTTGAGGTGTCCACTCAGGACGGGTCTCTTTCAACCCTTTCCCTCTCTCCACCGATCACACAAGACCGGCGAGCTCTTCTTCTTCTCAAGGATCACTTAAGACCCCGCAAGGATCACCATACACTTAGGTGTCTCTTGCTAGCTTTACAACCCTCCAAAACTTTGGAGGAAGTTCAATGGGAGTCAAAACTCCACGCGCAAATGAACACAAAGATGTAGCACCCACTATCTCTCAATGAATCTCACAAGGCACTAGTGCTAAACTCAAATGAGTAGCTCTCTCTTGCTTGCTCTCTCTTTTGTGGCACTTGTGTTGGTTGTAGTGGTCTAAATCTTGTGTATAGGATGGATCAATGAATAGAGGTGGTTGGGAGGGCTTGAATATGTCAACTATATGACTTGGAATGTTGCTTAGGCTCCCACACCTTGAAGTGGCTGGTTGGGGTGGTATTTATAGCCACCAACCAAATTGTAGCCGTTGGAGAAGTCTGCTGGCGATGGGCGCACCGGACAGTCCGGTGCGCCACCGGACAGTGTCCGGTGTGCCGCCATGTCATCCTCCCATTAGGGCTTGGAGCTGGTCGACCGTTGGAGGCTTTGTCCTCATGCGGCACCGGACAGTCTGGTGCCCCTCTGACCTTCTGCTCTGACATCTGAATTGCACTATTCACTTTGCAGAGTCGACCGTTACGCGCAGATAGCCGTTGCTCTGCTGGTGCACCGGACAGTCTGATGGCACACCGGACAGTCCGATGAATTATAGCGGAGCTGCGCCTGGAAATCCCAAAGCCAAAGAGTTTGAGCTGATTCACCCTGGTGCACCGGACACTGTCCGGTGGCACACCGGACAGTCCGGTGCGCCAGACCAGGGCACACTACGGTTTCCTTTTTGCTCCTTTCTTTTGAAGCCTAACTTGTTCTTTTGATTGGTTTATGTTGAACCTTTGGCATTTGTAGAATGTATGATCTAGAGCAAACTAGTTAGTCCAATTATTTGTGTTGGGCAATTCAACCACCAAAATCATTTAGGAAAAGGATTGACCCTATTTCCCTTTCAGAAAGGAAATGAATTGCATGCATACAAACAAAAAATCGTATTTAACGAAAAGAAAACACGAATCGGATGAGGTAGTGGCCGGAGGACATCGTCGATGACACAAGCACAAATATAGGTCATCACTCGGGCCGCCCAACCTACGCCGGATCGGAAAGATGTCACGCGCGATAATCGCTGCGCGCAACTCGCGCCTTCCGTGACGCCGCTCGCTCGAACCTCGCGCCTCATGCGTCACCGTCGCTACTCGCATGTCGAGGGGTGTCGTTTGCTCGCCAGCATTGGAAGTGTCGCTGCCTCGGGGCCTCGGGGACGTCGCCGCTTGCCCGCACAAGGGCCTCGCTGTCGCTCGCCCTCTGGATCGGGGAGCCGCCGCCACTACTCCGGATCGAGGAACCGCCGCCACCGCGCGTCGAGGTCAGGGAGCTGCGGCTACTGGCTGGGGTCCACCGTCGCGCACTCTCGGGCAACCGCCGTCGTCGCACGCGTCGTCGCTAATGAATCGGTGTGGAGCGTAAAAAACTAAACCCTAGCACTCCAGATCTTGTTTTATAAACGTCCGAACCTGGTCCGACTCGACCGAATTGCAACGTCCGATCTAGACTTCCTCTAGTTATTGAAAGCCCATGGCCCTTAATATATAAACTATATATATAATGTTAATATTTATTAGTACCATTAGACAAATATTTGAACTTATTTTTATACTAATATAATATTATTTGGAGTTAAAATTATTTGGAGATATGAATGTTGCTAATATTTTGTATAAATCTAAATAAAGTTGAGAAAGTTTGACCGGTACAAATATACGGAAAATATTTTAGTTAGAGGGTTATATAAATTTAATCAAAGGTTAGGTTGTTTTTATACAGACGGTAGAGCCATATGCGCACTGCACAGGTGCAGTATCCGTATGATTTGGCTATCCGCACTCGTGTAACTCTAAATTTCTGTTTTAAAAAAAAAATTATATCCCGATCAACGATTTTCTACTCTACCACACAATCCTTCGTAGTTATATTTATCCTAAATCTATATTATATATCAACTACCATATATTCTATTATTTATTTTACCTTGAATGCATACACACGCTACATGCATCCAGAATGGGGCCCATACTGCTGCATGCACATACTGCCGCGGTGACCGGTAGGCGGTAGCGTATACTACCTGCAACGCTAGATTTACAGTTTGTGCACCCTAACGCTATAGCGTAGCCCATGCAGTCCTGGGCTGCATCAAATTTCTTTACGCTGTCTCAAGTGATGTTAGTAAAACATCCGATAAATCTAATATTTTAATATAGATATATATAAATTTTAAAATTAAATTGTAATAATGTTATTTAAAAAATTATAAAATATTTAAATAGATTTTTTATATAATTTTTTATGTATAATATTTTCTTCCTAAAATAAAAAGTGAAAGAACATCTAAATCTGTATTCGGATAGACATTCAAATTTTATATCAATTATTTAAAAAATATAGAACGAATTTAATGTTTATTTTTTTAAGATTAATAGTATAAATATTAAAAATAAAATAATAAATTTATATATCAAATATTATATATTATTTGTTCATAATAAAAAAGATAAGACCAAAAAAATTTCCGGATCCATCCCTAGCTGTCTCCATTGAGTAGTGTGTCGAGTGACCCCCACTGCAGGGAGCCTTAGACCAACTCCAGCAACACTCCCCATCCCACCGCATCTGCATTTTGCACGGTCTGAGGCATTGTTGCGCTCTCCAGCAGGCTCCGCATCCGTCTCCGCAAAATAGACGCCATGTCCCTGCACTCCCCATTTCCACGCTTTCTCTCTCCTCTCCGTAGTTCTCTGCGTGCGCGCGCGGCTGCTCGCGGGCCCCAGGTGTCATAGACTGCATGCGGAGTGGGATGGGGAGTGTTGCTGGAAACGGAGACGGATACGGAGAGGAGAGAGAATGTGTTGGCCGCGCGTTTTAGGTTTACGGAGAGGGAGTCTGCTGAAGTTGGTCTTATACGCATACACTAGCTACGATTAGTTCTTTCCCAATGCATGAATAGTACTCCTATAGTCATGTCGCAATAGACAGTGTACTAGTCCATTAGCTAGTGCTGATAAAAGGATTTAAATATATTGCTTGGTCAAGCGGTGTTTTCGTCAGCTTTTCTATTTCATCTTGTACCTAGGGGTGTTTGGTTGCTCCTGCTAAAGTTTAGCCTGGGTCATATCAAACGTTTGACTTTTAAATAAGAGTATGAAATATAGACCCAACCAACTGGACTAGATTCGTCTCGTCTTTTAATCTTAGGCTGACAAATTAGTTTTATAATCCGACTACATTTAATACCCGGAACGGAGGTTCAAATATTTGATGGGACAGTGGCAAAATTTTAGCGGGGTATAACCAAACACCCCCTTAAACTTCGCTTTCTAACTACTGTCATCTATATTGTCACTTCTATATTTTACATGATATATCAAAGACATCGTTACCGCTTTGTAAACGAGAGGTGATTACAACATACACCAGTACACCACGGTGAGTACTACCAAACATTTTCATCACATGCCGCAAGAGCAAAATAGAGTTTATAATCTGCCTAAAAAATTACCATAAATATGTCGCATTATATATCTTCGGCGTTTATCCATGTTGTACTTTTTTAAGTAAATACTAAATGGTTAAGTTATATGAAGCCTTTATAACTAAAAGATGACTAGTCTAACATCGATTTCTAATCATTATAAGTTGAATGAATATCTACTAAGATATTTTCATACGAAATTTCTGAAACTACATATTCCCTTGGTGAAAATAACAAATCTAGCATTATAAATGTGCATAAAAGAAACATTTCAAGCTTAGGAATAACTTGTGGCCATGTCAAGGCCTGTATAAAAAGAAATATTTCAAGCTTAGCATTGTAAAGTTGTTTAATTTGTACCAACTATATTCGAAAAATCGTGTAATTATTGTATGGTAATGTTTTGGAGCTTGACTAAGGGTGTTTAATTTCTAGGGACTAATTTGTAGTGTCTTTATTTTATTTAATTTTAGTCTCTAAATTAGCAAATATGAAAACTAAAACTCTATTTTAGTTTCTTTATTCGATAATTTATGAACTAAAATGAATTGAAATAGAGAGATTAAAAATTAGTCCACGCAAACCAAACACCCTTTACAAAAATAATTTTATTGTAATAATACTATCTCCGTTCTAAAATATTTGTCGCCTACTAGTTTGTTTTTGACAAATAAAAAAAGAAGGAAGCATATTTGTCATCTACTGATTTGATACGTATACAGTTACAACTCACTGGTGAATTAAATGTATTTATTGGTTTTTTAACCAGTGATGGATACGTCTTATATAATGGTATAGGTGTACATTCGGTCCGCCCGGCCCGGCCCGGCTCGGCCCAAGCCCGTAAAGGCCCGTATTGTTTGAATTTCGGGCCAGTCCGGTCCGTATGAATTTTGGGTCGTGCCGGGCCGGCCCATGGGCCTAGCCCTCGGCCCACGGCCCAGCCCGTAATTGCTTAAACGTGTCGGGCTCATTTCGGGCGGCCCAAAATTATAAAAGCCCGAAATTCTCATTAGGGTCCGAAATTCAATTTTTGGCCCGAAATTCAGTTTTTGCCCAAAATTCACATTAGAGCCCTAAATTCAAAAACAATAGTAAAACAAATAAAAGATAAGACAAATAAATTTGAACAAAATCAAACATAATATTTGTATTAATTAAAGTTACCACAGCTATACAATGACTACCTCGTTTATAAATCATTTTGTTAGAAGAAAAAAGAGTATAACCAGTTATATACAAAGTTCATAAGTTCAGTTTATTGTCTAATGTTTATAACAAAAGCAAAATTACATCACACACTCTAATTCAAAGCTAAAAAAACATCTAACTAGCATTATCTCTAGCTTTATGTTTTTTATCAAATATATAAAAGTGTGGAATGAAGTGTGGTTTTAATAAATATATGGGTCTTTTCGTGCCTCTATATGGGCCATTTCGTGTCTGTCTTAAACGGGCCGTGACCTCGGCCCAAACCCGGCCCGACACTAAATTATTTCGGGCCGTGCCGTACCTGGACCGTGCTTTTTTTTCCGTGCTTCGGGCCGGTCCATGAGATCCGGCCCAAATGTACACCTATATATAATGGTACGGAGCTGGTACTCAACTTTGTACACGGGGTACCAATCAATCGTCCGCAGTGTTGTTTACGCGTGATTTTTTTTTGAATCTTTTTGAAATAACTGTTTACGCGTGATTCGAAGTGCCCAATCCACAGAAGACTTGTGTAAATGGGAAACAGCGAAAGCCCGGCCGAAACAGGATGCGTAGTATCCGGGCGCAGGCAGCAGCAGCAGCAGGAGTTCTCTCCAGATTACAAAATGATTGGCAAAGCATGGACAAGTAGATGGGAAGCTCTGCCGTGGAAACACTGCTCACGAAAACAGTAATTGTCTATACGTATGATTTATTACCACTAAAGACTTTTTTGTTTTGATGATAATCCACATGAATTAGCAAGTCAATCTATCTCAATCTCATTTAATAATACTCTAATACACATGGATTATCAATAACCAAACAAGTATGAAAATAGGCAACTGACTGCACCTGTACTCCACCTTGCTCATCAACTCGATTCGGCGCTGCATGGAGGACACGAGTGTTCTACTACTCGTATAGTAGTACTGTAGTAGCTTCTTCGCTATGTACTCCCTCCGGTGCAGTAAAAGAAGTCATCCTGCGCGTGATCGAGCGTGCACAAAAAGAAGTCATAGCGCGCGTGGGTCTGGGATTTGGACGTTGTTGCCCCTAGTAATTGCACAAAAAAAGATGCATTTAAGAGGATTTGAACTTGAGACCTCTAGTCTAGAATGCCTTGGAGCTGCTGCAGCAACCAATCAAGTCTAATTGTTTTAGTGACGTTAATGCACCCATATCCCTATTTAATAGGGGCAAACAGGGAAAACTCTATGATAATTAATCACTCCTTGGTATGCACAATCAGGCTGGTGCCAATGCAGGCTATAGTGAGGGCGATAGCGCCCAGCAGGAGGCGAGAGCGGGGCTGGAGGCGGGCGAGAGCGACCCGACGGGCGCTACTGCTACCGCCCGACGATAGGCAGACGAGAGCGGGGCGACGCGTTGGCGATGGCGTCTTCGCGGGCGAGAGCGAGGGGCGACAGTGAGTGGCGGCTTCTGATTGGTCCACGTGTGCTATAGCCTGAGGCTGTAGCCTGCTGCAGCCTGTGCACTGGAGCAGCAGGGGCGAGAGTGGAGGCGAGAGCTGACGTGGCAGGGGCGAGAGAGAGGCTGTGCACTGGACTCAGCCTCATGTCCTGAACGACTACCTTTACTGCACTGGAGGGAGTACAGGTACAGCTCACTGGGATGATCCCTGAGGCCTGAGCCTCCTGCTCTGGACGGACTGCTGCCCCGGGAAACATCCTCGAGAATATACACGCAAATCTTGTGCATTAATGGAACGGATTCGTAATCATACGTCCCTATACGTCTACGTCATTAGCCTAGCGTCCTCTGCCATCCCTAGCGTCGAGTGACACAAACCCATTGCTCGCGTTCCGTCTCGTCTGCGGACTCATCCGCAGAAGCGTAGAAAGAAGACGACAGCACACGTCTGATCGCCTCCTCCCCTCTTTTTATACCTCTTGGACTCCCGTCTAGCTTCTTCCTCCATCCGATCCTCCGACTCCGACTCGCCAGAACCAAGCCGCCACCACCAAAGCAACACCAATGGCGCCTCTCAGCCACACAGCCCCAGCCTACATCCCGACGAAGAGAGGCGCGCCATGGATCCCGCCGCCGCCAGCCTCCGGGCTTCCTACGTATATCAGCTGGATGCCCACGCCGCCGCCACGGTTCTTACCGTGGCCGCACCTGGCGCCACCTCCGCCTCCGCCGCTGCCTTGCTGGAGCGTCCCGCAGGTCCCTTGCGCCACCGCCACGGGGATGGTGCAGCGCCCGCTGGCCTGCGTTGCGAGCGCCGCCGCCGGGAACGCGAACGAGGCGGCGACGAACCAGCCGTCCCCACGCTCCGTGCTCGCGGTCACCAGCCCGCCCATCTCGCCGACGACGTCCCTCCCGACGTCGTTCCCGTACCGGCTGGCGCCCCCTGCGCCGCCGCCCACCGCAGGCCACGCCGCTCCAACGCCGCCTCCCACCGCCAAGCGGAGCGTGGCTGCCCGTCCACGGCACGGGCGACGGTCGAGCCGTGTCCGCCGCACCCGCAGCGCTCCCAAGCCTCGGCGTCTGTTCGATCCTACTTCCGAGCTTACCAGTTTCATGATCCGAAACATCCCTAACGATTTCACGTGAGTCTGCCTGCCTGCCATGTTTACTTTCTCTTCGTCGTCGCATTTGTACTAGTTGGTTTTGCTCTACCAAGTACCAATCCCGTTTTATTATTCGATGAAGATCGGTTTACTTGATTCGTTTTTTACGACGCGCGCAGGAGGGCGAGGTTGATTCATATCCTTGACCAACACTGCTCCATCGAAAACGAGAAGATCGCGCCGGGCGGGGTGAGGTCGCAATACGATTTCCTCTACCTGGTGGTAGATTTCAGGTAATTACCGGCCGATACATTTCCTCTATCTGCCTGCCATATTATACCCTTGCGTTGTTGTAAGTAATGGGCCTTCTCGTCTAGCAACGCTATCCGCGACCTTGATCTCGTTCGTTGCGTTTGACCAGGAGCCGTGCAAACAAAGGCTACGCATTTGTGAATATGACCTCGCCGGAGGCGGCCCGTCGGCTCTGGACGCACCTCCATGGACACCTGTGGGCTTTTAAGAGCAGCGCGAAGACCTGCGCAGTCGACTACGCTGATTTACAGGTGAGTCTCCGCTCACTGCCTCCGTCTTCGACCTCCCGCCGCCATGGCGCATCGGACTGACGTGCTGCATGCTTTGGCCGTTTGGATTCCTGCAGGGGCAGGACAACTTGGTCAGCCATTTTTCTGGGTCGCGCTTCGATTGCGACACAGACGAGTACCTGCCAGTGCGCTTTGAGCCTCCGCGCGACGGCACACGGCCTGCCGAGGGAGCCATGAATGTCGTTGGTCGGCGGATTACCCGTTCGCGTCCCAGTGATGAGAACTAATCCGTCGTCTCGCTGCCTGTATCCTGGCCACCCCGTTTCATATCTCGTGTTCTATCTGTTTCTGTTTAAGGGAGGAACAGATAGAACGGGAGATACGATACGATGGCTCATCTGGAGCGGATAGAATGTGAGACACGATACGGGGAGTCGTCTGACGTCTTTGCATAATCTGTCTGTGGATTGCTCTCAGTTCGTATCAATGTGCTTTCTAGCGATCTTGACTCAGAACTACTAAGTTTAGTGTTGAATCTTAGGTTGTCCGGTTATGTATGTATACTACTATATGAATTTGGTCATGTTAGGCTGTTAGTCTATGTGTGTGTTTACTTTGAGGCGTCTGAGGTTTGAGTACCGGTGTTGTTAGTGTTAGCAGGCTAAAAACCTGCTTGTTTCCCGGCATATGGATTAATTCTAGCGCTTTGATTCCTCTGCATGATGATAACAGCCTCATCTAATTGCTTGACTCCTAGTTTCCTGTGGTATGATGAATAAAAATGGTTCCTTGAATCTTGAAGGGACATGGAATATCATGTTTGTTTTACACTAGGGACTAATGGAACTTGTAATCATTGAGTGCAGACATGGACTCAGAAACGGAGCTTGTTAATTACTTGCCATCTTCAAAAAAAATCATCGATTTGGGTTCTTCAACTCTGCGGTGGTCATTTTTTTTGTATTAATAGTTGGCTTTGGTTCTTTGATAAATTTTGGTTATGATTAGGTACGTGTGAATAATTCATCTTACCTTAGTACTGAAGCTTTATGTTACTACTCTTGTTCTTGCACTCACGAGAAATAGATTGTCATAGGACCCACTTTTGGTTTCGGCAGAAGGGCAACTGGGCAACGTTCGTTGTCCGCATCATCAGAAGGGCAACGTTCGTTGCTAGGACCCACTTTTGGTTTCGGCAGATCTTCTGACGACCTCCAGTCCTCCTTGTCAGATTGGATCTTGCTCTTCTCATCTTTGAGTCTAGTTTTGTCCTATTTTTGTTTATTGATGTTTCGGCAGGTTTGGTCCAGATCTATCTTTCGGTTTCATTCACCACGCTTGTTTTATCAGTGTTGGCGGATAATGTTACATGCAGGATTCTATATTTGTGTGCTCGGTGGATCGGTTCAGTATTAACTCAAACTTAGATTCCCTTTAGAACAAAAATGGAATCCTGCACGAAAACTTAGGGCCTGTTCCAATCTCGCGAGATAAACTTTAGCAGCTTTTTTTTAAGCTACTTTTAGTCATTTGTAATCTAAACAGGAGAGCTAATGGTGGTAATTGAAGCTAAACTTTAGCACTTCAATTCATATAGCTAAAGTTTAGCAGGAAGCTAAAGTTTATCCTGTGAGATTTAGAAACGGGGCCTTAGTACCTGTGTTACTTTGGTACAGATGACCAAACCACCAGATTCAATTGAACTCCTCCCTTTATCTCTAAACAGATATTTCTAGCTCAAAAATTATCTATAAATTAATTAATTTCTAAGTGGTTAAATAGCTTTTTTGGAGTCTCATTTTATTAGTTTTTTTTGGAAGCTTTATAAGTGTTTTTTGATAATTAATAAACTGAATGAACTAGCATGGCTTCTAGTATAGTCAATGAGCTTAGTTTGGTCCAAATCAAAGATTAAGTAAAAAATACCAACCATTAAACGATAATGATGATGATAAAGAATAAGTAGCATATAGCGTGTGCTAACGCTACGCATCCTAGAAAGGGGAGATCCACAGGCGACGCCGTGAGTGAGGCGAAGAGAGGGTGGGGCAGGGGGGAGGGGGAAATGTGTGCGCGACGGGGTCGTAGAATGAGGGATGAATGATGATCCAAATAATTTTATCCATTGAGTTTGAGTGAAGAGAGAGAGTGTTATTTAGCAATATGAACTGTTGGTTTTGATGTTGTGTTAGGTATAGGTGCAATTTATTTGGTGCACGTAGTGAAGGTTATGAGTGTAGGGTAAATTTTGCAAAGTTTAAACTGATGGATTATATAGTGGTACAGATAAAATGCTAAACATTAAAAGAGAAAAATATAATAAAATTTAATTGCTCAGTGCTGCTGCAAAGTAGTTTCTTTGACACCAGTTTTGTGTTAATCAAATTTTGAGGCGTGCCTTGTCATTTTGTAGGGTACTCTTCGTAAGTAATTCACCTCCTCTAGCCATCTAGGTCCAATTAATTGGTATCAAAACTAGGGTCTCCGTTAATTTTGAGGATTAACAACCTATTGTGTAAAAGATGGCAACTAATCATGTTGGCAAGTCATCCCAGTTTGATGGGAAAAAATATGGTTATTAGAGGAAGATGATTTGTTTGAATTTGTAGTGCTTGATATAAAGAGCCTAACACAGAAAGAGGAGGAAAATCGCAATTAAATGATCATGCTCTTAATGTGGTATATAATGCTATTGTTCCAAAGATGCTTCGATCAATCCAAGACTTGAATTTGCACATGAAATATGAAAAAGCCTTAAGATTCAGACGAGGGCACACCAACGGTAAAAAGAAGCAAAACTCTATATCCTTAAGTATGAAAAATTTAATATGGTAGAATATGGTCTTCCCCACGCCACCAAAACTTTCTCCAAGTACTTATACGATGCTTTCTAATGTGCGAAAGCAAAGATATAACATCATTAGGTACTAGTCTACATTCAAAACTATGAAAAGTATCGCTTAAAACGAGCACTCCTCTAAATTTAATTGTTGCTTATTAGACCTCGCATAATGATTGGATGATCATTGGACGCATCGGAAGGAGTGGTATCGTTACCATCTGTTTCTCTACCGAAGTGTTACCAACTACTTTATGGTGATACACCTTGATTTACGATATATATTTCGCTGCAAGCATTAGACACACCAAACTTGTCGTTCAGTGCGTCTTATAATTCTTCACTAGTTGTGTATGTTATGTACAATAAGAGTGCGAATTAGTGCTTACTCCTCCTCATCAGAAGTAAAATGTTTTGGTTTTCCCTGTACGGTATGACAGTGATTCGCCATTGCCCACCACCACAAAAGATTATCTTACCACACCACGTATCTTTTATTAAAAAATGTAAAGTTCTACTACTCATCTTACCGCCTCATCGGAATTCTTGTAGGTTTATGTTTAGTTCTACTCTTTCCGTACGACGTTTTTTTAAAAAGGAAATGCGCAGAGCTTGGACTGCCAGTACCATTCCACGAAGCACCGTGCCTGCCACAAATCCCCACTACGGGCGAGCTGTTCATCTCCCTGTCACTTGTAGCACTGCTTGGGCTTGTGGATGACGACTGCCACAAACTTCAGCGGTTTCCCCTAAATTTTTCCCCCTATATCCTATTTCCATGCCACATCATCACCCTCTCTCCCCCTATATATTCACCTTCTGCAATGGTTTCCTCTATACCATCTCTCTAAATCCCACCATGCTACTAAAATATACATTGCGCTACAGCTAACTGAACTACTGGTTCTCTGCTCGGTGGCGCGGCAACCTATGGAGCGGGACGATGACGTCCATGGCAGTGCACTCGGCGACAACAGCGAGGTGGGAGGACGATTTAGCGTCACGCTTGACGGAGAGGGAGAGAGAAGCCTGCTGTGGTATTGAGGGCATTGAAGGGGGAACCGATGCAGTGTATAGGGGGATCCTGTTGCCGCTACAGAATGGGAGGGGGGAGGGAGGCGTTCACCGTTGAAGACAGTCTCAGGCAAACAAGCACTAGGGATGGGATAGTGAGCTTTTTTGTTTTTGGCGAATTTCGATTTCGTTTATTTAGCTTGCGCGAGGAAAAGAAGAAGAAGGAGGAGGTTTCTTCCGCACCAACATCACGCCATTCAGGTTTAGTCCAGGTCGCTGCCATTGGTAGTTGCGGCAAGCATGGCCTCAACGGTCACATAGGCGCCACATTGTCCAGCGTCTCGGCGATCAGGGGGGACCACAATGGAGGCGGAGATAGAGGTGGTAACGGGCCATTTAATTTAGCCTAGCAAATTTAAGGATCGAGTCAAGTTAGGGCCGGATCATAAAACAATACAATTTTGAACTAACAAAATTAAGGGCTTTGTTGATTTGTGAAGCAAGTATTAGGGTCATGATCCATTACCACCTCTAGGCGGAGACCGGAGCGGAGCATGAGCTAGGAAGAAGCCCCATGCATGGATCGAGAGCAGCTTACGCGGATGTGGCATAAGCACACGCTAGGAGGTCATGGCCTCATCGCCATGCGTTCGTCCTCATGCCATATCGCGCGTACACCGCCGCATCGTGCGCGTACCGCGACGCTGCGATGGCGCGCGCCACCACTCGGTCGACGCCATGAGCTACTCCAAGGTCCTGACATGCTCGCGCGCGACTACCTAGCTTGGGGGGGGGGGGGGGGGGGGGGCAACGCAGCGGCCAGCCCTGGTGTGCAGGTGGCGGCGTACGTGGACCTGACCTGTAGCACTTTTTAAAGTTGATGACGCTATACAACGCATCCATTAAAAGTTAATGAAACTCTCGCTAAAATTTGAAGATATGAGCACGTATGTTTTTGTTTGAAGGTGCGGCTTGAATGTGGGAGTGGGACCTACACCTGTTTACGAGCCCACGTCCCACCAATTATGGCCTGTAAGCATGCCCGCGGTCGGTCAGTCCCAGTGGACAACAAGTTACTGTGCCGGATGGCAGACTGCATGCCTGCAACCACTCGACTGCACCCTGGTGTACAGCTCCCACTGCAGTACTGCACCATGCCGCGTGCGCATGGCGTTGCTGCCGCGGCAGCGACCTGACGCAGGACTTGTCTTGCAGGGTTCGGCCTCCACCAGCTGCTAGGCAGCTAGTGGCACACAGTGCTGGGGTGTACGTAGGAACTGTTGCTGGGCTAGGACAACACCGCAACACGTGCGCAGCATTGTGTGCCATTCCCTTGGATTTAATCTGTACAGTTTAGACCCTGTTTCACAACAAAGTTTTTGGAAACCATGGTTTTTGAAATACTACGGTATAATTTAGTCATGACAATACCACAGTTTAAAATACTACAGTTTTAAAATACCACAGTATTGGATATATAAATGTGTTTGGAAGCAAAGTATTTTTTTTGCACGCGTTAGAGATGCGCGCGCTGCGTTTTACACAGAAAACTGAGATATAAACCTAAGTTTAGAATACTTTAAAAAAACTGCAGTATTTATAATACTTTAGGGCCTATTTGAGAATGTAGTTTTGAAATAATGTAGTTTGAGATACCATAATTTACAATTGTATACGACATAAATACTACGGTATTGCTTTACCACAGTAAAACTACAGTATTGCTTAAAACCGAGATCTGTTTGATTCTATTGGAAAAACAAAGTATATGTAGAGAAAAGAGAAGAAAACTGAGGTCCTGAGTAGAGTTTCAAAAACTCCAAAAATACCATAGTTTTGGGTAAACCATTGTCGGGGACCATAATTAGGGGTACCCTCAAGGCGCCTAATTCTCAGCTGGTAACCCCCATCAGCATAAAGCTGCAAAGGCCTGATGGGTACGATTAAGTCAGGGATCAGTCCACACGAGTGACTCGATCACGCTTCACCCGAGCCTAGCCTCGGCCAAGGGCAGCCGACCTCGAGAGACTTCCGTCTCGCCCGAGGCCCCCTTTTTATGGCGGACACATCACCGGCTCGCCCGAGGCCTTGGCTTCGCTCAGAAGCAACCCTGACTAAATCGCCACACCGACTGACCAAATTGCAGGGGCATTTAACGCAAAGGTGGCCTGACACCTTCATCCTGACACGCGCCCCCGGCAGAGCCGAAGTGACCGCCGTCACTCCACCGCTCCACTGGCCAGTCTGACAGAAGGACAGCGCCGCCTGCGCCACTCCGACTGCAGTGCCACTCGACAGAGTGAGTCTGACAGGCAGTCAGGCCTTGCCAAAGGCGCCACGGCGAACTCCGCCCCGCCCGACCCCAGGGCTCGGACTCGGGCTAAGACCCGGAAGACGGCGAACTCCGCTCCGCCCGACCCCAGGGCTCGGACTCGGGCTAAGACCCGGAAGACGGCGAACTCCGCTCCGCCCGACCCCAGGGCTCGGACTCGGGCTAAGACCCGGAAGACGGCGAACTCCGCTCCGCCCGACCCCAGGGCTCGGACTCGGGCTAAGACCCGGAAGACGGCGAACTCCGCTCCGCCCGACCCCAGGGCTCGGACTCGGGCCAAGACCCGGAAGACGACGAAACTCCGCTTCGCCCGACCCCAGGGCTCGGACCCGGGCTAAGACCTGGAAGACGACGAAACTCCGCCTCGCCCGACCCCAGGGCTCGGACTCCGCCCTGGCCTCGGCCGAACGACTTCCGCCTCGCCCGACCCCATGGCTCGGGCTCGGCCACGGCAACGGAAGGCAGACTCAACCTCGGCTTCGGAGGAACCCCCACGTCGCCCTGCCTAGGGCACAGACCGCCACGTCAACAGGAAGCGCCATCATCATCCTACCCCGAATCGACTCGGGTCACGGAGAACAAGACCGGCGTCCCATCCGGCCAGCTCCGCCGGAGGGGCAATGATGGCGCTCCACAAGCTCTATGACGACGGCGGCCCCCAGCTCTCTTACGGAAGCAGGACGACGTCAGCAGGGACTCGACCGCTCCAACAGCTGTCCCTCCACCAGGCTCCGCCGCACCTCCGATAGCCACGACATCACGCCAGCAGGGTGCCCAGATCTCTCCGGCTGCCACATTGGCATGTACCTAGGGCGCTAGCTCTCCCTCCGCTAGACACGTAGCACTCTGCTACACCCCCATTGTACACCTGGATCCTCTCCTTACGACTATAAAAGGGAGGACCAGGGCCTTCTTAGAGAAGGTTGGCCGCGCGGGACCGAGGACGGGACAGGCGCTCTCTTGGGGCCGCTCGCTTCCCTCACCCGCGTGGACGCTTGTAACCCCCCTACTGCAAGCGCACCCGACCTGGGCGCGGGACGAACACGAAGGCCGCGGGACTTCCACCTCTCTCACGCTCGACTCCGGCCACCTCGCCTCTCCCCCCTTCGCGCTCGCCCACGCGCTCGACCCATCTGGGCTGGGGCACGCAGCACACTCACTCGTCGGCTTAGGGACCCCCCTGTCTCGAAACGCCGACAACCATGGTATTTAAAACTGAGTTTTGACTATACAATCCAAACAACTTTTGAGCTCAAATACTATAGTATCATCAAATACCATAGTATTGTTTCAAAACTGCAAAAATACTATAATTCCAAACAGGGCTTTAGTTTTGAAAACAAAGATTTTAGCTGGCTTGCCAAACACCTTTTGGTATATAATATTACAGTTTTTTAGAATACTGCAGTATTCTTCTAAAACTTTAAAAAAACTTCACTCCCAAACACCCCTTATATGTTTTTGCCTCTATTATTAATTACAGCCGCAGTTATCTAAACAGCCGTCTTTACAACTTATAATGCTTTAATCTGAAGTCTCTCCAGTACCCCCAACTACACCACGCCCATTACTACTCTTAACTTAGGGGATGTATTTCTTGTCAGCATCGATCCTTATTATTATTATTATTATTATTATTATTATTATTATTATTATTATTATTATTATTGTTATTATTATTATTATTATTATTATTATTATTATTATTATTATTATTATTATTATTAATATTATTATTTTCTCAACGATTTGTCACTACTTTGCACGGTGCTTTGCACTAAAACAACTATTGTGTTTCAGTATAGAAAACAATAGTTTTGAACAGGACCTTATAGAAAAACAACTATTATGTTTCCGAACCATGACGGTCCTATTGTGTTTTTAACTCTAAATTACCCAACTTGCTTAGAATAAGAGGCTTTGCTGCTGCTGCTCCATCATCTACTAAGGCCCTGTTTCAATCCCACTAGATAAACTTTAGCAGTTTTTTTAGCTACTTTTAGCAATCTAGTCTTATTGTGTGATAAAATTTAGCACATATTATCTCATAAGCTATTCAAGGGGGTGCTAAAAGTAGCTAAACGTGGACCAGTGAACCCTATTTTCCACTCATACCCTCCAACCTCATTCTCTCTCTCCGCATTAGGGTCATATGTGTCTTTTTATTTTAATGTGCTAAACTTTATTAGAGTAGTCCAAACATTCTAAGGAACTAAACTTTATCACTTCAATTTATATGGCTAAAGTTTAGTAGGAAGCTAAAATTTGTACCGTGAGATTGAAACAGGCCTAAGTCATCAACTCATCATATCTGATCAATGGAGCTTGTGCGCAATGCACCGCCTGAGGACGAGTGGAACAGGTTGTTGAATAATTAGACAAATTCCAGTTTAAATTCCGAATATAAATCATGACCAAATCAGAAGAACTGAACTAACAAGTCAAATCAGATGATGCGTACTGATTAGACTTACTGATAGATGGCACGCGCCGGAATCAGCAGGGTCGACGATGTCGAAGTAGCGAAATCAGCAGGGTCGACGAGGTCAGCAGATCACGAGCAGTCGCGTGAAGACGCTTCCCAAAAACCTTATTCGCCCTCTCCCGGTGCAGGATCTAGAAGACGAAGGGTTCCGGAGACCTGCTCTTCTGATCGCAGATGCACCTCTGCGGTCGGGACGAAGGGAACTAAAAGGCGGCTCAGATATGAAGAGAGGCGAAAGCGAACTTGGATCTGGGATGATTTGGAGGCTGGCTGCCGGGCTCCTTTTATAGGGCCAAGTCCGCGACCCCCGTGCTTATCCGTCCACGAAAATCTCGCAATCAGTTGAGATTTTATAGCGATCGGTTAGGATAAGCGTAACAGCCAAGAAACCAAAAAATCAAACGGCAAAAGGTAGCCGCGCCCCCGCAAGGCGAGGGGTCGGATTTCGACGGACCATTCACGCGCATGTCGTGCGCCCGCGCCCTTCGCCCCGGCCAGGCAAGCGAGCGCGCGCGCGTGGCTCTCCACACTCTCTCCTCTCATCCATGACTTGGTGAGTGAGTGTGGCTTCCATATTTAAGCTAGCTCTACTCCACTAGAGCTAGCAATATGGTGCTAATGGTTCCACCTATCCTCTAGCCATCCTCTTGTATGGGCTTGAGATTTTCTGGGATTTTTTTGAATATCTTAATTGGGCCAAGCCCATAAATCCTAACACAGGTGTCGCTTGACAGGCTTACTTATGGTAGGAAAAGGAGACGTTTCGCCAGATGGTCTTTATGCCATTATTAACAAGAGAGTGGAGAAAGTTTTCATTCGTATGGAGAGATACGCAGACATCTGGATGTTACAGGGAGAAGGGCCTCGTCTTGAGCATAACACTGACATATGTTCTTCCATACTCTTTCTGTTCTGCATGAAGGGTCTGTTTGGGAATACAATTTTAAAATACTTTAGTTTTGAGATATCATAGTTTACAATTGTACATGACATAAATACTACGGTATCGTTTTATCACAGTAAAACTACAGTATTGCTCAAAACCGAGATCTGTTTGGTTTTATTGGAAAAATAAAGTATATGTAGAGAGAAGAGAAGAAAACTGAGGTCCTGAGTGGAGTTTCGAAAACTCTAAAAATACCACAGTTTTGGGTAAACCACGGTATTTAAAACTGAGTTTTGACTGTAAAAACCAAACACATTTTGAGCTCCAATACTATAGTATCATTAAATACCATAATATTGTTTCAAAACCGCAAAAATACTACAATTCTAAACAGGGCCGAAGTTGGTTCTTACCGGCGACGCATACTGGTTGAGTATCTAAAAGAGATTCAGGCTAGAAGCCTAGAGCAGGGGAAATTGTCCAAGTGTTTCAAGGACCAAAGGTATAAAGTCTTACATGTTTTTCCTGCTCGCGCGTAGTCTTATGGACCAATGGCTTAATTTTGCTGTTGTGCTGTTGTTTAGCAGAGACTCAATAGGAGGAGGTACGTTTCCGCATTTTGCAGAGAACCCAGAAGCATTCGACTCTATTCTCTCGGCGTTGAACAGCTTTCGTCTTTTCAGTTTCAGAAATGTCTAATGCTGGACCTGATCAGTGATCCGTGGCCACACAAAGAGAGCACTGGAAATGGAGAGAAGAGATAAACCGTAAAACTCTTCAACAGATCGTGCATACGGTGATGTAAAACACCGTTTTGTACTGTAGGTAGCACCGTTTTCAGAGTCAAAAACATTTACAGCAAATCGCCTTTCCTTACTTTCGTCATTGCCCATTTTAAGTTTCCGAAGCTAAGAATTCGTCACACACGCCGCTACCAATTCTTAGGTACCTTCGTGCCTGTTGTGGTATATCGTATATGCTAGATTGAACAAGAAGAAGTTATGGTCTATTACAAACACAAAAGATTCAGTTTTGCTCATCTTAATCAGTGGTCGAATTCTAGCCAAAGAACCCCAACCAATCACCAATGCCATTAGAATCGGAACAAATTAGCAGGTTACATCTTGTCCGTCTCACCATCACCGGTCCGGTGGTGAGCGAAAGGTAACACACAGCACCACACAAACACGAACTAACTAGCTCATGAATTGGCGTAGAACCTGCCGACCATCGTGCGAACCACCAGAGGGATCCTCACGGCGTGCACGCCGTCCTCCCACGTCAGGCTGCCGAAGGTGTATCTCCCTTGCACCTTCACCAGCTTGGCCCGGAACGTCACCTTGAACGCCAGCCTCCTCACGGTCGAGTTGAAGGCCAGGAGCGAGGGGCGCACGGAGACGTCCACCCCTGGAGGAGCTTCCACGCGAGCCCTGTACTCCGACAATGCCGAGCCGACGTTGGTGACCGTTCTTGACACGGTAAGCCTGCCCCTCAGCTCGGGGACGGCGATGGATGGCAGGTTGAGGTCCAGCTGCGTCTTGGGCGCGTGCTGGCAGGTCTCAGTCTCACGCTGCTGAGCCACGGAGCTGATGGCCGAGACGTTGTAGCCCATGGAGCAAAGGAAGCGCACGTAGTCAGACGCCCCCATGTCGTACACGAGACCGGGGTACGCAGCTCGGTTCGGATCCACGTGACCACCTCCGTAGTCGAACGGGTTCGCCTGGCTGTACGGTGCTGCCTCGGACACGATCCCAAACCCATACGTGTCGTGGACGCTGGCTGCAAAGGCAAGGCGCTAGGCGCTGGCTTGTTTAGGCCTCAAGACTTGTTTTGCTTAGAGAGAAAAAAAATAGTAGTAGATGGCCGCGTTACCTGTTGTGACAAGCGCTGATTTTACTGCAGCAGGACTCCAGTTGGGATGCAGTGATCTGAGGAGAGCAACGACTCCTGAGATGTGCGGGCAGGACATGGAGGTTCCTGAATCGATCTTGAAGCTCACGGATCCAATGGCTGATGATACGGCGGCGGCGGGAGTCCATGCGGCCAAAATGTTGACGCCTGGAGCAGCGATGTCTGGCTGCACAAGAAGGTGCAGGTATTTTTTTTTTCAGCCAACTACTAGGACAGCAGGCACTAATGCAGAAGTTTTGATCAGCTGTTGAACCGGAGGATATATATATATATTTTTTTACCTTCAGAACAGAGGGGGACAGAGAACTTGGACCCCGAGACGAGAAATACGCGACTTCTGGGCCGATCACTTCTCCAAGAACTGTTTTTGCTGAGCCAAACTGAACTGTTGGGTTTCTGTGTGTGGAAACTTGAAATCAGTGGCGAGTTGCCGAGAGCAACAGCATGTTGAAACGGCACTGTATGCATATACCTCATGCTAGTAGTGTACGCGAGTATAACTGTTCCAACTTGGTAGTCTACTTGAACACATGGAACATCGAATGAAGACGCGATGTCCTTAGTTAAGAACTGGGCGAAGATGACACCGACGCCACGAGCTTTCCTGACGGTCTCCACCGCCACCGAAGCTGATCTCTGAGCCCTTGTTTGGAAGCAAAGCACCACCTTTCCCTTCGCTAGAGTAGAATTCAGGGATCCTGCAGTGCAGCTTCTGCAAAGACGTGAGCCGGTTTGGAATTCGAACTGAAAGTCTGATCGGGAGACGCTGAGCACGACAAAAAAAAAGTTTACCTTGCATCTGTATCGTCTGCGTCGTTAGATGCAATGTCTTCAGCGTAGACTAGGCTCATGCTTCTTCCAGGATGCGCTCCAGAGTAGAGCGTTTGACCCTGCACCGTCGGAGACATCTCAGAATGCGAACAACTGAGCACGGATATTTTGCATACGAGCTTTGCATTACAACAACGACCTCAAGCCAAAAAAAAAAAATATATCAGATGGAACTCTTACCGCGTAGGTGCTATTGTTGCCGAGGGCGATCTTTGCGAGGAAAGTCCTGTCAATGGTGCCGGCAGCGACGGTCACGATCCACGGCGCCGAGTTGATCACCGTCTCCGAATAAGGCCCGGAGTTCCCTGCGGAGCAGACCACGGCGATCCCTCTCGCGACAGCGTGGAAGGATCCGATGGACAGGACATCGTCGACGTATGCAGGGAGCGGTGGTGCCTGGCCCAGGGACACCGAGAGCACGTCGACGCCGTCATGTATGGCGTCGTCAAAGGCAGCGAGGATGTCCGCGGAGGTGCAGTCTCCGGTGGCCCAGCACACCTTGTAGACCGCCAGCCTTGCCCTGGGCGCCCCTCCCCTCGCGACGCCGCTGGCGAGGCCCCTGAAGCTCGCGTCGGCTACCGGAGCGCCGGCGGCAGTGGAGGCCGTGTGCGTGCCGTGCCCGACGGCGTCTCTCGCGGACATGAACTCGTAGATGTCGGTGGTGTTCATCTTCCCGTACTCGGCTTCGTAGCCTCTGATGTACCACTTCGCGCCTATTATTTTCCTATCCTATCATGAATTTGAAGTCACTACCAGGACAACCACCAGCACAAATTCCTCCTCATTTACGATAGCTATAAAATCTTTTGCAGGCAAGACCTGTTGCAGTTGGAAGCATTGAACCTGTCCCCGGCGACGCATCGCCCTTTCCACCGCCGTGGAACCTCGCCGATGCCGTCGTCTCTAAAGCTGGCCGACTCTGGCCATATTCCTGCAAAGTGCGAGCCACCAGGATACCTCAGACTTCGAACTGAAATGTCAGTCCTAATCCCAGCTGTTACTAAAAGAAAGAAAGAAAAAAAATGAAGGGAAATCGCCTCACCAGTGTCTAGCACACCAATAATGGAATCCTCACCGAGTCTACTGTTTGAGAGGATTCCAGCCGAGTGCGACGGACTCATCACTCGCATGAAGTCCCAGCTCCTGGTGGTGTGCAGGTCAAGAACACGGTTCCGCACCACTCGCACAACCCCAGGCGAATCTTCGATGCCGCCGTTCAAAATTGAGCCAGAACACACAGGAGAGCAGGCAGCAGCAGGGGTTTCGTCAACATCACAGTATCAAACACACACGGAAGCGGAAGGTCCAACCAGAGAGCAAGAGACAAGTGAAGTTTGAGGAGCTCACCGGCGAGCCGCGCCGCCTGGCTGTCCGTTAGCGTGGCGGCGAACCCGGAGAAGCCGTGCCTGTAGCTGTAAAGGATGGCGTCCCTGGCCGCCTGCTCGCTGCAGAGCCCGACACCGTGACACTGACTCGTTAGGGGCGCGCGGGCATCGTAGATAGGCAATCGCCAGGCTTTGGACCAATGCAAGATAACGAGTGGCGGCGGCGGCCTCTCACCTGCCAAGGAGGGCGGCGAGCATGCCGTGGTGCGCGTCCCGGACCAGAGCCGGGCGCAGCTCGGGGCTCCTCTCTCCCATGTACGCAATGTACACCTGCAGGAAACGGGACCGCGTCATTCAAGCAAGAGCCAAGGCAAGAACCGCTCGTGGTCGTTGTGGATCGGGAAGCTGAGCCACCAGGACTCAGTTCAGGGTCGCTCACATTGCTGCAAGAAGAGGGGCCGAGCTGGAGCAGCAGCAGGAAGAAAAGGCCCAGCAGGGCCGCCATGGCCACCGCCACCAGGCTCCAGGTGCGAGCGAGGTAGCTTAGCTAGCAGGTCGCCGGCAGCTCAGAGCAAGACGAAGCTGACGCGGGTGGGACGGGAAACGGACCGGGTGGAGTGGTTTGAGGGGGGAGCTAAACTAGACTACAGTGTATAGGAACAAGGCTGCTCGCTTTCTCGGCTGTCTGGCTGGATTGGATTCAAACACCGCACTGTTGCAGCGCGGATAGGTTTGTTTAACTCTCTGTTCTTCCCCGTCCTGACGCAGCGACGTGCCAGTCGTCGGTCGCCCTCTGTTTCTTTTAATGGAGATGCTGGCTCAGTGACTGACTGACTGGTGTCGTCGACGTCGACCCCGTCCATCCTTCTCCTCTGGCTGCAAAGCAAAATGTTCTCTTCTCTGCGTGCGCGCGCGCACCCCCGGTGTGGTCGTGTACTCGTGTGGTGTTGGCTTGGGCCAAATGCGTCGTGCTCGTCGCCAGAACGCCGAGTGCACCCAAGCTTACGCGGTGCGGCGGCTGCGGGGGTGCCGTGGCCCCGGCCCCGGCCCCGGCCCCGCCCGTGGTGGAGGGTTTCGGTCCCTTCTCGCGTTGCTTTCTCTCCGCATTTTCGTGATGGGTGGATCAGTGGATGGAAGGAAAAAATTTGACTACCACAAACAAGAGGTTGCGGCGAACGTTGCGTTAGGCTCGCGGGCACCTACCCCGTCCCCGAGCACAAGCACTTGCTAAAATAAAATGGTGTTCCAGTGTGTGGGCCGTCTATCTTGCTTTTGCAAGTTAATTTCGGGCTTTTCTTGGGATCTCGCTTCGCTTCCCTTCCCTTTGAGTGCGGAGACGTGCCCGACAGGTACATGGAATCTCTCGTCTCGACACATGGACGGGTTATAGGATCCTTGCTTCGTGGGCGTCGGACCACACGTGTGATGATTGCCAAACTGGATGAAGAGGTTTTGCATAAGATACTATATATACTTCCTAGCTAGGCAGTGAGTAGACCGACCATTGGTCCCAGGAAAGGATAAAATAGAAACATTCCAGTGTAGATCTGGTGACATCGGATCGAGTAAACAAAATAAGCGGAGACGCAGCACCAACCACAGAGACAACCAGTTGACCGAGCAGTGTGGACTTTAACACGAGTGGCCGGAGTGGGTGCCTCTTTCACCTTTTGATTAAAAAAATAGATAATGGCCGGGCATGCTGCTTTTATGCTTTGGAACTTTTACAGCAGCACACGTCGCTAGATTTCGTCCGCCTTTTCAACGTTCAAACCCCAGGCAGTAGTGGATGCCAATGCCATGCGTTTGGAACTTTGGATGAGTGGCAGCAGGCTTACTGAGCGGCAGGCGGCAGTGGGGGTGCAGCCTCGCAGGGCAGGAGCCGCCGCCCCACGTCCCCTCGTTCGCCACACAAGGGTTTGACCGTTTGAGAGGAGATGTTCACCATTCGCCAGGGACCGGCTGCTTTCCTCCGTGAAAAGTAGTTTGCACCTTTTGTACTGTACAAATCATCTGAGAAAAGTTGGTTGCAGCGGTTTTTTGCTCTCTCTCTCTCTCTGTGTGTGTTTCCAGCGAGCCTCAAGTACAGAATGGCAGCGTCAATGGAGGCGGTACCAGTGCATAGCCTAGCCTGCTTCAGGTCAATGCTCAGATTAATGCCTCATGAATGAACAGAACACTTTTCAGAGTAGCATGACACCAGCCAGAGCACCCGCCACCACCCGCTGCTTTCAGTTGTACTCCACATCCACATTAAGTCATTAAGGTGTTAGTAGATTTGGATGATCTAAGACTGAACTATTGTTTATCCCTGGTCAAGACAATAGACATAGGAGAAAACAAGACCAGGTCTGGGTCGTGGATCTGGCAGCACAGACGACCATTCAACCGTGGGATCTGGCAGCACAGACGACCATTCAACCGTCAGCGCATTCAACTGATCACTGGGCCAGGAGCAGGTTAACCATTTCGTTCTTTTTTTACACACTAGTATTTGACGTGCGCCCTGCGCGTAAAAAGAATTTGTAATATTAGTGACAACAATATTATGTACATAAATATTTTATAATATAAGTGATAATTCAGCAAGCTATTCATATGTGTTACAAAAAGATAGATCAATAGTTGGTTCTAGAGCAAACAAAACTATCTAAAACACAGTTAGGTCAATTATGACAAGAGCTAGTTCTGCACGCTTGTTTCGACGACTAAAATTAGGTATATTTACACAAATTGTCTTAAGAAGACTGAATAGACATATACATAATTATCTGGGCATATAAAAATAAACATCCTACAACTTCGAAGACTATTAACGGTAGAATCAGCCGGGAGTGATGCAAGATTTGGCAACATTGAAGATGAACAACACTATATAATCATATAAACATCAAAACCACACCTACAACATTCAATTAAACATTACGTACGTAGAAGCACAAATAAAATACATATAGAAACGTTGACCCTGGAGGGCATATTTGGTGTTGTTTTAGTCTTCAAACCTAATATGGTTCCAGACTCCAAATCAATGTAGCAAGCATACTACATTCCATAACAGATGCATACAAGGTCATAAAATTGAATTTGCATGAAGCTACCAAAGGTCAAATAACATAGACTTATATGCAAATTGGGAATGGAATGTTAGCTGATAAAGTTAAACATGTTTGCACTTAGTGTACATATGTCAGTCAGTATATTGCATAGCATGGAGTAACCAAATGTCAAACACAGAGACTTATAAGTTGGGAATAGAATGTTAGCTGATAGGAGTTGAACATGTTTGCACTTACTGCACATATGGCGGTCAGTATATTACATCGCATACCTTTCCTTAAAAGCAATTTCATCAAATTGTCGTGCTACATAGGAATTAAGACTGGCTTCCTGTACGAGATATCTCAGCGGCATTCTATCGAGCACATGGTATATAACTTTTGTAGAGTCGTTCACATAATCACATCCAGTTGCAACAACACAGGAGAAGGAACTGCCGAGAACATCAAATCTGTGCAGAAACCAAAACCTATACCATACATCCATACATGTGCTATCTCGAGGCTCTAATAAGAAAATAGATCTTCATATCCATCAATATTCAATACCAATGAATGAAGAGAATACATCGCCCCTGTTGCGAGCAGCACGCGATGCGTCTGCCTGCGCTGTCTAACATTCTCAAGTCTGCCTGCGCTGTCTAACATTCTCAACCGAGAAACCGTGTATTTTCATCGAGAAATGCTGTTTCTCGAATTTTCAGTCAAAATTCAACCAATATCATCGTCTTCCGATTACACCAAACGAAATCTGATTTTCCGCTTCAAACAAGCAGCAAGTTAAATTGCATGTACATATGCAGCCCTAAATTACAAGATTATGCAAGTAAAGCGAGTGAAGTTGGAATCCTGGAAGGCTCCATTTGCATAATCAGTGACGGAGCTGGGGCTGCTGTGCTTCGTTCTGGGACTACAATACAAGAGTAGGGGTCGATTCAGGTAGTACTTGTGTAAGGTTTCCAGTAGCAGCAAGGCATTTCTTCAGCTCTCAACCTTGAGCATAGATGATATACCTCAGCAAGTCGGCATGGCTACTACTTTGGTGGGCGACGATCGTGGTACAATATGTCATGAATATTTTCCTTGATATAATTGGCCGTTTTGTTTAGATTCTTCGCGACCCCTGAAGCGACCAGTCCAGCACTCTTCTTAAACCTGTGCCATCCGTATACATCAGCAAGGCAATATATCCTAGTGGGGGCTGGGGACAGAGAAAAGCTATGGACAGTAACTTTCCTCTCCAAGAATTCCTGCCTCGACAAGTTCGCAGGTCTCTGTTGTCCTTGTTGGTGAGAGCGGGTGGTAGCTGCTGCTAAAGGAAACATGAAACGTGCTCAGTAGGAACAAATAGTTCCATCTTTAGAAGAGGATGGAGCAATAGATATAACATCAACAGAAGACTTCACATACCATCCTTTGTAACATGTGCTGGAGCTTGTTCAGCTGCGGATGGTTTTCTCTCGACCAATCTGCTGTCCACCAATAACTGCAGGGACATTTCTCACTCCTATTAGGACTGCACATAAGCTTATCATATGATAAGCTTCAACAAATATAAAACGTATGGTACACCTATTAGTTAATCTTAAAATTTATACGTGCTATTAGGAGGTAGAAAGTTCATTCATTGCATTCAAAGAGCACAGCATTCTCAAGAACAGAATCTGACAACAAAGCATATGTACCCCCTCAGTTCTTTTTTATCTGTCGCAATTTAGTTTAAAAATGAACTAGCGGGCGACAAATATTCGACACCGGAGGTAGTAGTTTTTTTTTGTTACCATTCATTCATATTCAGTGGGATTGAACCAAAGGATTCACATAAGTCATATCTGCTGATGAATCTTTTCAGGGTGATTAGGAATCAAAGCAGTGATTCTTTGTAGTGCACGAGGCAGTCAAAAGGTGAAACCAAATTACAGGGTTAGATCAGAACTGTTTTTTTTTTCATATGGTGATGATGGTGCTGGTGGTAAGAAGGAAACACTCAAAAGAAGGTCAAGATTCAACAAAAAGGTGTGGTAAGAAAAAAGAAACTTTCAAAGCAATAGCAAACATAAGGGCAACAGTAATGGAACACCTCTCCTGCTAGGAGGGTAACAAAATTTGTCTACCCTTGTAGTTGTAGGGTTGTATATGCACTAGCATTATCACGCATCTGTGTAGTTAATCACGGAATTACTGTTCATAAACCTTTATAAGCTATAAATCCTGTTCTTACATGAGTTATATGGCCTGCTGATTTGTCAGAATGTTGGCAAAACCTTGCATGAAGGGAAGGATGCAAGATACTCACTGGTCATGATTTTGGTATACTACAACAAAATCTGAGGAAATTCGTGACCCTGTACTATGTTCTAATCACACACTACATATACTGTGCTATGTTTCCTAGATATGAGAAACAAATGAGAAATTCTGGTATACTACAACAAAATCTGAAGAAATTCCTGGCCTGTACTATGTTCCAATCACTCACTAGTCACCACATATGGCCATATGCTGTGCTATCTTTCCTAGATATGAAATTTAACAGAAACAAATGAGATACACCGACACACGTGCTGGCAGCAGCATTGGGCCCTTGGCCAAAAAAGAAAAAGAAAAGGAAAATATGCTAAGTTCAGAGATTCTCAGATTGTGAAAGGAGAGGAAAACCAACCTCGAGGCCCCTGCAATACGGCAACAACGTCTTGCCCTCGCCCTCACCACCTTGGCCGTCCCTGTTCACGAATATGGAGTAACCCGCGCACCCGTACCTGAACCGCCTGAGATCATGCCCCTGCGCTGTCGCGTCCTCCTTAGGCTCATCCACCACGTAGTTAGGAACTAACACACCAAATCATCAATAGCCTCATGAGATCTTCGGGTCAGGCGTAACTCAAGTCAGACTTCTTTTTTTCTTTCAACTTTCAAAGAAATAAATTCGCATACAAAAGCAAACAACTTTGTGGATTCGGCTGCAAATATCAATCAAACAGACTGCAGAGCTCCGGCGTATCGGGTTAGGGTTTGTGACCTTGGGGGATGGAACGGGGGATCCCAACGCAGATTGGGTTGTAGCCGCGGGACTTGAGCACTGACGAGTAGTAAAGGCAGCCCTTGCACGACTTCCCCTTCCGCGGCGGAGCCGTACCAGAGGTACCTCCGGAAGCCGCGGCGCCGGACACCGATGATGCCCCCACTACCATCCCACTTTCCCCCTCGCTCCTGTACCTCCGTGTCTGTCCGGCGGGTGACGGCGAAATTAGCTATCGAAGCGAGAGAGAGAAACTGTCCAGGCATACACCAGCAAACGGAATATTTAGGGTCTATTTGGTTGGGTTGTGGCCGTGAAAAAAGTTGCTGTAGGCTGTGAGCTGTGGAAAAAGCTGCTGTAGGCTGTAAGCTGTTAAAAAGCTAAAAATCGTTTGGTGGAAAATACTAAAAGTCGTTAAAAATTCTTCGATATATGTTTTTATAGTTTCATCCGAAAAGCCACTAAAAGCAGGTCCAGGGGTGCTTTCAGATTTGCACTATGAGAAAGTCGGCTTTTAGAAAAAACTGCTTCCTAGATCCAGCCCTTTGGTTGGCTTTTGGCTTTTAGGGGGGCAAAAGCCAAAGCCAAAAGTCAAACTAAACACACCCTTAAGTATTTAGCGTGCGTTTGTTTCCCATTACTAAATTTTAAATTTCAGTCACATCAAATATTTGATACTAATCAGAAATGTTAAATATAGTCTAATGACAAAATTAACTATATAGATGAGACTAAAGGACAAGACAAACTTATTAAACATAATTATTTTGTGATTCCTACGTGTGATGCTGCAGTAACTGTTTGATAATCATAGATTAATTAGAGTTAATAAATTTATCTCCTCATTTTCTTTATCTATGTATTTAGTTTTATAATTATATTATATTTAATAACTATAATTGTTATTCAAATATCCGATGTGCCACATACTAAATTTTAGTCAAGAAACCAAACACTCGCTTAACATGATTGACCACTCTAAAGACGACACTTTTAGAATGTTTATAACACATTTCATACTACAAAACGGAAGATGTTACACTTTTGTCATTTTGTTCTATGTGGCTTGTCGCGTTTGCACGTCACATCCTTACCATCATGGATGGCCACACCAAAAGTCTTTTTTGACCCTCGCTTGACACCACCTCCATTTGGCCTCGTTGTCTCGTCTTCTTGCAAGTGGCTCACAATCTAAGTCGTGTGGGGCCGATGTGGTGAGAAAGAACGGTGACGAGCAGAAGCCGCTCTCGAACGTGACACAACAACAAGCAAAGGTGAGGTTTCGCTCACCCAGCTCGATCTGGTCCATCCACGACAGCAGCGCCCTCCTAGACGCAGTCCTCGCACATGTCCCCGGTGTCTGCACATGTCCTCACATCTTAAGATGGTGGTGCTTGTTAATCTTGGAGGTTGCATCCTCTAGATGGAAAAGCGGCGTGTGATGCCTGATGTTAGAAGGTTGTGTGTGGCTCCAGAGAAGGCTTTGCGAGGGGTACCATGATCGCAAACAGTAACAATAGTAGAGCAGGGTATGAAGAGTGGTCAAATGATCTAACCAAATCAAAGTGCTAGAGCTCTTGTGTAAACAGTCGCTTTGGTGGAGAGAGTAAGCTCGTATGCTTACCATAAGAAAGAGGATCGACGTAAACATTGAACTTGCTTTAACGAGGATTTAGTTATTGGTAAACCACTAAACCTTAGGATAAAAATCATTGTGTCAAATTTGTCTTCATGCTCGTTTGCAATCCTATAACACAAGCTTGTTTCACTTGTTTTACTTATGTTTATGTTGTTTTTCTTGTGCTTGCTTAGCTTATGTAGCTAAGTTGTTGTAGCTCTCTAAGACAGCCTCTAGCAGTTCACTCATATGGTCACTCAAAACATTATTTTACACGGTTTTGTACTATAGACCGCACTGTTCGCATAGTAGAGTTTCAATACGTGAATGAGGATGGACAAGTTGTTGGAGATAGTCTAATTTAGCTTGTGTTCTTTGCTAGTTGAGTGGTGCTAATGTTGCTTAGACTTTGCACTTTACTTACTAGTATGTGCATGAGTTTTTAGTGTGTTTAGTTCACTAGTTGCATAGGTCTCTGTGACCTTGCTAACAAAAATTGTTTAGATGAACTTCTACTAACTCGACATCTTAGTTATTTAACTAAAATTTCTTATATAATGCTTGTATGATAGGTGAAAGGGAAATAGGGTTAACCTTTTCCTATAAATAATTTTGGTGGTTGATTGCCCAACACAAATAATTGGACTAACTAGTTTGCTCTAGATTATATGTTCTACAGGTGCATAAAGGTTCAACATAAACCAATAGAAGATAAAAGATAGGGTTCAAATTCAAAGGAGCAAGAACCTTGAGAGTGCCCTAGTTTGGCGCATTGGACTGTCCGGTGTGCCACCGGACAGTGTCCGGTGCACCAGGACCGTACAAGTCCAAACTCGCCACTCTCGGATTTTTCCAATGCCGCTCCGCTATAATTCACCGGACTGTCCGGTGTGCCACCGGACTGTCCGGTGTGACAACGGAGCAATGGCTCTTCGGCGCAACGGTCGACTGCATAGTGCCCCTGACAGCGCTACAGTTCGCGGCAGAAGTCAGAGAGAGGTCAGAGGCGCACCGGACAGTGAACAATAGCTGTCCGGTGCGGCACCGGACTGTCCGGTGCCACTAGAAGTCAGCGCTCCAACGGTCAACTGCGTCAGAACCCTAACAATTGGGAGTCGTGGCTGGCACACCGGACAGTGTCCGGTGGTGCGCCGGACTGTTCGGTATGCCCATCGACAGCAGCCTACCCCAACGGTTGTTTTGGTGGGTGAGGGATATAAATACCCCTCAACCACCACCACTTCAACCATCCAAGCATTCAGCACTCTTCATTCAATACAAGAGCAAAGTGCAACACTCTAAGACACAAATCAAAGCCACTGATCCAATCAAAGTCTCCAATTCAATTCTAGTGTTTTAGGACTTGTGAGAGGATCGTTCTTGTGTTTCTTTGTTGCTCTTGTTGCTTGGTTGGCTTTCTTCTTTCTCTCATTCTAATTCTTAAAGCCTTGTAAGCGAAGCAAGAGACACCAATCGTGTGGTGGTCCTTACGGGGTCTAAGTGACCTGAGAAATCAAGGAAGAAAGCTCACTCGGTCTAGGTGACCGTTTGTCGGTGTTTTGGGTCCTACCGCGCACCTAGGGTTACCCCTTGAGGTGCTTTTTGGAGTAGGACGGTGTAACCGACTGTAACTCAATGGTTCGTGCTAGATGCACGAGAGACAGTAGACAATTTTGCACAGGTTCGGGCCGCTTTGAGACGCGTAACACCCTACGTCCTGGTGTGGATCTTTTACGTGGTGGGTTACAGAGGAATTCTCTAGCACGAGGAATGCTAGAGAGCTAGGTGGATGGCTGATGAATGAGATGAAGATCATTTTGATGGGGTGCCCCCTAGGCCTTATATACTCGACCGTGGGGCAATACATGGGATATGATAACAACGTACGCCTAAGCAATAGTGAACCGACTAAACTTATCTTCCTATGATCCTGCCGACTTATCATCGATTAGTTCCGATGTCTGAGGGTGCTGTGCGGGAGAATCGGATCACTACTGCGGATAGCGCTTGAACTCAGCGAACCGCACGGGTTTGAGTTGGTCTGATCTCGTGTTGATCCAATCCGCCGAAAGTTCTTCCCCTGGCCCACGAAGGGATGGCCTTGCGAAATAATGGGCCTAGGGCCCTTCGCGAGGCCTTCTTGCCTTCTAGTGGACCCAGGGGATATCTGTCCCCCATAAGCCCCCAATCTTTGTGTTGATTTTGAAATAATTGGCTCAAAGATTCCAGGTCCAGCTTGCAATTTTTAAACATGTTTGCTAAGTCGTTGCCTCTAACTCTAAGTGACTTGGTAAAAACGATCTTCTGTCATCTTCTTTTGGCATCATTCCACAGTCTTTTGCTTTAATCTTCAGGAATCGATGCTCTGTTCATGCTTTGGAGATCAACATTTTGTTCTCAGGGGTTAAGGATTCATTGGGTGCACCGGAGGTGCACCCAATGGGTATAGCCCCCGAGCTTTGAGTGGATTACTGAAAATAATCCACTCAAAGGTCTTCATCCCATGCTTTTTTAGAAATCATTGTCTCTGACTTGTACTCATGCCTTTGAAATCAGCATTTTGCCCTCAACCTATGCTTTAGAGACCAACATTTTGTTCTCGGGGTTTTAGGATTCATTGGGTGCACTGAAGGTGCACCCAATGGGTGTAGCCCCCGAGCTTCGAATGGATTACTAGAAATAATCCGCTCGAAGGTCTTCATCTCAGGATTTTTTAGAAATCATTTTCATCTTCATCTCATGCCTTAGAAATCAGCATTTTAACGTTAGTTCATGCTTTAGACATCAGCATTTCATCTTTTGGAGTTAACGATTCATTGGGTGCACCAGAGGTGCATCCAATGGGCGTAGCCCTTGAGCTTTGAGTAGATTACTAGAAATAATCCTCTCACAGGTCTTCATCCCATGCTTTAGAAGTCAACATTTTATCCTCACTGAATGCCTTAGAATTCAGCATGATATCATCAACTTTATGCTTTAGAAATCAGCATACAGTTTTGCCTTTGAGATCAACAACACGATCTACCCATGTCCTGTTGAAATTTATTTGATCTGCGACAAATTGGACATCCGGTAGATGGCCCTTGGCTGGTCTTCCTTTCACTTCATGCTTCAATGCTCATGTTGATTAGACTTGTACTTCATCAGCTATTTGTGGCTTTCCTCCGATCTCGATCGATATCTTCTTTTTGTCTTGATACATTCATTGCGTATACTGTATGGATGTGACTGTTTGGGAAAATCTATTGAAAGTTCATGGACATCCCCCCAATGGGTGTAGGCAAGGGACGGCTTGGTGCGCTGAGCGTTTAGCAAACTGTCCCTGAGTAGTAACTTGACGTGACCATGGGTGTAATCATATCGTCCATGCAGTTGACTTGAGTCCCAATGGGTGTTGTGTTGCGTGAAACAGCGTCAGCCGCCTGACTTGTTTCCAGACGATTTGAATTGCTTATTGAATACTTGTGACTGTTCAGTGGCCGTGGTAGGAGATGAGCGATTATCTTCTTCCTCTATAAATAGAACACTTGCTTCTCTGGCGTCTTCACACATCTCTCTGTCGCTTGTTGCTTGCTCTCCTCTTTTCTCTTCTACTCCACCATGGGCAAGAGCAAAAAGGGTGGAAGCACATCGCACCATTCCGGCGACAAGCAGAAGCGTGAGCCGACCCCTCCCTCGGAGGACTTCGGCGATTCCGAGTACTCGGAGGAGAAGTTTTCCTCCAAATCCGAGGGATCGCCAGTCTACACCTCGCCCCCGGCATTGTCCGAAGACTCGAACGATTCCCAAGGGATCGTCGCCGAGGTGTGGACATATATCCGGGCCGTCGAGCGCTCTGGGCTCGAGGGCTTGGATGAGTCGGAGGTCTCCTCAGACGAGGAGGACTCCTCTGACTCGTCCGAGGAGGGGAGCGGCGGTGACGGCGACGACGAGGGTGACGACGCGACGGAGGCAACGGCAAGGGCGACGGCAAGGTCGGCGACAACAGTAGCAGGGCCAGTGGCAAAGCGCCACTAGCTTAAAATATTAGCAAGATAAGTAGTATTAGTATTAGTAGAATAATGTAGTAGTAGTTAGTAGTATAGTGTAGTGTAAGTAGTGTAGTAGTGTAATGTAGTAATGTAATGTGTTGAAAAATGGGAGGAAGGCCGGCTCATAATGAGTCGGTCTTTGAATTTGTGAAAGAACTTCTCCCTTTATATAATGAAGAATGTTGGCTCTTATGCATATCTTTTGCCTTTCTGATGCCCCTTTATAGTAGATCAACAACTTGTACTTATGCCCAACGTAGCCATTGTTCTTAGAAGTAATTCTTGAGTAACGACTTGTTACTGTCGGGCCGTATTTAATTCTGCCTGCGTTTTATGTGGAGAAAAAACGGCTGAGTTGATGTTGGTGCCTTCAAAGGCAATATCCGAGTCGTGCTTAATCACGTCGGTGTTTTAGAAGTAACAACCGGGTGGTGCTGGGCCACGTCGTCATTTTAGAAGTAACAGTCAAGTGGTTTCTAGTGACGTCGGTGTTTTAGAGGTAACAACCGAGTGATGCTGGATCACGTTGACGTTTTAGAAGTAACGGTCGAGTGGTTTCTGGTGACATTAGCGTTTTAGAGGCAACAACTGAGTCATGAAGTCCTGCCTTTTTCCCGAGTGATGACTTAGCGCTTTTAGAAATAGTATCTGACCCGAGAAAACCCCATTTGCATCACGTCGTCACACGCCTCCGTGTCCTGAGCCCTAACCTTGCTTTTTGCCTCCAAACATCCTCTGTTTTCCTTTGATTTTGCTTCCGCCCAATTCGCCGACGAGATTGTGATGGCGCCCAAGCGAAAGAACTAGAATTCCGCTACTGCGGTCATTCCTCCTATCGATCCCAACAGCCAATTGCCTTTCGCATGTAATCATATGTCTGTTGTTTCCGAGTCGGATCTTCTCCATCTTGTCGATGTCAGAATTCTTCCTTCCAAGGAGCTTTGTTCTTGGTGGATTTGTCGTGGGGTTACTGTCCCGACAGAGGACACCCACGAGTCCATTGTTTATGTTCCTTTTCTTATTCGTGGTCTTGCCCTTCCCATTTCTCCTTTCTTTCGCGGTCTCCTTGACTTTTACCATCTGAATCTGACTCACCTGAATCCCAACTCTATTCTGCAAATTTCTATCTTTGTTCACTTGTGTGAGGCCTACCTTGGAATTCTTCCTCACTTCGGTTTGTGGAAATACTTGTATCACTGTCGCCCTGGGATGGCTGGGGGGCAGCATCAGCTTGTGGGCGGTGCGAGCTTGGAGATGCGCCGTGGGAGGAAAACAGAATACCTCGATATCCCACTTTAGGACAGTATTAAAGGATGACACTTAGAGTGGTTCATTGTGGATAATCATGGTAACTCCATCCCCCCTCGGTCAGGGAGACAACCGGATGTGCGCACTCCGAGTTGGATTGAGTCTCCCACAGCCCTGGAAGTAATAGAGGCCAAGGTTCTGCTTGCTAAAATTTGTTTACTGAAGGAGAGAGGTCTGACCGCTGAAGCTGTGGTTGCAGACTTTGTGTTTAAGAATATTCAGCCTCTGAAGGATAGAGCATACCTGGCTTACTTATACAGTGGTATCGCCGACTCAACCCAGGTTACCAACAAGAGAATTCCTGCTGTGGATTTGGTGAGCCGACTGAAAATGATTCTTAGGGGCAAAGTATCAAATATTGGTGCTCTTGTTGCATATTCTGCCTAGAATCTGCCATCTTTCAAGTCCTTTTTCGATTTTGTGTCCAATCCTCCTGATAGTGACAGTGGTTTGGGTCTTAGAGTGCGACCCTCTCTCGAAGAAGTTCAGGTTCTGGTTGCTTCACTTGATTATCTTCCCAATGATGATAGGCAAGTTCACTTTGAGATGCCTATGAATCCGGGTGACACAGAGATAAGTGCTATGCTGGACATGTTGGCTGGAGATTCTTCTGACTCAGTCCCTACTGAGCCAATGGCTGTCGCAACTATCTTAGAGCCTGGAAAAATCGTGTATACTCGAAGGCCTGAGGGTACTCGTCTGAAACGTCTCCGCCAGGTCAGTCGTCCAACTGCACCTGCCGAGGGGAAGAAAAAGAAAAAGAGATGGCTTCGACGAGTGTCGTGTTTGGACCAGGGTGCTGGCCCTTCTGCTCCTACCGCTGAGGGAGTACCGGTGGAACTCTTTACTGGAGCTGAACCCAATGTCGCCAGAGTTGATCCCAATGGGTGTGGCCCTACTAGAGTTGAACCTAATGAATGTGACCCTGATGATGCTGAACCCAATGGGTGTGACCCCGCTAGAGCTAAAACCAATGGGTGTGACTCTGCCATTTATGGTCTGGATTGTTGACGAGGACGAAGAAGAAGAAGAAGTCCTGTTGATTCAGAAGAACAGTCGACGTTACAGAGTCAGTGGGGGAGTAGTGGTATTCCTTATCTAGCTCTATCTGCTCTTGTTGGTTTGCAAGAATTATCCATAGCCAATTTTGATCAAGCTCTTGAGGATGTTGTCCCTGAAGATCTGCTATCCGAGTCCACTGATGGTGATATGATGGACGTCTGCTCTGACATTCCAGATGTGGGATTAGAGGTATCCCGGGCAGCGTCTCGTGCATCGTCGACCTTGGAGGGCGGTCTTCGGAGCCAAGAGGTTGGTCAAGGTTGTTCAATTCCCATGGAGGTGAATGAGAGTCCTTCAGCCTTAGAGGTGGCTGTTGCAGAGAACCTAGTTCTCAAGGATGGTGACAGCGGTTGCCCAGCCCCTAAGGGTGTTGCCGGTAATGATCCGGCTCGGGTGGGTAGCGCAAGCTGCGACCCAGCCCCCGAGGGTGTTGTCGGTGGTGATTCGGCTCCGATGGGCAGTACGGGCTGCAACCCAGCCCCCGAGGGTGTCCGAGCGGGCTTCTCTTCTCATACCTCCATGGATGTCCACGTCCGATCCTCTCCACCACATTCTGGAGGTGTACTAGCAGTGCATGCTTCAATTGAAGGAGTCACCTTAGAGGTCGGCACACTGGATGCTGAAGCTCTGATGCCTGTTGGTGGCATCGAATTGATCCCTGGTGATGTTCCTTTATCGAGCCATCATCTAGCTTCTCGTGACTTGGGATTTCCGCCGTTCTTCTCTAATCTTTAGGTAACTTAGTTTTTCCTGTTCTGGCTATACTCCTGGTAAAATGATATCTTTGTACTCATTTGTTTGTAATATCAGGCTTTGGTTGACGGGATGGCTGGTCAATTGAGATCACAAGGTGCCTCTGTCCCGGAAGGAGCTCTGTCCCTGACGTAGTGGAATCCGTTGCTGCTTCAGAAACAGATATCTGATTTGAAAATGGCAAATGCTGGTTAGTGTCTTTGCTTCTTCCTTGGCTACTTGATTAGTCTGTTTTAAACTGTGTGCCCTTCTTCAACCGTTTTTCATTAGATATGGCCCGATGGTGCTCTGAACTCGAAGAAAAGTGCTCCCAAGGTCAGATCGATCTGGCTCGGGTTTCTGCCTCCTTAGATGACGCCCATTCATTGAATTCCTCTCTTAGTGCTTAGCTTGACTCTGAAAGGGCGGCTAACGAGGTAAGCTTGCTTGACTTTCTCTGCTGTGTTTTTTTGCTTACTGGATGTTGAAAGCTGATTCTTGTCTGTAGGAAGAAAAATGTGTACTTGCGGCTTCTCGCGATAATCTTGATAGGTTGTATCGTGATGCCAGCAATTCTCTGACTATCATGGAGAGGAGCCATCGTTTTACCATGGCAGATTTGGATCACCACCGTCATGAACTGCAAGCTTCTCAGGATGAGGTCCTGCGTCTTAGGCAATTGGTGTCGAGCAAAGATTCCATCATCAAGGATCTGCGTGCCTCCAAGAAGTCAGTCGCCCAGGAGCTAGAGGCCGCTCGACTAGCCACCAAAGCTGCAGAAGATAACTTCATCATTCTGAAGGCCCAGCGCGATAAGGCCATGGACAAAGCCATTCGTGCGTGGCAGATCTTGATGAGGAGGCCGGGTGTGGTTGTTCCTGATGATATAGTTGCCGATGTCAAGGCTGCTCCTGACTCCTCGAGTCGCCCTTCTTCATCGGTTGCTCCTGAGAAAGATATTACCAAGTAGAGATACTGAATACATTCATGATGTATATGTGATCAATGTGCCTGAATACTTTGTTTAGAACGTGTTCTTGGTACTGGATGCTATTTTTTGTTTTTCTGTTGTTTGAATTCAACAGTTGTCACGATTGCAGAAATAAATATAGTGTGCTGGTTTCGAAGTTTCTTTTTTCTTTTTGTGAGGCATAGAGATCGCCTTAAGACGAGTGATCGTAAGCATGTTTATGCTAAGTCAAGTGGACATCAGCATGTTGCACCGCCTTAAGTCAATGCTGACTTAAGCCAATTGCTCCATTAGTAGGGTATAGTGGTCACCCTAAGTTAAGTAAGCGTGAGCATATTGCACTGTCTTAAGTCCCTGCCGACTTAAGTCGATTTCTCCGTTAGTAGGGTATAGTGGTCACCCTAAGTTAAGTAAGCGTGAGCATGTTGCACCGTCTTAAGTCCCTGCCGACTTAAGCCAATTGCTCTGTTAGTAGGGTATAGTGGTCACCCTAAGTTAAGTAAGCGTGAGCATGTTGCACCGTCTTAAGTCCCTGCCGACTTAAGCCGATTGCTTCGTTAGTAGGGTATAGTGGTCACCCTAAGTTAAGTAAGTGTGAGCATGTTGCACCGTCTTAAGTCTCTGCCGACTTAAGCCGATTGCTCCGTTAGTAGGGTATAGTGGTCACCCTAAGTTAAGTGGGCATGCAGATTCATAGTAAGTAGTTCGAGTGCCTTTGAGAATGAAGACTTTTTATTGATGATGTATTTTCTGATTACAGAATACAATGCTGCCCCGATAGCTTTTGAAATCTAGCTAGGGGTAAAACTTCCTGAGGTGCTCTATATTCCATGAATTTCCTATTTCCGTGCCATCCATTTGAGTAAGCCGGTATGATCCTGGTCGGGTAACTTCTGCTACTACAAATGGCCCTTTCCATAATGGTGACAATTTGTGTCGTCCTTTCCATGTTAGAATTCGACGAAGGACCAAGTCTCCCACTATGAAAGATCGATGTCGAATAGCCTTATCATGATAGCGCCTCAGGGTTTGCTGGTACCTGGCTGACTGAATTAATGTATTCAATCGCTCTTCTTCTAGTACATCAATATCCTCCAACCTGGTAGCCTCTGCCTCGGCTATGTTTTCGAAGACCAATCTTGGTGCTCCAAACCTAAGGTCGGCAGGTAGCACTGCTTCCGAACCATAGACCATGAAGAAAGACGTGTTCCCATGCAAGGCTCTGCTAGGTTGAGTTCTTAGGCTCCAAACCACATATGACAACTCTCTGATCTATTTTCTTGCGAACTTTTCATTTTTGCTGAAGACTTTCTTCCTGAGTGCTTCCAATATCATTCCATTAGCCCTCTCTACCTGACCGTTGGCTCTTGGGTGTGCTACTAATGCATATTTGATCTGGATGCTTTTTTGTTCGCAGAAATCAAAGAATTCCGAGCTGGTGAAATTGGATCTCAAGTCCGTTATAATGTTAATCGGTATTCCGAACCTGAATATTATATCTTGTATGAATTCTACTGCTTTAGCCGAAGTTAGAGAAGCAATGGGTTTGTACTCTATCCATTTAGTGAATTTGTCAATGGCAACCAGCACGTGAGTGTCTCCTCCCTGAGCTTTCTTGAAGGGTCCAATCATGTCCAGTCCCCAACACACAAATGGCTATGTTACGGGTATGGTTTACAGTTGCTGTGCTAGTAAATGCTGCTGCTTTGATAAGTATTGGCAGGCGTCACACCTCTGGACTAACTCGGTTGCATCGTGCTTTGCGATCGGCCAGTAGAAACTAAATCTGAAGACCTTTCCCACCAGTGTTCTAGGTGCTGCATGTATTCCACACTATCCGACATGGACCTCATCTAATAGTTGTTTCCCAGTGGCCGAAAGAATGCACTTCATGAGGACTCCCAATGCATCTCTTCTATACAGTGTATCCCCAATGAGGGTGTAGTGTGCTAACTATCTTGCGATGTGCTCCGCTACAGCTTTATCATCCGGCTCCTCTTCATTCTTTATATGCTTGATGATAGGTTCCCTCCAGTCATTAGTCTGACTGTGGCTGGCTTAAAACATTGCACTCTTCTGCCCGATCTGAGGAAATACTCGGGTGTGGTACCTCTTGGATGAAAACTCCGGGTGGAACCTGAGTCCGACTGGATTCTAGCTTTGACAATGCATCTACCGTAGCGTTGCGTTCTCTTTCCACGTGATGGAACTCCAGCCCTTCAAATCTGTCTTCCAGTTTTCGGACGGCTGTGCAATACTTGCCCATGGAGTCATTCGAGCAATCCCATTCTTTATTTATCTAACTTATGACCACTAGTGAATCTCTATATACCATCAATCTTTTAATGCCCAGTGATATAGCAATGTTCAATCCGTGGATCAAAGCTTCATATTCTGCTGTATTATTGGATGTTGGGAATAATAATTGGAAAGCATATTTGAGTTGATCACCTCTAGGAGCAATGAAGAGGATTCCTGCGCCTGCTCCTTGCAATTTCAGCGAGCCATCAAAATACATCCGCCATACTTCTGCAGCCTCTGGGTTATCGGGTACTTGTTGCTTGGTCCATTTTGATACGAAGTCAACTAGTGCCTGAGTTTTTATTGCAGTGCGAGGCCGAAACTCAATGTCGTGAGCCCCCAGCTCGCAGGCCCACTTGGCTATTCTTCCAATGGCTTCTTTGTTGTGGAGAATATCCCCTATTGGAAATCCAGTGACTACTATGACTTTGTGTTCGTCAAAGTAGTGATGGAGCTTGCGTGCAGTTAGAAGTACTGCGTACAATAGTTTTTGAACTTGGGGATATTTCTTCTTTGATGGTCCCAGAACTTCACTGATGAAATAAACTGGGTGTTGTACTGGATACACATGCCCTTCCTTTGCTCGCTCGACTACTAACGCGGTGCTCACCACGTGAGTCGTGCAAGGGATGTATAATAGCAGATCTTCGGCCGACTGATTCGGCGTAGCTCGACGTGGCGGTTTTAGTACTGGTGGCGTGGCCAAGAACCTTTTTAGTGCATTGAGAGCTTCCTGTGCTTCTGTGGTCCACTGGAACTTGTCCACCTTCTTGAGCAATTTGTAGAATGGCAAGCCTTTTTCTCCTAGTCTTGATATGAATCTGCTCAGAGCTGCCATGCATCCAATAAGCCTCTGTACTTTCTTCTGCGATCGTGGTGCTTCCATTCTCATGATAGCTTCGATTTTCTCCGGGTTGGCTTCAATTCCTTGGTAGCTAACAATGAATCCTAGCAGCTTCCCAGCTGGCACTCCAAAGACACATTTTTCTGGATTGAGCTTCCATCGATACCACCTCAGACTGTTGAAGACCAGCCGCAAATCTTCAATAAAGTTTTCTGAGTTTTCTGTTTTGATCACCACATCATCAACATAAGCTTCCACTCGCTTGCCCCAGTGATCGGCTAAGCATGTTTGAATAGCTCTTTGGTAAGTTGCTCCAGCGTTTTTGAGGCCAAACGACATGGAGGTATAGCAGAAAGCTCCAAACGGGGTGATGAATGCAGTTTTTTCCTCATCTTCTTTTGCCAGGCTAATCTGGTGATATCCGGAGTAGCAATCCAAGAAGGACAACATAGAACACCCGGCTATCGAGTCTACCACCTGGTCTATTCTAGGAAGCCCAAAGGGATCCTTCGGACAGTATTTGTTGAGATCTGTATAGTCGACGCACATGCGCTAATCCACTTTATTCTTTTTTAGTACAAGGACTGGGTTTGCTAACCACTTAGGATGTAGTACTTCTCTAATGAATCCTGCTGCAACTAGGCAAGCTAGCTTAGTGCGGATGGCTTCTCTTTTGTCGAGTGTGAAATAACGCAACTTTTGTCGGATCGGCCTCGCCTGGGGATAGACCTTCAGTTTGTGCTCGGCCAGCTCTCTTGGGACTCCTGGCATATTCGCAGGTTGCCATGCGAATACGTCTCAGTTATCTTGCAGGAATTGGACGAGCGCGCTTTCCTATTTGTCATCTAGGCTGGAGCTGATGATGGCAGTCTTGCGTTCGTCAGCGAACCCGAGGTTGATTCTCTTGGTTTCCTCAGTCGGTCGCATAGAGGTCATGGCTTGAGCTTCATTCACAGGTACTGAAAGGTCCTCCTCAGGCTTTGAGTTCGCCTGCGTAGAAGAAGTCGTCGATGGTTTGGTGGTGAGGGCCGCCTGAATGGCCACTCAGAAACATTCCACGGCGCCTTGGAAGTCAGCGCACACAGTGATGATTCCTTGTGGTCCTGGCATCTTCAATATCATGTACGTATAATGCGGGATGACCATGAATTTTGCCAACCCCGGCCTGCCGATGATGGCGTTGTATCCACAGTCGAAGCTCGCCACTTCGAACCTCAGGTACTCGGTTATGTAGTTGTCTGGAGTACCAAAGGTGACTGGCATGTAGATGTGTCCGAGTGGGTACTCTCCTTCAGTCGGCACGATGCCGAAGAAAGGAGTGTCTGACTCTTGGAGCTCTCTGAGTGCAACTCCCAAGCCTTGAAGTGTTCGAGGGAAAGTGGCGTTGATGCTTCTTCCCCCATCCACTAACACCTTTTTACCCTACTCTCTCGGATCACCGGATCGACGAGGAGTGGGTATTTGCCCGGATGGTCAAAGTTGAGCCACTGATCCGCCCGAGTGAAGGTGATCGGATGTTCGGACCATCGATATGGGGTGGGAGGACCAGTGGCCGCCACCAGTATCTGACGGTCATTGAGCTTCTGTTGCCTCTTGCTCTCTTGAGATCCGTGTCCGCCGAAGATGATGTTGACTTCTCCGTCGACACGGGGGAATGCTCCACCTCCTCCCCTTCCTGCTATTGAGGTCACCGAGGTTCTCCGGGTCCTCCTCGTGGCGGGGGAGGTGGTAGAGGCTGGAAGGGTCGGTCGTTCCCGACGGAATGCTTGAAATATCTACAGGTCCAGAGGGTGTGGCGCATGTCCTTATGGTACGGACATTGGGCATCGAGGATGTCGTCCAATGTTCGCTCGCCTCCGCGGGGTGCCCCTCAGGGCGCGGGAGACGGGTGGTCCGGCGGCGTGGACTTCGTCGCGAGGCCTCTTCTCCCAACGTTTGTCGGGTTGCTGGTTTGCGTCGCGCCGCAGTGCCGGTGGTGCAGGCTTCGTTCCCCCGATGATGTAACACCCCTGGTGTTACTGTAACTAAAACTTGAGCATGGCATCATAAACATTGGCATTGCAGATGTTTGACACACCTAGAGTGCATTTACTAGGTAAAAATTTCAAACAAGTTGTATTGTTATAACATTTTGCAAATAGAACCCTAGATAGGAAACCTGACCCTAAATAAGGCTCAAAGGGGTAAAACTTAACCCAAGATGAGAAAACCTAAAGGCTTTAGGGAAAGAGTCATAAAATGTCTCCAAAAACAAAGTTGAATCACATTTATACCCCTGGGATACCAAAAATCTCAATTGGAACCCTAGAAAACCCTAAAATCAAACCCTAGGGACCTATGTGCAAAATTAGTCCACTTTTGGACTAAAGTGCAAAAACCAAGTCAAATAAGTATCTTAAGTCATTTGGTTCACAAATGTGTGGACTTGTAAGCCAAATATTGGATTTTGGACTTAAATGCAAAATGGACCTCAATTAAGTTCTATTCTAAGTCTGAAATTCAGTGTTGAGGACTCAACTTTGGAGCCCTGTATCTTTCAAAATATAGGGCTTTTCCCTAGGGTACCACATCAAACTTGTAGACCTATTAATGGATAACAAGTTTGCTTAAGAGTGCAAGCCATGTTCTTGTGAGAAATTAGAAGATAATCTTGCCCAAAGTTGGACTGTCAGGTTGGTATAGACTGAACTTCAGATGGACAGTGACTTTGATCCAAGATTGAGAGCCATTTAGACTAAGATCCAGTGGGAATCTACCTAGGATTGCTATAACAAAGTTGTAGAGCTACTATACAGGAACAACTTTGCTGCAGAAAGTAGGCTTTGGTTCCACATAAAAATTGGAGAAAATAGGGCTCCAACTTGATCTATCAGTTAAGCTTTCTACTGAATCCGGTGCACTGTTCATCGGTTTTCAGTAACATCGCGCCGTGGATAAGGATCGGCTCGCCGGCGATAAGGATGTCGCCGTGGCTCGGGTAAGACGTCGGCGGCCACGACAAAAGTTACCGGCGACGTGTCAGAGTGTCACTGAGGTGGCAGGCTCCGGTTAAATGGCGGTCACCGCGCTGTCACCGGAATCCGCCGCGCGGGTGTGCTCGCCAGCGCAGTCACAGCTCGGGGATCTCATCCATCCTCGGCTGGCCGACTATAAATTGGGACCTGGCGTTGCTTCGTCGTTGCATCACGCGCTCAAGCGATCACTCAATTGGCTCAATTTCACTGAAGAACCCACGAGTCCTTTTGTCGGGGACCATAATTAGGGGTACCCTCAAGGCTCCTAATTCTCAGCTGGTAACCCCCATCAGCATAAAGCTGCAAAGGCCTGATGGGTGCGATTAAGTCAGGGATCAGTCCATTCGAGGGACTCGATCACGCCTCGCCCGAGCCTAGCCTCGGACAAGGGCAGCCGACCCCGGGGGATTTCCGTCTCGCCCGAGGCCCCCCTCCAGCGGCGAACATATTTCCGGCTTGCCCGAGGCCCTGTCTTCGCCAAGAAGCAACCCTGACCAAATCGCCGCACCGACCGACCAAACCGCAGGAGCATTTAATGCAAAGGTGGCCTGACACCTTTATCCTGACGCGCCCCCCAGCCGGCAGAGCCGAAGTGACCGCCGTCACTTCGCCGCTCCACTGACCGGCCTGACAGAAGGACAGCGCCGCCTGCGCCACTCCGGCTGCGGTGCCACTTGACAGAGTGAGACTAACAGGCAGTCAGGCCCGGCCGAAGGCTCCATAGGAAACTCCGCTCCGCCCGACCCAGGGCTCGGACACGGGCTAAGTCCCGGAAGACGGCGAACTCCGCTCCGCCTGACCCAGGGCTCGGACATGGGCTAAGACCCGGAAGACGGCGAACTCCGCTCCGCCCGACCCAGGGCTCGGACACGGGCTAAGACCCGGAAGACGGCGAACTTCGCTCCGCCCGACCCAGGGCTCGGACACGGGCTAAGTCCCGGAAGACGACGAACCCCGCTTCGCCCGACCCCGGGGCTCGAACTACGCCCTGGCCTCAGCCGACGGTCTCCGCCTCGCCCGACCCGGGGGCTCGGACTCGACCTCGGCCACGGAAGACAGACTCGACCTCGGCTTCGGAGGAGCTTCCACATCACCCAACCTAGGGCGCAGACCAGCCACGTCAACAGGAGGCACCATCATCACCCTACCCCGAGCTGACTCGGGCCGCAGGGAACAAGACCGGCGTCCCATCTGGCTCGCTCCGCCAGATAGGCAATGATGGCGCCCCGCATATTCTGTGACGACGGCGGCTCTCAGCCCCCTTACGGAAGCAAGAGGACGTTAGCAAGGACTCAACCGCTCCGACAGCTGTCCCTCCGCCAAGCTCCATCGCTCCTTCGACGGCCACGACATCACACCAGCTGGGTGCCAAAATCTCTCCGGCTGCCACAACGGCATGTACTTAAGGCGCTAGCTCTCCTCCGCTAGACACGTAGCACTCTGCTACACCCCCATTGTACACCTGGATCCTCTCCTTGCGCCTATAAAAGGGAGGACCAGGGCCCTCTTAGAGAGGGTTGGCCGCGCGGGGACGAGGACGAGACACGCGCTCGCTCGAAGCCGCTCGCTCCCTCTCCCGCGTGGACGCTGGTAACCCCCTACTGCAAGCGCACCCGACCTGGGCGCGGGACGAACACGAAGGCCGCGGGATTCCCACCTCTCTCACGCCGGTCTCCGGCCGCCTCGCTCTCCCCCCTTCACGCTCGCCCTCGCGCTCGACCCATCTGGGCTGGGGCACGCGGCGACATTCACTGGTCAGCTCAGGGACCCCCCGGTCTCGGAACGCCGACAGTTGGCGCGCCAGGTAGGGGCCTGCTGCGTGTTGACGAACAGCTTCCCGTCAAGCTCCAGATGGGCAGTCTCCAGCAACCTCTCCAACCCGGGACGGTGCTCCGTTTCGGGAGTCTTGAGTTCATGTCCCTCGACAGCAGCTACGACGTGATACTCCTTCCACCGCCGTGCGACAACGACAGTGGCGGCCGACAACCCGCCCGCCGGCGGTGGAATCAGCGACGTCTTCCCCGCATGGTGGAAGAACAACCTTCGAGCTCACCCCGTCCTCTCCCCCACCGACGGAGGAGAAGACGGGGCAACCAAGGCCAAGCAGGAGGCAGCGCCTCGTCGGTTGTCGAGCGAGTCGATCGCGCCGGCACCCCAACAGGGGGCGCACCGGGTATCGACTTCGCGCTTAAGACGAAGACGAGCACCGTCTCCCCGCGACACGCCAATCCCGAGCAAGAGGACGACGTCAGCACGCTCGCGAAAAGCTTGCTGGACGTCACCCTCGTACCTGAGACGACGGCGCAGTCAGTCCCCGACGTGACCTCATCGCCGCCCGTCGACCAAAAGGTACCGACCGATTCCCATCCCACGTCTTTCGGATTCAGCCTCGACCCGCCTAGCGGCCCCGCTTTGGCGGGCGCTCTCGTAGAGGCAAGTCCAAACCCTCTGGGGTTTCGTACGCGGTCACCTTGGGACCGGCTGACGGACGTCTCGACCTACGGGCCCTCTGGGTCCGAGGAAGACGATGAGCCCAGCATCTGTTGGGATTTCTCTGGACTTGGCAACCCCAGCGGCGTGCGGGACTTCATGACCGCATGCGACTGCTGCCTTTCCGATTGTTCCGACGGTAGCCGTAGCCTCGGTGACGAGGACTGCGGCCCAAGTCACGAATGCTTCCACGTCGATCTAGGGGGTCCCTCCGAAGGCAACCATCTCGGCATGCCGGAGGACGGTGATCTCCCTAGGCCGGTGCCTCGCGTTGACATCCCACGGGAGCTAGCTGTGGTCCCCGTTCAGGCGGGGGACCATGACCCACAGCTCGAGCAAATCCGCGGGGTGCAGGCCAGGCTCGACGGGGGAGCAGGAGCGCTTGAGCCGATCCGCCGGGACATCGGGCAGGCATGGGCGGGCCAACCCCCGGCCGGAGAAATACGTCATCTACCCCAGGGCTTCCAGCACCGCATCACCGACGACGTCAGGGTCAGGCCACCACCCGCATCCAGTGGGGTCGGCCAGAACCTGGCGGCAACAGCAGTGCTTCTCCGCGCGATGCCGGAGCCATCAACCACCGAGGGGCGGCGAATCCAGGGAGAGCTCAAGAATCTCCTGGAAGGCGCCGCGGTCCGACGGGCCGAGAGCTCCGCCTCCCGAAGGCAGGGGTACCCCTCGGAACCTCATGTCGCGACTTCCCGATTCATGCGGGAAGCCTCGGTCTACACCGGGCGCACGCGCAACACCGCGCCTGCGGCCCCGGGTCGCCTCGGCAACGAGCACCATCACCGCGACCGTCGGGCCCACCTCGATGAGAGGGTGCGCCGAGGCTACCACCCCAGGCGTGGAGGACGCTACGACAGCGGGGAGGATCGGAGTCCCTCGCCCGAACCACCCGGTCCGCAAGCCTTCAGCCGAGCCATCCGACGGGCGCCGTTCCCGACCTGGTTCCGACCCTCGACTACTATCACAAAGTACTCGGGGGAGACGAGACCGGAACTGTGGCTCGCGGACTACCGTCTGGCCTGCCAACTGGGTGGAACGGACGATGACAACCTCATCATCCGCAACCTCCCCCTGTTCCTCTCCGACACCGCTCGCGACTGGTTGGAGCACCTGCCTCCGGGGCAGATCTCCAACTGGGACGACCTAGTCCAAGCTTTCGCCGGCAATTTCCAGGACACGTACGTGCGCCCCGGGAATTCCTGGGACCTCCGAAGCTGCCGACAACAGCCGGGAGAGTCTCTCCGAGACTACATCCGGCGATTCTCGAAGCAGCGCACCGAGCTGCCCAACATCACCGACTCGGATGTCATCGGCGCGTTCCTCGCTGGCACCACCTGCCGTGACCTGGTGAGCAAGCTGGGTCGCAAGACCCCCACCAGGGCGAGCGAGCTGATGGACATCGCCACCAAGTTCGCCCCCGGCCAGGAGGCGGTCGAGGCTATCTTCCGAAAGGACAAGCAGCCCCAGGACCGCCCATCGGAAGATACCCCCGAGGCGTCAACTCAGCGCGACGCCAAGAAGAAGGGCAAGAAGAAGTCGCAAGCGAAACGCGACGCCGCCGACGCGGACCTTGTCGCCGCCGCCGAGTACAAGAACCCTCAGAAGCCCCCCGGAGGTGCCAACCTCTTCGACAAGATGCTCAAGGAGTCGTGCCCCTATCACCAGGGGCCCGTCAAGCACACCCTTGAGGAGTGCGTCATGCTTCGGCGCCACTTCCACAGGGCCGGGCCACCCGTGGAGGGTGGCAAGGCCCGCGACGACGACAAGAAGGAAGATCACCAGGCAGGAGAGTTCCCCGAGGTCCGCGACTGCTTCATGATCTATGGTGGGCAAGCGGCGAACGCCTCGGCTCGGCACCACAAGCAAGAGCGCCGGGAGGTCTGCTCGGTGAAGGTGGCGGCGCCAGTCTATCTAGACTGGTCCGACAAGCCCATCACCTTCGACCGAGACGATCACCCCGACCATGTGCCGAGCCCGGGAAAATACCCGCTCGTCGTTGACCCCGTCATCGGCGACGTCAGGCTCACCAAGGTCCTCATGGACGGAGGCAGCAGCCTCAACATCATCTACGGCGAGACCCTCGGACTCCTGCGTGTCGATCTGTCCTCCGTCCGAGCAGGCGCTGCGCCCTTCCATGGGATCATTCCCGGGAAGCGCGTCCAGCCCCTCGGACAACTCGACCTTCCCGTCTGCTTCGGAACACCCTCCAACTTCTGAAGGGAGACCCTGACGAACACATTGGCCGCACGGTCGAGGCCTACGTTGATGACATCGTAGTCAAGACGAGGAAAGCCTCCGACCTCCTTTCCGACCTTGAAGTGACATTCCGATGTCTCAAGGCGAAAGTCGTCAAGCTAAATCCCGAGAAGTGTGTCTTCGGGGTGCCCCGAGGCATGCTCCTGGGGTTCATCGTCTCCGAGCGGGGCATCAAAGCCAACCTGGAGAAGATCGCAGCCATCACCAGCATGGGCCCATCAAGGACTTGAAAGACGTACAGAGGGTCATGGGATGCCTCGCGGCTCTGAGCCGTTTCATCTCACGCCTCGGCGAAAGAGGTCTACCTCTGTACCGCCTCTTAAGGAAGGCCGAGTGCTTCACTGGACCCCTGAGGCCGAGGAAGCCCTCGGGAACCTGAAGGCGCTCCTCACAAAGGCGCCTATCTTGGTGCCCCCAGCTACTGGAGAAGCCCTCCTGGTCTACGCCGCCGCGACCACTCAGGTGGTTAGCGCCGCGATTGTGGTCGATAGGCAAGAAGAGGGGCATGCATTGCCCGTTCAGAGGCCAGTCTACTTCGTCAGTGAGGTACTGTCTGAAACCAAGATCCGCTACCCACAAGTTCAGAAGCTGCTGTACGCGATGATCCTAACGCGGCGGAAGCTGCGACACTACTTCGAGTCTCATCCGGTAACTGTGGTGTCATCCTTCCCCCTGGGGGAGATCATCCAGCGCCGTGAGGCCTCGGGTAGGATTGCAAAGTGGGTGGTGGAAATCATGGGCGAGACAATCTCGTTCGCTCCTCGGAAGGCCATCAAGTCCCAGGTCTTGGCGGACTTCGTAGCTGAATGGGTCGACACCCAGCTACCGACGGCTCCGATCCAACCGGAGCTCTGGACCATGTTCTTCGACGGGTCGCTGATGAAGACAGGAGCCGGCGCAGGCCTACTCTTCATCTCGCCCCTCGGGAAGCACCTACGCTACGTGCTACGCCTCCATTTCCCAGCGTCCAACAATGTGGCCGAGTATGAAGCTCTGGTCAACGGGTTGCGGATCGCCATCGAGCTAGGGGTCCGACGCCTCGACGCTCGCGGTGACTCGCAGCTCGTCATCGACCAAGTCATGAAGAACTCCCACTGCCGCGACCCGAAGATGGAGGCCTACTGCGATGAGGTTCGGCGCCTGGAAGACAAGTTCTACGGGCTCGAGCTCAACCACATCGCTCGGCGCTACAACGAGACTGTGGACGAGCTGGCTAAAATAGCCTCGGGGCGAACGACGGTTCCCCCGGACGTCTTCTCCCGGGATCTGCATCAACCCTCCGTCAAGATCGACGACACGCCCGAGCCTGAGGCACCCTCGGCCGAGCCCGAGGCACCCTCGGCCCAGCCCGAGGCACCCTCGGATCATTCCGAGGCACCCTCGGCTCGGCCCGAGGTATCCTCGGTTCAACCCGAGGTACCCTCGGCCCCCGAGGGCGAGACGCTGCACGTCGAGGGGGAGCAAAGCGTGGTCACGCCTGATCAAAACTGGCAGACCACGTACCTGCAATATCTCCACCGAGGAGAGCTACCCCTCGACCGAGCCAAGGCTCGGCGGGTGGCGCGGCGCGCCAAGTCATTCGTCTTGCTGGGTGATGAGAAGGAGCTCTACCACCGCAGCCCCTCCGGCATCCTCCAGCGATGCATCTCCATCGCCGAAGGTCAGGAACTCCTGCGAGAGATACACTCGGGGGCTTGCGGCCATCACGCAGCGCCTCGAGCCCTTGTCGGGAATGCTTTCCGGCAAGGCTTCTACTGGCCGACGGCGGTGGCCGACGCCACTAGAATTGTCCGCACCTGCGAAGGGTGTCAGTTCTACGCGAGGCAGACCCACCTGCCCGCTCAGGCTCTGCAGACGATACCCATCACCTGGCCTTTTGCTGTGTGGGGTCTGGATCTCGTCGGCCCCTTGCAGAAGGCGCCCGGGGGCTACACGCACCTGCTGGTCGCCATCGACAAATTCTCCAAGTGGATCGAGGTTCGACCCCTGAACAGCATCAGGTCCGAGCAGGCGGTGGCGTTCTTCACCAACATCATCCATCGCTTCGGGGTCCCGAACTCCATCATCACCGACAACGGCACCCAGTTCACCGGCAGAAAGTTCCTGGACTTCTGCGAGGATCACCACATCCGGGTGGACTGGGCCGCCGTGGCTCATCCCATGACGAATGGGCAGGTAGAGCGTGCCAACGGCATGATTCTACAAGGGCTCAAGCCTCGGATCTACAATGACCTCAACAAGTTCGGCAAGCGGTGGATGAAGGAACTCCCCTCGGTGGTCTAGAGTCTGAGGACAACGACGAGCCGAGCCACGGGCTTCACGCCGTTCTTTCTAGTCTATGGGGCCAAAGCCATCTTGCCCACAGACTTAGAATACGGTTCCCCGAGGACGAGGGCCTACACCGACCAAAGCAACCAAGTTAGCCGAGAAGACTCGCTGGACCAGCTGGAGGAGGCTCGGGACAAGGCCTTACTACACTCGGCGCGGTACCAGCAGTCCCTGCGATGCTACCACGCCCGAGGGGTCCGGTCCCGAGACCTCCAGGTGGGCGACCTGATGCTTCGGCTGCGACAAGACGCCCGAGGGCGGCACAAGCTCACGCCCCCCTGGGAGGGGCCGTTCGTCATCGCCAAAGTTCTGAAGCCCGGAACGTACAAGCTGGCCAACACTCAAGGCGAGGTCTACGGCAACGCTTGGAACATCCAACAGCTACGTCGCTTCTACCCTTAAGATGTTTTCAAGTTGTTCATATACCTCACGCCCAGCAAAAGTTTAGTCGTCAAGGAAGGGTCGGCCTCGCCTCGGCAAAGCCCGACCCTCCCTCGGGGGCTAAAAGGGGAGAACCCCCTCTGCGTCGAAATTTTCCTCGAAAAAAGATCTCTTCTGCCAGAAGGTCTTTCGGGCTGTTTGACTACTTCGAAAGTGGATCCTGAAAACGACGGAGTACATGTAAGCATCCAAGGCTGACCGAGCCGAGGGACTCCTACGCCTCCGGGATACGGATACCTCACTCATCACCTTCTGCGATAAGTAACTCACGTTCGGATAAGTGATCCCGCGGACCGAACAAGTCTACATGTTCGGAAGCTCTTCTGCCGAAGCGATCCTTCGAGCCTTCTCGACTGCGTCGGTGACAGAGCCCCATGGACGGGTAAGAGTGCGCGTAAGCGGCAAGGCCGACCGAGCCGAGGGACTCCTACGCCTCCGGGATACGGATACCTCACTCGTCACCTTCCGCGAGAAGCAACTCTCGCTCGCATGAACATTTCTGTTACCGACAAAAAAGTCCAGATACTCGAAACAAGAGGAAAAGAGACGCAACTTTACAACACGGCGAGGGTGTGTTTAGGCCTCGGCGGCCGTAGAAAACACACGCTACAAGACAATCCGATCCTGCAAGCTCGGATCTTGACGGCTGAAGGGAGCAGCAGCACCCTCGGCATCGACAACACTTTCGGCGAGGTCTGACCTAGCCTCGGACGGCGACGCGGTCCGAAGATCTCCACTCCGAAGGACGACGTCATCGCCACGCCCGGGCCATCGCCGCCAGGGTCTTCTCCGGGAACCCGGCCCGAGCAGGCGGCTCGGCTGGTCAACTCTGGCGTCGGTCCCGCTGACGGACGACCCGGCCAGGCTCCGGCCGACCTGGTCTTCTTTTCGAGCCAACTCTGCCTTTGTTCGCGCTGACACCGCTACCCCTGGCCTCGGCTCATCGAAGAGCGGTCGAGGGGTTCCTCTAACTAAGCAAGGGAAGCCTCGGACAACAAGGTTGACCGAGCCGAGGGACTCCTACGCCTCCGGGATACGGATACCTCACTTAGAGATGGCAATGGGTACCCGCTACCCGAAACCCGGTGGGTTTTTGCTCTATTAGGGTATGGGTTTGGGTCAATTTCTCTACCCATGGGTTTGTTAATGTGTTCAAATGGAAACCCAATGGGTACGTGGGCATGGGTTTGTTCTTCCACTACCCATACCCGCAAATCCATGGGTTTTTAAAACCCGCCTTAAAATCAACATTCCTTATAATTATGTCTCGTAATATTATTAATTGAATATGTTCTAATTGAAATAAACTTCATGTAACAAATTTTAGGCTAAAATTAGTTATCACTTGTTCCTTTTATGCTAGCTTGTTAATGTATTGATTGTCATTTACATGATGAATTATTTTTTATGTTGATGTTAGTGGGTATGGGAAACCCGTTGGGTACCCGAAACCCGCGTGGGTATGGGTTTGGGCAAAATTTTATACCCGTCATGGGTATGGGTTTTTTAGCGGGCGTATTTTTTCTTCGCGGGTACGGGTTTGGGCAAGTAATACCCAGTGGGTTTTTACCCATAACCTCACTCGTCACCTGTACACGGGGCGACTCACGCTTGGTGAAGCAGTTCAGACAACCAACAGGCGAGTCTTAGTGCTCGAAAAGGAGGAAAAAACACGGCTCCGTGCCAAAATTACATACATGTTCAGGCCTCGACAGCCACAATGAACACTGGCATTCAAAGTGCCATTACAAACGGAACTCTGGTTCTGTCCCCACGGGTATGAACAACCTCGAGCCTGCGGGGCGACGAACACCAGGCGACCCAGCGCGCGACCCAGCAGCGCCAGCCTGGCGCGACGGTCAATGCGGCCAAAAATGGGCCGGCAGTAATGGCGGTGGCAGGCGGGCAGGAGCAGCGGCCACGTCGTCAGCCAAGCTCACGTCCCATCCAGGGACAGCGAGGGAGCCCTCTCTCACGGCGTGAAGACAACGCGCCCGTGTTCCGTTCCTCGAACGGCTCACGCACGCGCAACGGCCGCCCCGCGAACCACTCGCCCCATCGCATTAACTCCGCGGCATGACAGGCGGCGCCTCTGGCAGGAGAAGCGGGCGACGCTTCGCCTTCGCCATAATGACCGCGTCAAAAAAGGTACGTCGCGCCCGCGTCGTTCGATTTCGTATCCTTTTCCTTTTTTCCTCTTTCTCCCTCTTGCAACAGGGACCGGGAAAGGGGGATACCCCGAAAAGGATCCTTCCCCGAGAAGGAACCAGGCTCCGAGCCCCCCTACTGATCAGAGGTTCGAAGGCTGCCCCCCCGGAAGGGTTCGATAGCCGCCTCAGATTGCGTGGGCCCTACACCCACTACTGGTCAGAGGTTCGAAGGCCGGCCCCTCGAAAGGGTTCCACGGCCGCCTCAGGCTACTCGGGCTCCGCGCCCATTACTGATCAGGGGTTCGAAGGCTGGCCCCCGAAGGGTTCACAGCCGCCTCAGACGCCGAGCGAGAGATGACCATGGGTACGTTCGATACATAACCAAGGCTCGGGCTGCGCTCCCGAGGTACCCTAGGACATTTCCGAGACCGGCGGGAACGATCTTGTAACGGAATCCCATCAGAGGGAGGCATCGAGCCCTCGGACCCCGTCGCCAGGGGACCGGGTCCGGCAGATCAACCGCAGGTACTTTTGGGCGTGCCTTTGGGCCCCTAGCCGACCCCTAACGAACGGGGCATGGACGTCCACTCGGATCACCCGCTTGCAGCTCACCGGAGACACCATGTTCGGCGCCCATCGAGGGCAGCATGGCGCTTTCCCCCCTCCTCCTTGCGGAAAGGCGACACAGGGGCGTATGTAAAAAAGCCGAGTCTGTCCCTGATCGCCCTCTCGCCCTGTGCAGAGGCTCGGGGGCTGCTCTCGCAAACTCGGCTCCGGCCGAACCGTTGACAGCGTCAACATACCAGCTCGAGAACTTGGGACCCGACCGTACACCCGGGCTACGGCCAACTCGCATGAGGGAACGACCAGACCAGCCGAAGCGTTACGCGAGGCATTAAGACCTCGAAGGAGTGAAACCACTCCTCCGAGGCCTCGGGGGCTACACCCGGCGGGTGCGCTCGCGCGCACCCGCCGGAACAAAACGCAACCGAGAAAGGCTGGTCCCCTTGCAAAAAAGTGCGACGAAAGCCTCCAAGCGAGTGCTAACACTCCCTTCGAGGCTCGGGGGCTACTGTCGGGGACCATAATTAGGGGTACCCTCAAGGCTCCTAATTCTCAGCTGGTAACCCCCATCAGCATAAAGCTGCAAAGGCCTGATGGGTGCGATTAAGTCAGGGATCAGTCCAATCGAGGGACTCGATCACGCCTCGCCCGAGCCTAGCCTCGGACAAGGGCAGCCGACCCCGGGGGATTTCTGTCTCGCCCGAGGCCCCCCTCCAGCGGCGAACATATTTCCGGCTTGCCCGAGGCCCTGTCTTCGCCAAGAAGCAACCCTGACCAAATCGCCGCACCGACCGACCAAACCGCAGGAGCATTTAATGCAAAGGTGGCCTGACACCTTTATCCTGATGCGCGCCCCCCAGCCGGCAGAGCCAAAGTGACCGCCGTCACTTCGCCGCTCCACTGACCGGCCTGACAGAAGGACAGCGCCGCCTGCGCCACTACGGCTGCGGTGCCACTTGACAGAGTGAGACTGACAGGCAGTCAGGCCCGGCCGAAGGCTCCATAGGAAACTCCGCTCCGCCCGACCCAGGGCTCGGACACGGGCTAAGTCCCGGAAGACGGCGAACTCCGCTCCGCCCAACCTAGGGCTCGGACATGGGCTAAGACCCGGAAGACGGCGAACTCCGCTCCACCCGACCCAGGGCTCGGACACGGGCTAAGACCCGGAAGACGGCGAACTCCGCTCCGCCCGACCCAGGGCTCGGACACGGGCTAAGAACCGGAAGACGGCGAACTCCGCTCCGCCCGACCCAGGGCTCGGACACGGGCTAAGACCCGGAAGACGGCGAACTCCGCTCCGCCCGACCCAGGGCTCGGACACGGGCTAAGTCCCGGAAGACGATGAACCCCGCTTCGCCCGACCCTAGGGCTCGGACTACGCCCTGGCCTCAGCCAACGGTCTCCGCCTCGCCTGACCCGGGGGCTCGGACTCGACCTCGGCCACGGAAGACAGACTCGACCTCGGCTTCGGAGGGGCTTCCACATCGCCCAACCTAGGGCGCAGACCAGCCACGTCAACAGGAGGCGCCATCATCACCCTACCCCGAGCTGACTCGGGCCGCAGGGAACAAGACCGGCGTCCCATCTGGCTCGCTCCGCCAGATAGGAAATGATGGCGCCCCGCATACTCTGTGACGACGGCGGCTCTCAGCCCCCTTACGGAAGCAAGAGAACGTCAGCAAGGACTCAACCGCTCCGACAGCTGTCCCTCCGCCAAGCTCCATCGCTCCTCCGACGGCCACGACATCACACCAGCTGGGTGCCAAAATCTCTCCGGCTGCCACAACGGCATGTACTTAGGGCGCTAGCTCTCCTCCGCTAGACACATAGCACTCTACTACACCCCCCATTGTACACCTGGATCCTCTCCTTGCGCCTATAAAAGGGAGGACCAGGTCCCTCTTAGAGAGGGCTGGCCGCGCGGGGACGAGGACGAGACACGCGCTCGCTCGAAGCCGCTCGCTCCCTCTCCCGCGTGGACGCTGGTAACCCCCTACTGCAAGCGCACCTGACCTGGGCGCGGGACGAACACGAAGGCCGCGGGATTCCCACCTCTCTCACGCCGGTCTCCGGCCGCCTCGCTCTCCCCCCTTCACGCTCGCCCTCGCGCTCGACCCATCTGGGCTGGGGCACGCGGCGACATTCACTCGTCGGCTCAGGGACCCCCCGGTCTCGGAACGCCGACACCTTTCCTCCCTGTTCTTAGCTCCGCCGCAAGAATCCCCACCGTGGCCAGCTCGGTTTAGGTGAGCTCAAGTTCCTCTATTGCTTGTTCTAGCATTCTCATGTGCTATTAATACTCACCGACCCCTCCAATTGAATTAGACTGCTACTGTTCGCCGTGAACGCGTGGTTCTTTGGATCGTCCGCGCGGTCACCGTGGCCAGGAACATTAGGGTCGTCGTTCATGCAATTGACTTGGGGGAAACGTTGACTGGGGCATGAATTCGGTTCCGGCCGATGAAGGGCGTCAGTCCTTTCCCCAATCGGCCGGCCTACTAGCTCGCCGGAGCTCCTCCGCGCGCTGCCGTCGTCGGGGGCCTTCCCCTGTGAAGGATTAGAAGCTTGAGGGTGTTTCTGTAAACCGTCAGCGACACGTAAGAATAGTTAAAGAACTTATTTCCAGATAACCAAACACCCGAGGGCCTCTGTGCAAAATGGCCAGCGCGGGCGCGCGTGGGCGCCTTTCCCCTCTGAACTGGGCCGCTGGGCTGAAATCAGCCCAGTACTATTCACCAGTTTTCCTTTTCTTTTTATTCCAGAGCTAAAACAATTACAGAAAATGGTAGAAAAATCCTAAAATTGTGAAACCAATTTTCCTAAACTTCTTATTTTCCCTAGAATTTAATAAAAATAGTTCCATGATTTTTAGAGTAAATGAGGAATTTTAAGGTATTTAAAATAGTTTAAGGTAGTAGTTCTGGATTTTTAAAAGATAAATGGTAATCCCAAAAATGCTCAAAATTTTTATATGAGTTCCTCATATTATTTAGAAGCCTTGGGTAGAATTTGGGTTGATTTGGACCTTGTTTGATCACCAAATCCCAAAACCCCCCTGCCCTGTGAACTCCTTTACTGACTCCGGAAACCCTAAGTTCTCGGAGTTCCGTGAAGGAAAGTTGTATTCAAGACTTAGATAATAAGTTTGTATTATCTTTGCACCCTCATGAGCATTACATGGCATTCATTCTTATACATATGTATGGTTATGATTAGAACACGAGGAGGAAGTGGAAGCCACTGAAGAGCAAGTACCACCACCCTTGGAAACTCAGGCTGAGAATTGTTTCTACTTCGATATTTGTGGATCTGAGCCTGACTCACCCATAAATAAAGGCAAGCCCTGGTGCATTTGCCACCTCCCATGATGTTTTTAAAATCTTTCTCACTTGCTTGCTGCATTAGGTGATAGGAGTTGATTGATAAAACAATTCTTGCATTACCTTCCTTGAACTTGATTACCTTCCTTGAAACCCTGTTTTTACAAAAAGGTTTTACTATGCTTAGTCTTGCTTTTAGAAAAACAAAAGGATTTGCTTTACAAAAGATGTTTGGCAAAGTGGGAGGGCTGTTTTCAAAAAATAAAACTTGATGGTGAATCCATCACGGTCGTGATGGATTCAACATCGGAAAAGATGTACCTCTGCCAGGTACCAAGTTTTTGGGTTGAAAAGATTAAGCTGAGACCGAGCGGGTGACTTGCACGAGAAGAGAGTCTCGGTGTAGTGTCTCCGTCTGAGTCGATTAAGGACCTTGTCAATGTAGGCTTGATGATCGAGGACCCTTTAACTGGTCACATGCCTCGTCATGGGTAAGCCTTGCCTCAGGCAGACTAAGGCCAGAATAAGATAACACGAAATGGGCGTGGAGCGGTGGCGAGAGTAGCGTGTACCCTCCGTGGCAAGAGGCTGGACGGTGGTGTATCTGTGCTCTCGGTTTGCGTGAACCTGATCTGGTCTTAAGAACCCCGGTGGCGGGTTGACATATGCAAGGGTTAAGTACTACATATGTCGTGTGATCGGAGATCCTCAGCTGAGTATAATCGATTCGGATCGCCGTACCTTCGCGGTTATGAAGACTTGGTCACTGCCCTACACGTAGCAATCCAGTAAAGATGAAGGATGAATTAAGAACTTGGCTAGTTCAGGATAAGTGTTTGAACTAGGTTAGAGAGAACTCTATAGATAAGTAAGTTTACTTAACTTGACAAATAAAACTGGATTTTTAAGGATCCACTTTAGTAAGCATTTCTGCAAAATAGAGTCTTTGATTATTGAGAAGCCTTACCTTGACTTCCTTAAACCAGCATACCCTTGAGAGTCTTTCCTTTAGTCGGGTAAGACTTGCTGAGTAATTCCATACTCAGGGTTTATTCCCCCGTTGTTTTTAGGTGAGGAGACAACAAACCTTTGTTGTTTTTGTACCAAGGTGGTGAAAAGTGAAGATAATCAAGAATGAAGCTGCCGGAGGACAGGGTCCTCCTTAAAAACTTTTATGTAAAGAACTTAATGGGAGGAGTTTTTGCCTCCCAGGTATTGTAATAATACTTTTCAACACTCTCTGGTCTGTACAAATAACTTACTCTTACTTTTTAAATAATTGTAAGTTTATGTAATCACTTCCGCATTTCCGCATCTCCGATGAACATACTGTCTGCCAGACGGGTAAAACGTTCCTGGAAAGGTAAGGAAAAAGATACCGAACTTGTCAAGTGATTCAGGAACATCTACAGGGTTGTCTGATGTCTGTTGGACAAGGACAACTGTAGGTGGGCCTAATGACTTGGGAGGTTTCGTCACAGATGAGGTCCTGAGCCCGTTTGTCGGTGGTGATGTAGAGGTCCACCTCCCTGAACAGCTGTTTGGAGGTAGTCGATGCCTTTTGAAGTATGGCTCGGACGAAGGCCGAGTCATTGGATCCCCGATAGAAGTCCTCGATCACCACCGCCTCCGCAACCTTGGGAATACGATTTCTCATGGTCTGAAATCTTTTGAGGTACGATCGGAGAGTCTCATCTCCTCGGTGCCTGATGGATTTGAGGTCCCATGGTTGCGCCGGTTTATCGGAGAGAGATTGAAAGTTGGCAATAAAGCGTCGACTGAAGTCGCTCCAGTCGTCGATGCAGTGTCGGGGTAGGTGTCGAAGCCATTGTAGCGCATCCTGCCCGAAGACGATGGGCAAGTACACGGTCATCACATCTTCAGTCGCCCCAACGGCTCGGGCAGCGATGGTGTAGACAGCCAACCAGCCCCCTGGGTCCTGCTTAGGTTCGTACTTGTCGACGTTGGAGACTTTGAAGTTGGGGGCCACTGAATGGCCCTGAGACGAGAGGTGAGCGCCGATACTCCACACGTGTCCTCTTGTCGACGATGGTGATGTCGGTCCTGGGGAGGGGAGTTGTCGACGTGCTGCCTCAACCATCCTCGGGTGGTGCCGCCAGTTGAAGTTGTTGCCGACTCAACCCTGGTGGCTTGACTTCGCGCAGGGATGTCGTGATCCCGATCATATTCTTCTCGACGCTGGATCTCGTTCTCGTGTCGTCGTTCGCAGGAAGCATTGATGGAGCTCCGCGCGTCCCGCCGACTGTTGATGGCGTGTCATAGGTCGCTCGGAGGGTGAGCGAGAGGCATAAGATGATTAGCGGCCCGAGTGAGCAGCCGCCGATAGCCCTCGACGTCTGGAGTCCGGGGGAGGCCATCGGCTATCCGAGCTAAAACTCCACCGACCTCGCTCGGTGTGTTCATGGCTCGGGCGAAGTAAGGGTTCAAGTTTCGTCTGAGGAGAGGATGCTCTCGACGTTGCCTCGCCTCTTGCTCGGCTTGCTCTTGAGCTTGCCATCGATCGCATCATCGGGAATTCCTTCTTTCCCTGAAAACTCGTTCTTCTGGGGTATCTCCCATCTCCGAGATCTCATCTCATGATACAGGCTGCGCTGGGTCCCGCTCTCCGGCTTCGTGATGTCACCGAATATTTCGGCGTCGGTTCCTTCGTCGGCGAGATTCCCGTTGAAGAGGTTCTTCTCCCGGCGCGGTTGGTTCATCGTCGGAGACGGGAGTCGGTTCCACTCTTCCCCCAATGAAGAGGATGTCGGGGTAGAATGGAACTGTCGTAGCGACAAGCTTCTCTCTGTTCTCCTTTGAGGGCGGAGGTACTAGAAGAGCGGCTCGACGAGTCTTCACCTCATTTGTTTCCTTTTTCCTTGTGATCCGCGTCCATTTTTCCGTAGAGGAGGTGGACAGTGGAGTTCTCCGAGCAGAATGATCCTCTGTTCCTGGCTTGCAGGAGGCGGTCTTCACTCGGAGCGTTGGAGGTTGCGCTTTTTCCTGCTTTGCTCCGACTTTTCTGGAGATTGTCGAGGAAGGTTTTCTTTCCGGCGGGTCCACAATGCGGTGTAGAGTTCCCTCCTCGTCTGCCACGGATGAAATGGTTCCGAAGCGGAATACGGATCCGGGGCGGAGGATGATCTTGTGCTAGAAGGTGACGGCCATTGAGCTAGCTTAGATCAGTGACACACCCCCTACCTGGCGCGCCAGCTGTCGGTGTTTTGGGTCCGACCACGCACCTGGGGTTACCCCTCGAGGTGCTTTTTGGAGTAGGACGGTGTAACCGACTGTAGCTCAATGGTTCGTGCTAGATGCACGAGAGACAGTAGACAATTTTGCACAGGTTCGAGCCGCTTTGAGACGCGTAACACCCTACGTCCTGGTGTGGATCTTTTATGGGGTGGGTTACAGAGGAATTCTCTAGCACGAGGGATGCTAGAGAGCTAGGTGGATGGCTGATGAATGAGATGAAGATCATTTTGATGGGGTGCCCCTAGGCCTTATATACTCGACCGTGGGGCAATACATGCGGATATGATAACAACGTATGCCTAAGCAATAGTGAACCGACTAAACTTATCTTCCTATGATCCTGCCGACTTATCATCGATTAGTTCCGACGTCTAAGGGTGTTGTGCGGGAGAATCGGATCACTACTGTGGATAGCACTTGAACTCACTGAACCGCATGGGTTTGAGTTGATCTGATCTCATGTTGATCCAATCTGCCGAAAGTTCTTCCCCTGGCCCACGAAGGGATGGCCTTGCGAAATAATGGGTCTGGGGCCCTTTGTGAGGCCTTCTTGCCTTCTAGTGGACCTGGGGGATATCTGTCCCCCACACCGTTTGAGAGAGGAAAAGGGTTGAAAGAGACCCGGTCTTTGTGACCACCTCAACGGGGACTAGGTTCTTTAGAACCGAACCTCGGTAAAACAAATCACCGTGTCATCCGCTTTATTTGCTCTTGATTTGTTTTCCCCTCTCTCCTGGACTCAAATTTAATTCTAACGCTAACCCCGGCTTGTAGTTTGTGTTTTAAAGTTATAAATTTCAGATTACGCCTATTCACCCCCTCTAGACGACTTTCAATTGGTATCAGAGCCTGGTACTTCATTAGAGTCTAACCACTCGAAGTGATGTCGGGAGATCACACCAAGAGGGAGATCGTGACCGGCGACAAGCTCACAAGCTCGGGGAGAACCTTCTCAAGGGAGTCTGGCCACAAGCAAAAGGAGGAATCCTCTTCCTCCAATAAGACCCGTCGGAGAGGCGACAAGAAGAAGATAAAGAAAGTGGTCTACTACGAGACCAACTCTTCGTCGCCCTCCACCTCCGGCTCCGACTCATCGTCCACTACTTCTAAGTGCCATGAGTGCAAGAAGTATAGTAAGATGCCCCTTTGCTATCCTCGCATTTCTAAGCGCACTACATTATGTTCCGTTCCATTAGGCAAGCCACCATGTTTTGATGGCGAAGATTATTCTATGTGGAGTGATAAAATGAGGCACCATCTAACCTCACTCCACAAAAGCATTTGGGATATTGTTGAGTATGGAATGCAGATACCGAAGGTAGGGGACATGGACTACGACTCGGACGAGGCCGACCAAATTCGGCACTTTAACTCCCAAGCCACAACTATACTCCTTGCCTCCTTATGTCGAGAGGAGTATAATAAGGTGCAAGGGTTAAAGACGGCCAAAGAAATTTGGGACGTCCTCAAGACCGCGCACGAAGGAGATGAGGTGACCAAGGTCACCAAATGGGAGACGATCAAGGGGGAGCTCGGGCGATTCGTCCTCAACCAAGGAGAGGAGCCACAAGCCATGTACAACTGGCTCAAGACCTTGGTGAACCAAGTGCGCAACCTCGGGAGCACAAAATGGGATGACCATGAAATGGTCAAGGTTATTCTTAGATCACTCGTATTTCGCAATCCTACTCAAGTTCAATTAATACGTGGTGATCCTAGATACAAGCTAATGTCTCCTGAGGAAGTGATAGGAAAGTTTGTGAGCTTTGAATTGATGATCAAAGGCTCCAAACAAATCATCAACTTGGAGCAAGGCGGCACCTCCACACCCGAGGTGCAACCCATCGCATTCAAAGCGACGGAGGAGAAGAAAGAAGAGTCTACATCAAGTAGGCTCCCCATCGATGCCTCCAAGCTTGACAACGAGGAAATGACGCTCATCATTAAGAGCTTTCGCCAAATCCTCAAGCAAAAAAGGGGAAGGACTACAAACCCCGCTCCAAGAGGGTGTGCTACAAATGTGGTAAGCCTGGTCATTTTATCGCTAAATGTCCTATGTCTAGTGATAGTGACAGGGGCGACGACAAGAAGGGGAAGAAGATGGAGAAGAAGAGGTACTACAAGAAGAAGGGTGGCGATGCCCACGTGTTTCGGGAATGGGGACTCCGACGAGAGCTCTACCGACTCCTCCTCTGATGAGGATGCCGCCAACATCATCGTCAACGAGGGCCTCCTCTTCCCCAACATCGGCCACAAGTGCTTCATGGCAAAGGACGGCAAAAAGAAGAAGGTAAAATCTAGAGCCTCCACTAAATATACAATATCTAGTGATGAGGGTAGCTCTAGTGAAGATGAGGATGATTTGCTCACACTTTTTTTCCAACCTTAACTTGCAACAAAAGGAAAAATTAAATGAATTGATAGGAGCTATTCATGAGAAGGATGAACTTTTGGATAGCCAAGAGGAATTCCTTATTAAGGAAAACAAGAAGCATGTTAAAGTAAAAAATGCTTATGCTCAGGAAGTAGAGAAAAATGAAAATTTGACTAAGGAGCTTAGCATTTGCCATGACACTATTTCCAACCTTAGAACTGAGAATGCTAGTTTAATTGCTAAGGCTGAAAAAATAAATGCTTGTAATGATTCAATTGTCAGTCTTAGAAATGAAAATGATAGTTTAATTGCTAAGATTGATAAATTGAATGAATCCATTTCTAGCCTTAAAGTTGAGAATGATAAATTAATTGCTAAGGCTAAAGATATGAATGTTTGCAATGATTCTATTTCCAGTCTTAGAAATGAGAATGCTATTTTACATGCTAAGATTGATGAATTAAATGTTTGCAAACCCTCTACATCTACTATTGATCATGTCTCTGTTTGTACTAGATGTAGGGATGTTAACATTGATGCTATAAATGATCACCTTGCTTTAATTAAATAACAAAATGATCATATAGCTCAATTAACTGCTAAAATCAATGAGCATGAGATTGAAAATGAAAAATTTAAATTTGCTAGAAGCATGCTCTATAATGGGAGATGCCTTGACATTAAGGATGGCATTGGTTTCCAACAGGGAAGCAATGTCAAGCTTAATGCCCCTAAGAAACTGTCTAACTTTGTGGAGGGCAAAGCTCCCATGGTTCAGGATAATGAGGTCTATATTTTATATCCTGCTAATTATCCTGAGCACAAAATTAGAAGGATTCATGCTAGAAAACCTCATACTGTTTCACATCATGCTTTTATGTATAAAAATGAGGCATCTAGTTCTAGGCAATCAACCCATGTTAAATTGCCTAAAAAGAAATCTCATACTGCATCAAATGAGCCTATTATTTCATTTAAGACTTTTGATGTTTCTTATGTGCTTACTAACAAATCCGGCAAAGTAGTTGCCAAATATGTTGGGGGCCAAACACAAGGGGTTAAAGACTTGTGTTTGGGTACCCAAGGTGCTTGTTTCTAACGTGAAAGGACCCAAGACTATTTGGGTACCTAAGAACAACGCCTAAATTGTTTTGCAGGTTTATGCATCCGGGGGCTCAAGCTGGATCATTGATAGCGGATGCACAAACCACATGACCGGGGAGAAAAGGATGTTCTCCTCCTACGAGAAAAACAAAGATACCCAACGAGCTATTACATTCGGGGATGGAAATCAAGGTTTGGTCAAAGGACTTGGTAAAATTGCAATATCACATGACTATTCAATTTCCAATGTTTTTCTTGTAGATTCATTAGATTACAATTTGCTTTATGTTTCTCAATTATGCAATATGGGCTACAACTATCTTTTTACAGATATAGGTGTTACTGTCTTTAGAAGAAGTGATGATTCAGTAGCATTTAAGGTAGTGTTAGAGGGTCAGCTATACTTAGTTGATTTTAATAGAGCTGAACTCAACACTTGCTTAACTGCTAAGACTAATATGGGTTGGCTCTGGCATCGCCGACTATCCCATGTTGGAATGAGGAATCTTCACAAGCTTCTAAAGGGAGAATATATTTTGGGACTAACAAATGTTCATTTTGAGAAAGACAGGGTTTGTAGTGCATGTCAAGCAGGAAAGCAAGTTGGTGCTCACCATCCACACAAAAACATCATGACAATGGACAGGCCGCTCGAGCTACTCCACATGGATCTATTCGGCCCGATCGCTTACATAAGCATCGACGGGAGTAAGTACTGTCTAGTTATTGTGGATGATTATTCTCGCTTCACTTGGGTATTCTTTTTGCAGGAAAAATCTCAGACCCAAGAGACCTTAAAGGGATTCTTGAGACAGGCTCAAAATGAGTTCAGCTTAAGGATAAAAAAGATAAGAAGCGACAATGGGACGGAGTTCAAGAACTCACAAATAGAAGGCTTTCTTGAGGAGGAGGGCATCAAGCATGAGTTCTCTTCTCCCTACACACCTCAACAAAATGGTGTAGTGGAGAGGAAGAATAGAACTCTACTGAACCTGGCAAGAACCATGCTTGATGAATACAAGACTCTGGATCGGTTTTGGGCGGGGGTGATTAACACCGCCTGCTACTCCATCAACCGGCTCTACCTTCACCGAATCCTCAAGAATACATCATACGAACTCCTCACCGGTAAAAAGCCCAATGTTTCATATTTTAGAGTCTTTGGGAGTAAATGTTTTATTCTTGTTAAAAGAGGTAGAAAATCTAAATTTGCTCCTAAGGCTGCAGAAGGCTTTTTACTTGGTTATGACTCAAACACAAGGGCATATAGAGTCTTCAACAAATCCACTGGATTAGTTGAGGTTTCTTGTGACATTGTGTTTGATGATACTAATGGCTCCCAAGTGGAGCAAGTTGATCTTGATGAATTAGATGATGAAGAGGCTCCGTGCGTCGCACTAAGGAACATGTCCATTGGGGACGTGTGACCTAAAGAATCCGAAGAGCCTCCACAAGCACAAGATCAACCGTCATCTTCCAACCAAGCATCTCCACCAATCCAAGATGAGGACCAGGCTCAAGGTGATGAAGAAGAAGATTAAGAAAATGAGTCACCTCAGGAAGAGGTCAATGTTCAAGGGGGAGATGAAGATAATCAAGACAAGGAAGATGAACAAGAAATTCAGGGTCATAGACCGCCACACCCAAGAGTCCACCAGGCGATTCAAAGAGATCACCCCGTCAACTCCATTCTTGGTGATATCCATAAGGGCGTAACTACTCGATCTCGAGTCGCTCATTTTTGTGAACATTACTTTTTTGTTTCCTCTATAGAGCCTTACAGGATTGAGGATGCATTAAGAGATTCAGATTGGGTGGTGGCAATGCAAGAGGAGATCAACAACTTCACAAGGAATGAGGTATGGCATTTGGTTCCACGTCCTAATCAAAATGTTGTAGGTACCAAATGGGTATTCCGCAACAAGCAAGATGAACATGGTGTGGTGATAAGGAACAAAGCCCGACTTATGGCCAAGGGTTATTCATAAGTCGAAGGTTTGGACTTCGATGAAACTTATGCACCCGTAGCTAGGCTTGAGTCAATTTGTATATTACTTTCCTATGCTACTTACTATGGCTTCAAGCTTTATCAAATGGACGTGAAGAGTGCCTTCCTTAATGGACCAATCAAGGAAGAGGTCTATGTTGAGCAACCTCCTGGCTTTGAAGATAAGTTTAGTAGGATCATGGTTCAAAAATTCGAGATGTCAATGATGGGGGAGTTGAGATATTTCTTAGGATTTAAAATCAAGCAACTCCAAGACGGCACCTTCATCAGCCAAAAAAAGTACATTCAAGACATATTCAAGAAGTTTGGAATGAAGGATGCCAAGCCCATCAAGACACCCATGGGAACAAATGAGTATCTCGACCTCGACACGGGAGGTAAATCCGTAGATCAAAAGGTATACCGGTCAATGATAGGATCTTTACTCTATTTATGTGCATCTCGACCGGATATTATGCTTTCTGTATGCATATGTGCAAGGTTCCAAGCCGATCCTAAGGAAGTTCACCTTAGGGTCGTGAAGAGAATCATGAGGTATTTAGTTTACACTCCTAAGTTTGGGCTTTGGTACCCCAGGGGATCCACCTTTGATTTAATAGGATATTCCGATGCCGATTGGGCAGGGTGTAAAATTGATAGAAAGAGCACATCAGGGACTTGTTAGTTTCTGGGGAGATCCCTGGTGTCTTGGGCTTCAAAAAAACAAAACTCAGTAGCTCTTTCTACCATCGAAGCCGAGTATATTGCCGCAGGCCATTGTTGTGCGCAATTACTTTGGATGAGGCAAACCCTCAGGGATTATGGCTACAAATTGAGCAAAGTCCCTCTCCTATGTGACAATGAGAGTGCTATCCGCATGGCAGAGAATCCCGTTGAACACAGCCGCACTAAGCACATAGACATTCGATATCACTTTTTGAGGGATCACCAACAAAGGGGGATATCGAGATAGCATATACTAACACCAAAGATCAATTAGCCGATATCTTTACCAAGCCATTAGATGAGAAAACCTTTAGCAAACTTAGGAATAAGCTAAATATACTTGATTCTCGAAATTTTGATTGAAACACTGCACACATAGCTCATTTATATACCTTTGATCATATCTCTTTCATTTGGTACATTTGCATATTCCTTCTTCTTCTTGTGCCAAAGCTAAGACTAATGTACTTCCATGAGTATTTCTTATGTTAGTCTTAGATTGAAAGGGAAATGGAGTATTCGGCAACGACAACGCTTCCACTCAACTCCATCGGTATTACTTACCCTTTGCCGGTATTCCGCCATCTCTCCAATTTGGTATAATCTTTCACTCACATATTGTTTACCAAAGGAGGAGAAAACATAAAAAGGGCTCTCAAATGTCTCCGTTTTTGGCGATTAATGCCAAAGGGGGAGAAAGTATTAGCCCAAAGCAAAAGGACCGCACCACCACCAAATTCAAAATTTTCAAGAATTTTTCATAATTGGTATCTAAATGTATTTGATCTTGTTCAATTAGTATTTACAAAAATTGGTAAAACCCTCTTGAACACTAAGAGGAGAATATTACTCAAGGGGAGTTTTGTTTAGTCAAAGGAAAAACATTTGAAACAGGGGGAGAAAATTTCAAAATCTTGAAAATGCTTCTTAAAATCTTTCACTCATATGCCTTTGACTATTTGCAAAAATACTTTAAAAAGATTTTCCAAAAGAATTTGCAAAAACAAAACAAGTGATGCAAACATGGTCCAAAATATTAAATAAAAGAAAGCAACCATGCATATCTAATAAAATTATAAATTGGTTTAACTCTAAGTAACCTATGCACTTACATTATGCAAACTAGTTCAATTCTGCACTTATATATTTGCTTTGGTTTGTGTTGGCATCAATCACCAAAAAGGGGAGATTGAAAGGGAAATAGGGTTAACCTTTTCCTATAAATAATTTTGGTGGTTGATTGCCCAACACAAATAATTGGACTAACTAGTTTGCTCTAGATTATATGTTGTACAGGTGCATAAAGGTTCAACATAAACCAATAGAAGATAAAAGATAGGGTTCAAATTCGAAGGAGCAAGAACCTTGAGAGTGCCCTGGTCTAGCGCACCAGACTGTCTGGTGTGCCACCGGACAGTGTCCGGTACACCAGGACCGTATGTTGGGGGCCTTCGTCTTCCGAAGGTCCTCAAAACATGATTTAACTATGTTTCCCAAGTGTGACATATGTACAGGTACCTTCGGACTCGGAATAAAACTATACACAATATGAAAAGCATGGCCGAGACGAAGGATGATGCAGAGCTACGCGCAAGGGAGCTTCGACTCAGCGGTAGAAAAAGGAACCGACTTAAAGGGGAAAAGGCTATCTAGTCCTCGCTGAATTGTCCTTAAGTCAATAAGGAACATAAAGGGCATGAATGTAATTTTACACAGGCTACACCCTGTGCCTATAAATAGATGAACAGTATCCCCATACTGTTCATGCTAACTTGTATTCGTTGTGCGTCACGCTTGGACTTTTATCTTCTGTCAAGCCGAAGGTACAAATGTAATTCAATATTGTTTCTGTTTATCCATGTTAATAAAGAGAAGTACATATTAATAATGTCATATGATTATTCATGTTGTCTTTTATATTTCATATGCTTCTTATTTCATTAACATACACTGCGATGATGAAGGTATGTCCTTCATGACCTTCGTCTGAAGATCATTATATCCTAAGGGAAATAATGCTTCGAAGGACGAAGGGCATTAACCTTTAACATTTTGTGTTGCCTTGTTCTTAACTCATAGCATTTGAGAACAAGTCCCCAACATTGGCGCCCACCTCCATTGAACTCATTCGACCACCTTCGGCAAGCTGTGACCTTCGTCATGCCGCCGAAGAAAGCTTCAGAGCTAGGGGCTGCTGAGAGCACCTAGAGGGGGGGGGGTGAATAGGTGATCCTGTAAAACTTAAAAACTTAAGCCACAAAACTTTGATTAAGCGTTAGCACAGTTAATGCCAAGTGGCTAGAGAGAAGATCTTGCACAATACGATAACCACAAAGAGTTCAACACAGAGAAGACACAGTGGTTTATCCCGTGGTTCGGCCAAGTACAACACTTGCCTACTCCACGTTGTGGCGTCCCAACGGACGAGAGTTGCACTCAACTCCTCTCAAGTGATCCAATGATCAACTTGAATACCACAGTGTTATGCTTTTCTTTTCTTATCGCGTTCGCGAGGAATCTCCACAACTTGGAGTCTCTCGCCCTTACACTTGAAGTTCACAAAGAAGCACGGAGTAAGGGAGATAAGCAACACACACAAATCCACAGCAAAATGCGCACACACACGGCCAAGAATCAAGCTCAAAAGACTATCTCAAAGTTCTCACTAGAACGGAGCTCGAATCACTGAGAATGACAAACGAATGCGCAAAGACTGAGTGTGGATGATCAAGAATGCTCTAAGGTTGCTTGATGTACTCCTCCATGCGCCTAGGGGTCCCTTTTATAGCCCCAAGGCAGCTAGGAGCCGTTGAGAACAAATCTGGAAGGCCATCCTTGCCTTCTGTCGTCGGGTGCACCGAACAGTCTGGTGTACACCGGACAGTGTCCGGTGCCCGATTTCCTTCCTTAATTGGCGAAGCCGACCGTTGGCAGACTTGGAGCTGTTGGCGCACCGGACATGTCCGGTGCATACCGGACAGTCCGGTGCCCCCTTCTAGTCGTTGGCTCGGCCACGTGTCCCGCGCAGATCGCGCGGCCGACCGTTGGCTCACCGGACAGTCCGGTGCACACCGGACAGTCCGGTGAATTTTAGCCGTACGCTGTCGGCGAATTCCCGAGAGTGGCTACTTCACGCCAAGTCGGCCTGGCGCACCGGACACTGTCCGGTGCACCACCGGACAGTCCGGTGCTCCAGACCGAACAACCTTTTGGCTGTACACAACCAACTTTTCTCTGACTCGATTTCTCCTGTTTCAAGCACTTAGACACAATACATTAGTCCTCAAAACAATGTACTAAGGCTTAGAAACATACCTTTACTCTTGATTTTCACTTTGTCCATCCATGGGTATAGATTCACATTTAAGCACTTGTGTTGGCACTCAATCACCAAAATACTTAGAAATGGCCCAAGGGCACATTTCCCTTTCAATCTCCCCCTTTTTGGTGATTTATGCCAACACAACATAAAGCAACTAGAACAAGTGCAATATCACTTCAAATAAAACTCAAATTTATTTTGATTTAATTTTGGCATATATGGATCATCCTTTGCCACCACTTGGTTTGTTTTTGCAAATCAAACTCAAATCTCTATCTCTAAGTCAAACACACATGTTGAAGCATAAAGAGAGTCATTCCAAAAGAGATTGATCAAAGATTTCAAAAACTCCCCCTATTTCCCATAATCAACACTTCTTCCCACAAGAGGCCAACTTTTGACAAAAGAGACAATGCAAGAGTTTTGACAAACCAAAAACTCTATTCTACTATTTTCAAAGTTTCTCAAGTGGTAGTTGATCCATCTATTGCTTTGGCCTTTATTTTCTCCCCCTTTGGCATCAAGCACCAAAACGGGATTAATCTTGGCCCTTTAACCCCATTGCCTCACCAAATTCTTCAATTAAGAGCAAATAGGCAATAAGAGTTTAAAGATGAACTTGGAATAGTTACTCTTTTCATCGGAGTGCAGTGGAAGTCTTGTATGGTCCAAGTCCACCTTTTCCTTTCAATCCTCCTTTGAGGCTAAAACAACCAAACTCAAGCATATGGTTAGTCTCAAAGGGTCAAGTTGTAGCAGAACTCCCCCTAAATATGTGCATCACTTACACAAGGACTTGTGAGGTCCTGGGAATGTTTGTACAACTTGAGCACCACAATAAGCAACAAAATGCAGAATGAACATGATCAAAGGCATAAACACATGTATGCTACAATTCAATCCAAGTTCCGCGAATCTAAGACATTTAGCTCACTACGCAACCTGCAAAAGGTCTTCTCATCTAGAGGCTTGGTAAAGATATCAGCTAGCTGGTTCTCGGTGCTAACATGAAACACTTCGATATCTCCCTTTTGCTGGTGGTCTCTCAAAAAGTGATGCCGGATGTCAATGTGCTTTGTGCGGCTGTGTTCAACAGGATTTTCCGCCATGCGGATAGCACTCTCATTGTCACATAGGAGTGGGACTTTGCTCAGATTGTAGCCAAAGTCCCGGAGGGTTTGCCTCATCCAAAGTAGTTGCGCGCAACACTGTCCTGCGGCAACATACTCGGCCTCAGCGGTGGATAGGGCAACGGAAGTTTGTTTCTTAGAGTTCCACGACACCAGGGACCTTCCTAAGAATTGGCACGTCCCCGATGTACTCTTCCTATCGACCTTACATCCAGCATAGTCGGAATCTGAGTATCCAACCAAGTCAAAGGTAGACCCCTTTGGATACCAGAGCCCGAAGCAAGGCGTAGCAACCAAATATCTAAGAATTCGCTTCACCGCCACTAAGTGACACTCCTTAGGATCGGATTGAAATCTAGCACACATGCATACGCTAAGCATAATATCCGGTCTACTAGCACATAGATAAAGTAAAGACCCTATCATTGACCGGTATGCTTTTTGATCAACGGACTTACATCCTTTGTTGAGGTCGGTGTGTCCGTCGGTCCCCATCGGAGTCTTTGCGGGCTTGGCGTCCTTCATCCCAAACCGCTTCAGCAAGTCTTGCGTGTACTTCGTTTGAGAGATGAAGGTGTCGTCCTTGAGTTGCTTCACTTGGAACCCAAGGAAGTAGTTCAACTCGCCCATCATCGACATCTCGAATTTCTGCATCATCACCCTGCTAAACTCTTCACAAGACTTTTGGTTAGTAGAACCAAATATTATGTCATCGACATAAATTTGGCACACAAAGAGATCACCATCGCAAGTCTTAGTGAAAAGAGTTGGATCAGCTTTCCCAACCTTGAAAGCATTAGCAATTAAAAAGTCTCTAAGGCATTCATACCATGCTCTTGGGGCTTGCTTAAGTCCATAGAGCGCCTTAGAGAGCTTACACACGTGGTCGGGGTACCGTTCATTCTCGAAGCCAGGGGGTTGCTCCACGTACACCTCCTCCTTGATCGGCCCATTGAGGAAAGCGCTCTTCACATCCATTTGGTACAACCTGAAAGAATGGTGAGCGGCATATGCTAGCAAGATACGAATGGACTCTAGCCTAGCCACAGGAGCAAAAGTCTCCTCAAAGTCCAAACCTGCGACTTGGGCATAACCTTTTGCCACAAGTCGAGCCTTGTTCCTTGTCACCACTCCGTGCTCGTCTTGTTTGTTGCGAAACACCCACTTGGTTCCCACAACATTTTGCTTAGGACGAGGCACCAGTGTCCAAACTTCATTGCGCTTGAAGTTGTTGAGTTCCTCCTGCATGGCCAACACCCAGTCCGGATCTAGCAAGGCCTCTTCTACCCTGAAAGGCTCAATAGAGGAGACAAAGGAGTAATGCTCACAAAAATTAACTAATCGAGATCGAGTAGTTACTCCCTTGCTAATATCACCCAGAATTTGGTCGACGGGATGATCCCTTTGAATCATCGCTCGAACTTGGGTCGGAGGTGCCAGTTGCGCTTCTTCCTCCATCACTTGATCATCTTGTGCTTCCCCTTGATCAAGCGCCTCCACTTGAGGTACCTGTTCGTCATCTTCGGTTGGGGGATGCACCATAGTTGAGGAAGAAGGTTGATCTCGTTCATCTTGCTCCTATGGCCGCACTTCTCCAATCGCCATGGTTCGTATAGCGGCTGTCGGAACATCTTCTTCATCTACATCATCACAATCAACAACTTGCTCTCTTGGAGAGCCATTAGTCTCATCAAATACAACGTCGCTAGAGACTTCAACCAAACCCGATGATTTGTTGAAGACTCTATACGCCTTTGTATTTGAGTCATAACCTAACAAAAATCCTTCTACAGCTTTGGGAGCAAATTTAGAATTTCTACCCTTCTTCACTAGAATGTAGCACTTGCTCCCAAATACACGAAAGTAAGATACATTGGGTTTGTTACCGGTTAGTAGCTCATACGAAGTCTTCTTGAGGAGACGATGAAGGTAGACCCTGTTGATGGCGTGGCAAGCCGTGTTCACGGCTTCCGACCAAAAACGCTCGGGGGTCTTGAATTCTCCAAGCATCGTCCTCGCCATGTCGATTAGCGTCCTGTTCTTCCTCTCTACCACACCATTTTGCTGTGGTGTGTAGGGAGCGGAGAACTCATGCTTGATCCCTTCCTCCTCAAGGAACTCTTCTACTTGAAAGTTCTTGAACTCGGACCCGTTATCGCTCCTTATCTTCTTCACCTTGAGCTCAAACTCATTTTGAGCTCTCCTGAGGAAGCACTTGAGGGTCCCTTGGGTTTCAGACTTATCCTGCAAAAAGAACACCCAAGTGAAGCGGGAAAAGTCATCAACAATAACTAAACCATACTTACTTCCTCCTATGCTTAGATAGGCGACGGGTCCGAAGAGATCCATATGTAGCAGCTCGAGTGGTCTTGATGTGGTCATCACATTCTTGCTGTGATGCGCTCCTCCCACCTGTTTACCTGCCTGACAAGCTGCACAAGGTCTATCTTTTTCGAATTGTACGTTAGTCAAACCTATCACGTGTTCTCCCTTTAGAAGCTTGTGAAGGTTCTTCATCCCCACATGCGCTAAGCGGCGATGCCACAACCAGCCCATGCTAGTCTTAGCAATTAAGCATGCATCTAGACCGGCCTCTTCTTTTGCAAAATCAACTAAGTAAAGCTTGCTGTCTAATACACCCTTAAAGGCTAGTGAACCATCACATCTTCTAAAGACAGACACATCTACATTTGTAAACAAACAGTTATATCCCATATTGCATAATTGACTAACAGATAGTAAATTATATCCAAGAGACTCTACTAAAAACACGTTAGAGATAGAGTGCTCATTTGAGATTGCAATTTTACCTAACCCTTTTACCTTGCCTTGATTCCCATCACCGAATATTATTGAATCTTGGGAATCTTTGTTTTTGACGTAGGAGGTGAACATCTTCTTCTCCCCCGTCATATGGTTTGTGCATCCGCTGTCGATAATCCAGCTTGAACCCCCGGATGCATAAACCTGCAAGGCAAATTTAGGCTTGGGTCTTAGGTACCCAACTGATGTTGGGTCCTGCAAGGTTAGCACAAATATCCTTAGGGACCCAAATGCAAGTTTTGTCTCCCTTGCATCTTGCCCCTAATTTTCTAGCAACTATCTTCCTATTCTTTCTACAAATAGCAAAAGAAGCATTTAAAACATGATATATTGTAGAAGGTTCATTTACTTTCCTAGGAACATTAACAACATTTCTCCTAGGCAAATTATGAATAGCATTTCTCCTACCAACATTTCTATCATGCACATAAGAAGAACTAGAAGCAAACATGGCATGAGAATCAAAGACATTATATGCATTACAACTCCTATAAGTATTTCTAGATTGTCTCCTATCATGGTACATAAAAGCATGGTTCTTTTGCACACTACTAGCCATAGGGGCCTTTCCTTTCTCCTTGGCGGAGATGGGGGCCTTATGGCTTGTCAAGTTCTTGGCTTCCCTCTTGTAGCCAAGTCCATCCTTAATTGAGGGGTGTCTACCAATCGTGTAGGCATCCCTTGCAAATTTTAGCTTGTCAAATTCATTCTTGCTAGTCTTAAGTTGGGCATTAAGACTAGCTAATTCCTCATTTAATTTAGAGATTGAAACTAAATGATCACTACAAGCATCAATGTCAAAATCTTTACACCTGTTACAAGTTTCAACAATTTCTACACAAGAATTAGATTTACTAGCTACTTTTAGTTTAGCATTTAAATCATCATTAAAACTTTTTAACTTAGCAATAGTTTCATGACAAGAAGATAATTCACTAGAGAGCATTTCATTCCTCTTAATTTCTAGGGCAAGAGATTTCTGAGCTTCTACAAACTTATCATGTTCTTCATACAACAAATCCTCTTGCTTTTCTAACAGTATATTCCTATCATTCAAGGCATCAATCAATTCATTAATTTTGTCTACCTTAGTTCTATCTAATCCCTTGAATAAGCATGAGTAATCTATCTCATCATCATCACTAGACTCATCCTCACTTGAAGAAGCATAAGTACTAGTATTAGGAGTGCTTACTTTCTTCTCTCTTGCCATGAGGCAAGTGTGATGCTCGTTGGGGAAGAGGGATGACTTGTTGAAAGCAGTGGCGGCGAGTCCCTCATTGTCGGAGTCGGACGAGGAGCAGTCCGAATCCCACTCCTTGCCAAGGTGAGCCTCGCCCTTTGCCTTCTTATAGTTCTTCTTTTTCTCCCTCTTATTCCCTTGATCCTGGTCACTATCATTGTCGGGACAGTTAGCAATAAAATGACCAAGCTTACCGCATTTGAAGCATGAGCGCTTCCCCTTGGCTTTGGTCTTGCTTGGCTGTCCCTTGCGACCTTTAAGCACCGTCTTGAATCTTTTGATGATGAGAGCCATCTCTTCATCATTAAGTCCGGCCGCCTCAATCTGTGCCACCTTGCTAGGTAGCGCCTCCTTGCTTCGTGTTGCCTTGAGAGCAAGAGGTTGCGGCTCGTTGATCGGACCATTCAAGGCGTCGTCCACGTATCTCGCCTCCTTGATCATCATTCGCCCGCTAACGAATTTCCCAAGAACTTCTTCGGGCGACATCTTGGTGTACCTGGGATTTTCACGAATATTGTTCACTAAATGAGGATCAAGAACGGTAAATGACCTTAGCATTAGGCGGACAACGTCGTGGTCCGTCCATCACGTGCTCTCGTAGCTCCTTATTTTGTTGATAAGGGTCTTGAGCCGGTTGTATGTTTGTGTTGGCTCCTCGCCCCTTATCATTGCGAACCGTCCAAGCTCGCCTTCCACCAACTCCATTTTGGTGAGCAAGGTGACGTCGTTTCCCTCATGAGAGATCTTGAGGGTGTCCCAGATCTGCTTGGCATTGTCCAAGCCGCTCACCTTGTGATACTCGTCCCTGCACAAAGAGGCTAGCAACACAGTAGTAGCTTGTGCATTTTTATGAATCTGTTCATTAATAAACACAGGACTATCCGAGCTATCAAATTTCATTCCACTTTCCACAATCTCCCAAATGCTTGGATGGAGAGAAAACAGGTGAGTACGCATTTTGTGGCTCCAAAATCCGTAGTCCTCTCCATCAAAGTGAGGGGGCTTGCCAAGTGGAATGGGGAGCAATTGAGTATTTGAACTATGCGGGATGCGTGAATAATCGAAAGAAAAGTTTGAGTTAACCGTCTTTCGTCTATCGTGGTCGTCGTCGTCCTTTTGGGAGGAGGAAGATTCGTCGCTGTCGTAGTAGACAATTTCCTTGATGCGCCTTGTCTTCTTCTTCCTCCTGTCTTTTCTTTTGTGGCCCGAGCCTGAGTCGGTGGGCTTGTCATCATTGAGCTCGTTGACGAAGGTCTCCTTCTCCTTGTCGTTGATCACCATCCCCTTGCCCTTAGGATCCATCTCTTCGGGCGGTTAGTCCCTTTCTTGAAGAGAACGGCTTTGATACCAATTGAGAGCACCTAGAGGGGGGTGAATAGGTGATCCTGTAAAACTTAAAAACTTAAGCCACAAAACTTTGATTAAGCGTTAGCACAGTTAATTCCAAGTGGCTAGAGAGAAGATCTTGCACAATACGATAACCACAAAGAGTTCAACACAGAGAAGACACAGTGGTTTATCCCATGGTTCGGCCAAGTACAACACTTGCCTACTCCACGTTGTGGCGTCCCAACGGACGAGAGTTGCACTCAACTCCTCTCAAGTGATCCAATGATCAACTTGAATACCACAGTGTTATGCTTTTCTTTTCTTATCGCGTTCGCGAGGAATCTCCACAACTTGGAGTCTCTCGCCCTTACACTTGAAGTTCACAAAGAAGCACGGAGTAAGGGAGATAAGCAACACACACAAATCCACAGCAAAATGCGCACACACACGGCCAAGAATCGAGCTCAAAAGACTATCTCAAAGTTCTCACTAGAACGGAGCTCGAATCACTGAGAATGACAAACGAATGCGCAAAGACTGAGTGTGGATGATCAAGAATGCTCTAAGGTTGCTTGATGTACTCCTCCATGCGCCTAGGGGTCCCTTTTATAGCCCCAAGGCAGCTAGGAGCCGTTGAGAACAAATCTGGAAGGCCATCCTTGCCTTCTGTCGTCGGGTGCACCGGACAGTCCGGTGTACACCGGACAGTGTCCGGTGCCCGATTTCCTTCCTTAATTGGCGAAGCCGACCGTTGGCGCACCGGACATGTCCGGTGCATACCGGATAGTCCGGTGCCCCCTTCTAGCCGTTGGCTCGGCCACGTGTCCCGCGCAGATCGCGCGGCCGACCGTTGGCCCGGCAGACCGTTGGCTCACCGGACAGTCCGGTGCACACCGGACAGTCCGGTGAATTTTAGCCGTACGCTGTCGGCGAATTCCCGAGAGTGGCTACTTCACGCCAAGTCGGCCTGGCGCACCGGACAGTCCGGTGCTCCAGACCGAACAGCCTTTTGGCTGTACACAACCAACTTTTCTCTGACTCGATTTCTCCTGTTTCAAGCACTTAGACACAATACATTAGTCCTCAAAACAATGTACTAAGGCTTAGAAACATACCTTTACTCTTGATTTTCACTTTGTCCATCCATGGGTATAGATTCACATTTAAGCACTTGTGTTGGCACTCAATCACCAAAATACTTAGAAATGGCCCAAGGGCACATTTCCCTTTCAGCTGCACTGCAGCCACTAGACATCAACTAGGACACGCTGCGTGAAGCCCGAACTCAAAAGAGGAAGGCTACAAGTACAACCCCCAAGAGTAAGAACTGGACCAGGAGATAAGGGATCTCGAAGCTATCCATCAGCAGGTCGAAAGGAAGAGAGAGAAGATGCTTCGTCTTTCCGATCTTCAGAAGAAGATCGATGAAGCTGCTGAAGAAATACGTCATCTTACTCAAGACGACCAGGACCGAAGACCTCCACAGAGAGAGCTTCGTCAAGATAATTCCTACAATGATGATGATTGGTATGATGATTTCCATCATGGAAAATTTGCTTTTGATGATGCTTCTCCTTTATCAGTAGAACTGCAGGCTACCCCATGGCCCTCATCATACAAGCCCCCCAGCTCCCCATGTATGATGGGCACTCAGATCCGAAGCAGTTTCTGATGAGCTACGAAGCAACTATGTCTTCGTACGGGGGCAATACTGCAGTCATGGCGAAGTCCTTCATCATGACAGTTTGGAGTGTGGCCCAGACATGGTACTCCTCTCTCCGGCCAAGGATAATCACGTCATGGCATAAGCTTAAGAACATGCTGGTCACCAGTTTTCAAGGGTTTCAGACAAAGCCAGTCACTGCTCAGGCCTTGTTCCAATGCACTCAAGACCCTGAGGAGTACCTTCAGGCATATGTCCGAAGGTTCTTGCGCTTGAGAGCACAAGCGCCTACGATGCCCAATGAAATCGTCATTGAGGCCATGATCAAAGGTCTTCGGCCAGGGCCTACAGCTCAATACTTCGCCAGAAAACCCCCTCAGATTCTGGAGAAGCTGCTTCAAAAAATGGATGAGTACATCCGGGCCGACAATGATTTCCGCCAAAGAAGGGAGGAAGCTTACAGATTTTCTGAAATAACTAGGGGCTTCGGAGGAAGAATCCACCCTAGGCATGTCAGATCAATCCACAGCTCCAGTCCGAACGATGACAAAGGAGGCCAGTTTCAGAGGCCACAGCACGGCTCGCAGTCTTCAGGACAGTAGCAAAGCTTCTCCAGGCCACCTGCTCTAAGGGGCCGAGGCGGCAGGGGCTTCGGAGGAAGATATGGGGATCAGCCCAGGAAAACCTATTGCTTATTCTATGGTGAGAACAAGGGCCACGCTACAAGAACGTGTCAGATCACCATTCAGAAGCAAAAAGAGATTGCTGAAGCAGAAGCCCGGCAAAATCAGCCGAAGCAGGTCCTACATACTGCTTCATGCCACTCTCCCTACATACCAGAGTATGTGGGCAATCAACCTGCAGCTTCTATTGCTTCGACAAGCCATTCACAAGCTTCCTGGCCTCAGCTCCCACCACCACCACCACTGCAACCTACTTATACCTGAAGCCAGCAGCCAGAAGGGCGCCAACATTGAGAGCACCTAGAGGGGGGTGAATAGGTAATCCTGTAAAATCAAACACTAAATAGCCATAAAACTTAGTTATAGAAGAGTTAGTACAACTAAGTAGTTTTTAGGCGAGTCCTTATGAACTAGACAATCACAGAAAAAGCAATCACAAGAGACACACAATTTTATCCCGTGGTTCGGCCAAGTAACACTTGCCTACTTCCACGTTGTGGCGTCCCAATGGACGAGGGTTGCACTCAACCCCTTTCAAGTGATCCGATGATCAACTTGAATACCACGGTCTTTTCCTTTAGAGTATGTTTTCCCGTTTGCGAGGAATCTCCATAATTTGGAGTCTCTCGCCCTTACAATTGAGATCACAAAGAAAGCACAGAGTAAGGTTGGGAGAAGCAACGCACACACAAAACAAATCCGCAGCACACACACGCACACAGGCCAAGACTTGAGCTCGAAACGTAGCATAGAGAGTTCACAACTAGAACGGAGCTCAAATCACTAACAAAATTGATCAAATACGCGGAGGCAGAGTGTGGGAGTCTTAGAATGCTTAGTGAATGCTTAGATAACTCCTCCATGCGCCTAGGGGTCCCTTTTATAGCCCCAAGGCAGCTAGGAGCCGTTGGAGACCAACTTGGAAAGCCATCCTTGCCTTCTGTCGAGTGGCGCACCGGACAGTCCGGTGCGCCACCGGACAGCTACTGTAGACAGTCCGGTGCATGATCTCCTTCCAATTTTGGCATATCAGACCGTTGCTCCACTGGGCTGATTGGCACACCGGACACTGTCCGGTGCACCAGCTGACCGTTGGAGCAGTCCACGTGTCACGCGAAGATTGCGCGGCCGACTGGCGCAGGCGACCATTGGCTCATCGGACAGTCCGGTGAATTATAGCCACGTCGCCTTTCTTCATTCCCGAGAGCGACGAGTTCGCCGTGGATGACTCACCGAACAGTCCGGTGCACCACCAGACAGTCCGGTGAATTATAGCCGTACACCGCCGTCGAATCCCGAGAGCGGTGAGTTCATCGCAGACCAGCCTGGTGCACCGGACACTGTCCGGTGCACCACCGGACAGTCTGGTGCACCTAGACCGAGTTGGTGTTGTTTGGCTGCACACAACCAACACTTCTCCCTTTTCTTCTCTTGTCCTTTAGTCACTGTTTCTAGCACTTGGATAACATGTTAGTACATAAAACAATTTACCAAGTCTAGAAACATACCTTTTATCTTGATTTTCACTTCTCACTTTATTTGGCACATAAGAATTTAATTGAATGTGTTGAGCACTTAATCACCAAAACATTATAGAAATTGCCCAAGGGCACATTTCCCTTTCAATCTCCCCCTTTTTGGTGATTTATGCCAACACATCAAAAAGCAACCAAAATAAGTACAACATCAATGCAACTTAGGACCAAATTGTTTTTGCAGGCACATTTCTCTTTCTCAAAACAGACATCGGTTAGTCCTAACACATGATCTCCCTTTAGAAGCTTATGAAGGTTCTTCATCCCTACATGTGCTAGACGGCGATGCCAGAGCTAGCTCATACTAGTCTTAGCCATTAAGCATGCATCTAGATCAGCATTCTCTTTTGAAAAATCAACTAAATAGAGCTTGCCGTCTAATACACCCTTAAATGCTAATGAACCATCACTCCTTCTAAAGACAGATACATCAACATTTGTAAACAAACAATTGTAGCCCATGTGGCACAATTGACTTACAGACATGAGGTTATATCCTAATGACTCTACTAAAAATACATTTGAAATAGAGTGCTCGCTTGTGATGGCTATTTTTCCCAAACCTTTGACCTTGCCTTGATTCCCATCTCCAAATATGATTGTATCCTGGGAATCCTTGTTCTTGACGTAGGAGGTGAACATCTTCTTCTCCCCCGTCATGTGGTTTGTGCATCCGCTGTCGATTATCCAGCTAGAGCCCCTGGATGCATAAACCTGCAAGAAATTTAAGCTTGGGTTTTAGGTACCCAACTCTTGTTGGGTACTACAAGGTTAGTCACAATAGTTTTTGGAACCCATATGCAAGTCTTGTCTCTCTTGCATTTGGATCCCAACTTCCTAGCCACTACTTTTGCATTCTTACATGAAAGAATAAAAGAAGTGTTGCAAGCATGAAAAACAATAGTGGATTCATTGCACATTTTCCTAGGCACATGAGACACAACATTATTCCTCCTAGGCACATGAGACACAACATGATTTCGCCTGCTTCTACCATGAACAAAAGTAGAACTAGAGGCAAACATAGCATGTGAATTATGTGCATCATGATTATAACTCCTATTATAATAAGAATGACTACCAATTTTCCTATCATAAATAAAAGCATGGTTCCTTTTAGGGCTACTAGCCATAGGGGCATTCCCTTTCTCCTTGTTGAGAATGGGAGCCTTTTGACTTGAAAAGTTCTTGGTTTCCCTTCGAACCCAAGTCCATCCTTAATTGAAGGGTGTCTACCAACAGTGTAGGCATCCCTAGCAAATTTCAATTTATTAAAATCATCCTTGCAAGTCTTAAGTCGAGCATTAAGACTCGCCACCTCATCATCCAATTTAGTAATAGCAATAAGATGTTTATTACAAGCATCAACATCAAAATCCTTACATCTATTACAAATAACAACATGCTCTACACATGAACTAGATTTATTAACTTCCTCTAGCTTATTATTTAATTCATCATTTAAACTCCTTAAACTAGAAATAGATTCATGGCAAGCAGACAACTCAGAGGATAGCATTTCATTTCTTTTGACTTCTAGAGCAAGAGATTTTTGAACACTAATAAATTTGTCATGCTCTTCATACAAAATATCTTCTTGCTTTTCCAGTAATCTATCCTTTTCATTAAGGGCATCAATTAATTCATTAATTTTGTCTACTTTATTTCTATCTAAACCTTTAAACAATTCAGTATAGTCTACTTCATCAGATGACTCTTCATCACTAGAAGAAGTATACATGGGAATGTCCCAAATACATACCTTCTTTTCCTTAGCCATGAGATAAGTATGGCGTTCATTGGGGAAGAGTGATGACTTGTTGAAGGCCGAGGCAGCAAGTCCTTCGTCGTCAGAGTCGGAAGAGGAGCAGTCCGAGTCCCATTCCCTTCCAAGGTGCGCCTCGCCCTTAGCCTTCCTGTAGTTCTTCTTCTTCTCCTTCTTCCCATACTTTTCTTGTTCCCGGTCATTATCGTTATTGGGGCATTGAGCTATGAAATGACCAGTCTTACCGTATTTGAAGCAGGAGCGCTTTCCCCTTGTTTTGTTCTTGTTGGAGTACTCCTTGTGTCCTTTAAGCGCGATCTTGAAGCGTTTGATGATAAGCGCCATCTCATCTTTGTTGAGGCCGGCAACCTCCACTTGAGCTACCTTGCTAGGTAGCGCCTCCTTGCTGCTTGTTGCTTTGAGAGCAACGAGCTGTGGCTCGTAGATGGGTAGTGGACCGTTCAAAGCGTCATCCACGTATCGAGCCTCCTTCACCATCATGCACCCGCTCAAAAAATTTCCGAGTATCTCCTCGGGCGTCATCTTTGTGTATCTGGGGTTTTCACGGATAAGATTCACAAGATGGGGGTCAATAACTATAAATGACCTGAGCATGAGTCGGACGACATCATGGTTCGTCCACCTTGTGCTTCCATAGATTCTAATCTTGTTGACTAGAGTCTTGAGCCTGTTGTAGGTTTGAGTTGGCTCTTCTCCCCTGATCATGGCGAATCTCCCTAGCTCGCTTTCCACCAGTTCCATTTTGGTGATCATTGTAGCATCGTTTCCCTCATGTGAGATCTTGAGGGTGTCCCAAATTTGCTTGGCGTTGTCCAAGCCACTAACTTTATTGTATTCATCCCTGCAAAGCAAAGCTAACAAGACAATAGTAGCTTGGGCATTCTTATGAATTTGTTCATTAATGAATACATGGTTATCAGTGCTATCAAAATGCATCCCATTCTCTACGATTTCCCAAATACTAGGATGGAGTGAAAATAGATGACTACACATTTTATGACTCCAAAATGAATAGTCTTCTCCATCAAAGTGAGGAGGTTTTCCAAGAGGAATTGATAGTAAATGCGCATTTGTATTATATGGCATACGAGAATAGTCAAAAGAGTAGTTCTGATTAACCGTTTTCTTTTTTGATGAAGAGTCATCATCATCGTCGTCTCTTGGTGAAGATGAAGAGGCATCGTTGTCGTAGTAGATGATTTTCTTAATGCGCCTCTTTTTCTTCCCGTCCCTCTTCTTGTGACCTGAGCCTGAGTCGGTAGGCTTGTTGTCTCTTGGCTCATTGAGGAGGGACTCCTTCTCCTTGTCGTTAATCACCATCCCCTTACCCTTAGGATCCATCTCTTCGGGCGGTTAGTTCCTTAAGTGAAGAGTACGTCTCTGATACCAATTGAGAGCACCTAGAGGGGGGGTGAATAGGTGATCCTGTAAAATCAAACACTAAATAGCCACAAAACTTAGTTATAGAAGAGTTAGTACAACTAAGTAGTTTTGAGGCGAGTCCTTATGAACTAGACAATCACAGAAAAAGCAATCACAAGAGACACGTGATTTTATCCCGTGGTTTGGCCAAGTAACACTTGCCTACTTCCACGTTGTGGTGTCCCAATGGACGAGGGTTGCACTCAACCCCTTTCAAGTGATCCGATGATCAACTTGAATACCATGGTCTTTTCCTTTAGAGTATGTTTTCCCGTTTGCGAGGAATCTCCACAATTTGGAGTCTCTCGCCCTTACAATTGAGATCACAAAGAAAGCACGAAGTAAGGTTGGGAGAAGCAACACACACACTAAACAAATCCGCAGCACACACATGCACACAGGCCAAGACTTGAGCTCGAAACGTAGCACAGAGAGTTCACAACTAAAACGGAGCTCAAATCACTAACAAAATCGATCAAATGCGCGGAGGCGGAGTGTGGGAGTCTTAGAATGCTTAGATAACTCCTCCATGCGCCTAGGGGTCCCTTTTATAGCCCCAAGGCAGCTAGGAGCCGTTGGAGACCAACTTGGAAAGCCATCCTTGCCTTCTGTCGAGTGGCGCACCGGACAGTCCGGTGCGCCACCGGACAACTACTGTAGACAGTCCGGTGCACGATCTCCTTCCAATTTTGGCATATCAGACCGTTGCTCCACTGGGCTGATTGGCACACCGGACACTGTCCGGTGCACCAGCTGACCGTTGGAGCAGTCCACGTGTCACGCGAAGATTGCGCGGCCGACCGTTGGCGCAGGCGACCGTTGGCTCACCGGACAGTCCGGTGAATTATAGCCACGTCGCCTTTCTTCATTCCCGAGAGCGACGAGTTTGCCGCCGTCGAATCCCGAGAGCGGCGAGTTCATCGCAGACCAGCCTGGCGCACCGGGCACTGTCCGGTGCACCACCGGACAGTTCGGTGCACCCAGACCGAGTTGGTGTTGGCTGCACACAGCCAACACTTCTCCCTTTTCTTCTCTTGTCCTTAAGTCACTGTTTCTAGCACTTGGATAACATGTTAGTACATAAAACAATTTACCAAGTCTAGAAACATACCTTTTGCCTTGATTTTCACTTCTCACTTTATTTGGCACATAAAAATTTAATTGAATGTGTTGAGCACTTAATCATCAAAACATTATAGAAATTGCCCAAGGGCATATTTCCCTTTCAAACATCCACAACAGCAATGTGACTTCAGGGAAGAGTCCGAAGCTCGTATAGTCAACATCACTGTACCAGAATTGAAGCACATTTATTGAGGAATATCCTACTTTTTGAAATACCTTTGTCTTTTATATCACTTTACTTTTTTGTATGAATAACAAGTAATGAAAAATTCAGTTTCAACTTCTTATAATAATGCTTCAAATACCAAAATGAAATATCTTCTTCATAGACTTACGAAGCTCACAAGACGACCCTTAAGATAAAGCAGATTCCGAAGCTCAATAGTCGTTCCCAAGGGAATGCAGAGCCTAAAATGATGAAGCTACAAAAGTCATTCCTAAGGGAGCGCAGCGTAAGTTTTTTGCTCAAAAGCCGTTCTTAAGGGAATGCAGAGCTAAAATTGATGAAGCTACAAAAAAGTCGTTCCTAAGGGAGTGCAGCGTAAGTTTTCTGCTCAAAAGTCGTTCCAAAGGGAATGCAGAGCCAAATACCGCTGGAATATAAGGCGAAGAAGTTCAAAAGTCGTTCCTAAGGGGATGCAGAACTTATACCGCCGAAATAGAAGGCAAAGAAGTTCAAAAGATGTTCCTAAGGGGATGTAGAACTTATATCACCGAAATAGAAGGTGAAGAAGCTCAAAAGACGTTCCTAAGGGGATGCAGAGCTTGTGTGTTACAGTGTGGGTGTGTGGGTATGTGTCTTCGGTATCCTCATCATTTTGCATCATATCATCACATCATTTTGCATAGCATTACATCATACATCATACTGCATTACTGGCACAAGAATTGAATACGAAGCCAATCTTCGGAAAATGCTTCGTCAAAATGAGAATGTACTAAGGCACGAAGTAAGCTTCGGGAAATACAGTTTTATTAGGCTTGAGCCAATCTTCGGAAAATGCTTCGTCAAAATGAGAATGTGCTAAGGCACGAAGTAAGCTTCGGGAAATACAGTTTTATCAGGCTTGTCATAAGAAAGGACCTTTTTCTTTACGAAGCATGAAAAGAAGGGAAGGTGTTTTTTCGCCGAAGGCTCAAAAATGGTATGTGAGTAAATTTCATGCATCGCAAAGAAATAATTTACATATTCGATTCAATATCGCATATATCAAATGTTACACAGTTTCATTACAAAAAGAGGTCTAATCTTCCTTTATTAGTTTTATACATCAAGCTTCTCAAAATGATTATTACAATAAAACCTATTCTTCTCTAAGGACTTTTTCCGCAATTTTGTTCAGTAATTTGTCGACGACTTCGTCGACAATGGATTCAGCCATGCCTATGATATCCAATGATTCCTTCATCTCTGGATCAGCTAGGGGATCATACGGTTCCGGCGGTGGAGATAATTCAGCTGAAGTAGGAAAAATCGGTTAGTCCGAAGCCACAGAGCAAGTACTGAAGCTAAAAAACCAAAAAATAATACCTATACGCCTTTCGCGTTCGACGGCTTCTTCAGCTTGTCTTGCTTCTGCTCGGGCGTCATGGGTGTCTTTTTCACTCTTTTTTATAATTTCATGGGACATCTCTCGGCCACCATTCACCCAGACATCACTGTAAAATTTCCCGCCCATCAAGGTTGCTTCAGCTGAAGGATCCTTCGTATCATCTACGGAGAAGGCAGTTTCGGCCTGCGCTATGGCTTTAATGTGATCGCATCCTACCTTCTCCAAGATGGCTGAAATCCCCTGCGCACTGAAAAACGCGCAAACATCCCCGCGATCACTTAAAATTTCTTTGAAGGTTTCAGCCTCTCCACTTATCCATTCAATAACGCCTTCGGTGTCGCCTCGAATGAAGTTTTCTTCAGTAGAGTAGGCACCCACTTTGGTGAAGCTAGTTTTCAATTTCTTCACACAATCCAAGGACTTCTCGAAGCACCTTTCCTTGGATTAGCGAAGTTCTTCAACATTTTTCTCTAGATGATTTTTCCAATATTCGCTGATTTCTTGATTAGCTTGTGCGAGCGTGCAGTTTTCCTTAGCTTCGGCCAGTTGTCTCCGAAGGTCTTCAATTTTGGTTTTCTAGGCTTCGACCTGAGCCTTGAAGTTAGCTTCGTCTTCCTTTACTTTGTTCACTAGTGAAATTAAGATTTTGTCTTTTTCCAGAACTTCGTTTCTCAGTTCAATCACTTCCGAACGAAGGTTATTAAGGGCCATTGTATAGCCTTCGTCTTCAATATTCTTTTGCGTCCTCAGGGATTACTAAGAATTAAGCCCTGCAAAGAGGAGGAAAGAATTGAGCATGGCAACTAAAATACTCCATTCTAAAATTCAAAGTTAACTTCTATACCTTTATACTGTGTATGCTAGGCTGTGAGCAAGTTCATCCTTCGACAAAATCGAAAGGCCGTCTTCCAGCTTTGGGAATCCTATGCTCTTACCTATCTCCCGGCAAATGAATATTTCTTTGTTATTTGGGAGACAGTACAGAAAATCTTCTTCGTTACTACCATTGAATACTAGGGCCCCCTTCGGATATTTCAATCTTTGGGCGTAGTGTCTAGCTTCTAGAATTTCTTCCTGGGAGAGTTTCTTTCCTGAAGCATGACAGATAATGTAGTCAGTGTTTTTGTTCGAAGCTTCGGGAGCAGGAGCTTCAATTTTTTCAGGTGCAATCTGCTCTGTCGTTTCTTCCTCAGGCGCGACAGGCTCCGTCTCGGTAGGCACTGAAGGCCCAGCTTCGACTTTAGCCTGAGCTTGCGTAGCTTCGGCTTCTGCTTGCCCAGTTTCGGCATCAGCTAGCATTTTGGCAGCTTCAACAATTTTCTTTGTTGGAGCAGTGCTCAAGGCCTTTGTAGTCTCTAGCACAGCATCCAGCATGTTGGCCATCCTCCTCCTCTTGGGAGTTGTGGCAGAAGCCTTTTGCACCTTCGGCAGTTTTGCCTCTGTCGGAGGACTCAGAATTTTTGGCATTTTTATTATTTATTCAACCTTTAGCTCTTCAGCCTTATCAACCTTATCTTCGACTGACTCGACTGTATGCGTCTTCAGCATTACAGTTGGTTCTTCAACACTCTGTGTAATTGAAGCAGCTTGTCTTGCTTCACCAGGTGAAGAGGCTCCTTCAACAAAATCAGGCACCACGGCCGGTTCGATGTACCGCTGCGGGTGGGTCAAGACCTTCATCTTCTTGCCCTTCGGTACACCAGCGGTGGCCGAAGCTGCGGGGGCCGAAGCAATAGTTTTTCTTTTCTTCCCTTGACCCTGCAGCGGGTAGTGATAATCAGGGTATATAAAGCCTATGGCATTAAATACCCTGTTTAATCTTTTCTTTCCTCGGCCCCCGAAGGCTGTGGACAAAGCATTATCTTCGGTCTTACTATATGCCCCAAGTAGTTCGTCGCTGATAGCCTCAATACTTTTTAACCAATCGTCATTTGGCTCATCAAATCGGTCTCTAAACCTGAAAGTATATTTCAGTTCAATTAACCCACCTTCAGTTGATTCAGCAGTAGTATCCTTCGGCATATCCCAGTTTTCCACAAGTGGCCATACTCTGTACGCTATGTGCTCTTGAACAATATCCCTTGTGCCAATGAAGGCACAGACATTGCTAAAAGCCTTCTGGCAAGCTTCATCATTCTGACCAATTACCACCTTCGGCCTCCGAAGGCCGAAGCGAGACCAGATAGGACGTTGGATGATTTCCTTAATATCTTCCCTTTCAATTAAATCATTCTTAACATAAAACCACTCTTCCATCTAGGCTCCAGGCCATCTCTTTCAAAATATGGGAACTGGATGGCTTGCATTGGATCGACTAACGAATCCGTAACAACCGAAGTTGTTGTGATACTGCTCCTTCCCGGTGGCCTTCGTCTCGTACAGGAGCTCGTGCATGCTACAAAAGCTTTTTGCGCTGGGTTCCAACCCTTGGCTTCTCACAGCCCAAACAAACAAACCCATCCTGATTATAGCTTCAGGCATAAGTTGATGAAGAAAAATCTAAAATGTCTTTAGTACTTCAACCAAGAACCTGCTCAATGGAAACCGAAGCCCTGCTTTCAAAAAAGCTTCGGTAGATAACCACCTCATTTGCTTCAGGAACAGGAGCAGTGCTGTCCCCTCCAACCCTCACAATAGTCATGTCGCGGAAGTATCTTCCTCTCATAGCATCAACGTGACTCTGTTTGATAGTCGATTTCCCGAAGATGGTATGGCTTGGTCTCCACGGACGATCTTCAGAATCTTCGTCTCCACTTTCTGCATCATACTCGTCACTGTCGTCGGAATCCTCAGACAATTTAGCCAGTATTTCTCTTGTGATCTTTTCTGTGTTCGTCTTTGCCATGGATTCTAAAACCCAGAAATGAAAGGATCTGCAGCTTTCTTCTTTTCATAAAGCTTCTCTTCCTCAGTTATCTTCTTTTCCTCAGACATCTTTTCCCCAGACATCGAGCAAAAACACATCTTTCAACCGAAGCTCTAGAAACTTGAAAGTCAAGCAAGAGCTATTGAGCAAAAGCCAGAAATTTGAGAAAATAACACAAATAGCCGAAATAGCGCATCAAATGCCACTACTGTGGGTTCATATTTATACGCCCAGAGCCTTGCAACATGGCAGGTCTCGCCTGTCATTGACTATTGCTATTCTAGCAAAGGAAGGTGTTTTTTCGGACCTTCGGCTTAAGGCCTTCGTTCATGTCGCAGTCTAAATTCCTTGTTACAACAAATTAATACTACGAGGGGCTACTGTTGGGGGCCTTCGTCTTCCGAAGGTCCTCAAAACATGATTTAACAATGTTTCCCAAGTGTGACATATGCACAGGTACCTTCGGACTCGGAATAAAACTGTACACAATATGAAAAGCTTGGCCGAGACGAAGGACGATGCAGCTCCGAAGCTACACGCAAGGGAGCTTCGACTTAGTGGCAGAAAAAGGAAGCAACTTAAAGGGGAAAAGGCTATCTAGTCCTCGCTGAATTGTCCTTAAGTCAATAAGAAACATAAAGGGCATGAATGTAATTTTACACAGGCTGCGCCCTGTGCCTATAAATAGATGAACTGTAACACCCCTGGTGTTACTGCCACTAAAACATGAGCATAACATCATGAGCATTAGCATATCATGTGATTGTTACACCTAGAATGCATTCACTAGGCAAAAATTTCAAACAAGTTGTATTGATGTGACTAGTCATGGGTGAAACCCTAGGGTAGGGTACTTAACCCTAGACTGGGCTTCAGAGTGTCAATGAAGCCTAAATGAGAGAAAACTTCAAAACACATTAGAAATGGTCATAAGATATCACCATTAATGGACTTAAGTAGCACCCAAACCCTAGAAGTACCAAAAACCCTAAATAGACCCCTAGAAAAACCCTGGATTGAAACCCTAGGGGTTTATGTGTAAATGTTGCACACTTTTGGACCCTAGTGCAAAACCCCATGGAATTAGAGTACTCTAAAGCATATGATTCACACATGAGAGGATTTCCAAGTCAAAAGATGTGAAATGGGCTTATTTGCAAAAAGCCACTTAATTCCTCTCATGTGGCTAAGTCTGAAAATCAGTGAATATGGCTAACTTTGGAGCTTTGTAGATATAAAAGTACAAAGAATTTGCCTAGGGTTAATACATCAAAGGTCTAGAGCTACTTTAGGTGTACAACTTTGCTTAATTAATTAAGTCTTGTTGTTATACAAAAAGTGGAGTAAATTGAACCCAAAGTTGGGCTGTCAGTCGACCTTATGACTGAATTCTCATTAGCAGTGAAGTTGGATGAACTTGGAGCTCGGTTTTGAGTAAGATTCTGTGGCTATTTGCTGGTGGACACCATAACAAAGTTAGAAAGGGATTATAGGGCAACAATTTCCCTGCTAGACGAAGATCAAGTTGTTATGCAAAATTTGGAGAACGAAGCACTACAAATCGTCCTGTCAGATCAACTGAATAGTATTTGCGATGGTACAGTGTTAGGATCAGATCGCCATGTTCATGTGCCTCACCGTCGGTGACCACGCGCGCGGATTCATGCTATCGACGCGATTCACGCCCGAATTAAATGCGGATAACGATCACGGGGTGAAAGATCTTGCCTCGGATGAGCTTGGAAGTACTGTGTGCATGATGGTTCATTAGTGCACACCGGCGACATGGCCGAGCGGCTGTCACCGGTGTGTTCGCCATTCACCATGAGGGAGCCACGCCTTAGGAAGTTTATCGCGTCGGTATGAGCCGTAGTGACCATCCACCGTCGTAGTTCAGTCGCTTTGCAGTTGCCACGGTAGATCGTCGCCGTAACTCATTCCCCCCTCTCGGCCGCCAGCACAATTCTTCCAAATTAAACACCACCGCTCCCAGTCTCTATAAATTGAGCACGCCATGAGCTCCATAGGGTAATTACCCATCCAAAGCACCAGCACTTGCCTCCAATTGTTCACCAGAGACCACGAATTGCTCATTTCCCCCAAATTGGGTTTCCGCCACCGTGAAAAGGTCCTTGTCGTGGCTAGCTTGATTCAGGTCCAATCTTGTCCTCTGCTCTCTTGTTTTAGCACTCTTACATGCCACTGATGCTCCTCGACCCATTCAATTGAACTAAACTGCGCTAGATCACTAGGAACACTTCTGTTCACCCGTAGTTTGCACTGTCTCTATGGACAGAGTGATTTAGAGCTCGAACTATGAAATTGATCGAGGGGAACACTCGTTAGGTGTTGAATTAGGTCTCAGCCAAGTTAGGGCACTGGCCATTGCTTATCTTGGCCAGTACAGGTTCGCCGGAGTTCGGTTCGTCGCCGCTCGCCGTCGAGGACCTTGTGTTGTGAAGAGTTAGAGCGTGGAGGGCTTCGGTCTAAACGTCAGTGACTGAAGCAACAATGTCGCAGACTCTTTCGGATTGTTTAAAAAGCCAGGGTCTTCGATGCAAAACCGCCGTGCGGGCGCGTTCTGCCTAGGTTGGGCCGGCTCGGGCCAGATTTGGCCCAACACTATTCCTAGTTTTTCTTTTTCTTTTTCTGCCGGAATTAAAGAATTTCTAGAAAATTATAGAAAAATGCTAAAAATGCAAGACCAATTTTACTAGGTTCCTAATTTCCTATAGTATTTAATAAAAATAGTAGTATGATTTTTAGTCCAAGTAGGGAATTATGGAATATTTAAAATAGGCAAAACCCATACTCTTGGAATTTTAGAAATTGATCAATAACTCCAAAAATCACTAAACTTTGTAGATAAACTTTAAATATTATTTAGAAGCCATAGGTAAAGTTTGGTATGATTTGGACAATGTTTGGTACCTAAACCCCAAAACTTAATCTTCTAGTGATACCTGCCCTAAGAATTATAGTTCTGACTCCAAAAACCCTAGTTTCCTGGAGTCCCGTGAAGGAAAGTTGTACTCAAGTTACAACTTGATAAACCATTTCTATTACTGCATTTTCATAAGCATTACATAAGCATTCATGATTATATATGGTTCTTTATAGAAAACGAGGAAGAAATAGAAGTTGAAGAAGCAAGAGCTACACCACCACCACCTGAAGACCCACCTGCCGAGAACTACTTTTATTTTGACATCTGTGGAGCAGAGCCTGACTCACCTATAACACAAGGCAAGCCCCGGTGCATTAGCCACCTCCTTGCTATTTTAAAATCTTTCTCACTTGCTTGATGCATTAGGTGATAGGAGTTGTGTGCTAAACAAATTGCTGCATTCCCTTCCTTGAGAATTTGATTACCTTTCCTTGATCCCCTGTTTTATAAAAAGGTTTTTATTATGCTTAGTCTTGCTCTAGAAAAACAAAATGTTTTGTTTTCAACAAGAGATGATGCTTTAAGTGGGATGGGATGTTTTCAAAATAAAACTTGATGGTGGATCCATCATGGCCGTGATGGCTTCAACATCGGAAAAGATGTACCTCTATCAGGTACCAAACTTTGGGTTGAAATGATAAAGCTGAGACCGGGCGGTTGACTTGCACGAGGAGAGAGCCTCGGTGTAGTGTCTCCGTCTGAGTCGATTAAGGACCGTGTCGATGTGGGCCTACTGACCGAGGACCCTTTAACTGGTCACATGACTCATCATGGGTAAGCTTTGCCTCGGGTAGACTAATACCAGAATAAGATAACACACAATGGGAGTGGAGAGATGGTGAGAGTAGCGTGTACCCTCCATGGCAAGAGGTTGGACGGTGGTGTATCTGTGCTCTCGATGAACCTGGCTAACGAACGGTCCCCTATAACCGACAGCGAAGCCACCAAGGATGATAAATATTAGAAGTAGTATAGTTTAGCTATAATACTAATGTAAGATAGGCAGTCATGCTGTACAATGGAGTCTGTATAATTATATTTTGGTAATGTAAAATGATGGTATATGTTAGCATGGTATATTTATCCCAAATATTTCTTTGCTTCAGATGTCATCTAGAACTCGTGCACATGACAGCGCGGGAACATCCCGTGGTCGAGAGGATACACCCAATCCACCATTGGTACCGCCCACATTGGCCGAGGCTATCGCTGCCTTGGTCACCGCGACCGCTGACAACACCCACTTCCTAAGTGAAATGGTGGGACAACAACTTCAGCAACAAGGCGAGAGGGCTTATCCACAGGGACCCCGCAAAACTTCGTACTTGGATTTCTCGGAAACTCGTCCTCCACTATTCGTCAAAGCAGAAGATCCCCTCGAGGCTGACGAATGGGTTTGGGTCATTGAGCAGAAATTTGGACTCATCTGCTGCATGGAGACCCAAAAGCCGTTGTTCATGGCTCAGCAACTAAGAGGCCCTGCCAGCACCTGGTGGGGAAATTATGTGGCCATTCAGCCTGCCGGACATCAGGTCACATGGGACGAATTTAAATTGGCATTTCGTGAGCACTACATTCCAGAAAGAGTGCTCCATATGAAGCAAGAGAAATTCATGAGACTCAAGCAAGGAGGAGATACTGTTATGTAGTATCTCAACAAATTCAATCATTTGTCCCAGTACGCAATTATCAGGTCAATACCGACTTGAAAAAGAAGAACTGCTTCATGCGAGGCCTCAATGACCGACTACAACGAAAGATGGCCACCTGTCTTGATCTCTCCTACAGCAGGGCTGTCAGCACCGCACTGGCAGTTGAAGCTAAGCATGTGTCACACCCGGCTTTAAGGAACAAAGCTGGGTGCATCTCATACATGCGCCCAAGGAGATAACATATATAATAACAGAGTGCATAGAGAAAAATGTCACAATAAATTCAGAGTACTTATTACATAGCGGAAGTCTTACAAAAATAAAATATGAATATCGCAGGAACTAAAATTTATCATTGGTGCTAGAAAGCTGACTGGGAGACGCCACCTAGATCAAATCGAAAGCCTCGATGTTAGGCGGCTCCTCTTCGACCACCTTTTCTTCTCCTGTGGGGGGGGGTGTGAGACAGCAAGAGTGAGCTCACACATGTTCATCGCTCAACAAGTTGTGGGGAATATTGTGGCATGAACTCACCAAAGGTGGGAGTTCATGAAGTGTAAGGCTGATCAATGAAATAGAGGCTAAAGCTGAGCATTGCTTTTAGAAGTTGGTCAAAATTTTATTAGCAGTTACTAAGTGTAAGTAAATACCAAACCTTAGAAATAATAAGTAAAAGTAATAATAAAATAATCCCAAATGCAATGAAATGACAAATTAAGTTTAGGTTCCATAAGTTAATCATGTGAGTGTCCGAGGCGCTCATGACCGTGAGCACGACTAGTATACCAGTTTTACACTCTGCAGAGGTTGCGCATCTTTACCCACAAGTCGTGTTACCCATTTGCCACGGAGTTGATCAGACCCCATACACCTCTACCAAGGAAGCGAGGCAGGATACCACTACGAGGCCTTTACAAAGTTCCACTAGCTTCAGACTACCCGCTACAGTTTATAGGAAGCTCTAGTGCAGGAATCCCTCGCCTGACCGCCATCGCAGCAAAATCAACCCAAGGACCTCCCTACACTGACCACTCCCCTATTGCCCTTGCCCCTTTCAGGTAAGGTAGTCATCCACTAGCTTTCCTAGTTAATCAGCCAAGGGCGTCCCATTAAACCCTTGTGGTAGCACTGTTTTCCCGGGTGGTTCTCCATGTTCCCATTAACATAATGATCTTATCATGAACAGTAAAGAATAAATAGATAATAAAAAGTGTAATCATGAGTAATAAATATCTCTATACCCAAATCCACATAAAGCAATAGCTTGTACTACCCAAAAATTTAGTAGTAAAACCAGTGGTGAAACAAGGCATATAGATAGTTAAATCTAGGGTATCCTATTGGGTCCCAGCGAAATTAACCTATGCAGATCATTATGATTAATAAGAACATGAATGGGTAAAGAAGTGATCAAGGGCACAACTTGCCTTCAACGAGCTCCTGCTCAGCAGTCTCTACCAGCTGAACCTCAGAATCCTCCGTAGCTTGCTCGTCTACTCGCATCAACACAATACATACATAGCATAGCAAAAATTAACGTCACACCAAACAAGTAAATAAAATACACAGTAATAATCTAGACACTAAAATAAGATCATAGGAACTGGAATCATTAAATTTGGAGTTATATATTTTGAGTTATGAATTTCCAAAGGTTTTATGTATTTAATACAAGATTAAGTACTAGATAAATTTTAATGTGTCTTTCATGTCAAAACAGAGGCACTAATGGATAGACAATAATATTACAAAAAATTAGGAACTGGAATGGATCAATTTGGAGTTCATATGCATTTTCTATGGATTAAACAAATTCTAGCATTTATTTATGCATCAAAAATCAATTTCTATTTATTTTTAATGGATTTTCTAATCTTCTGGACTGGGCGTCAATTACAGGAAAGCGCAGGGGCTAACGCGAAAGAATTTCCCAGACTCATCGCACTATTCCTATGGACGGCGGGTTATTTTAATAAAAATCCGAGGGCTCTTTAACAAATAGTACCCACGAAGGGGTACCCACGGATCTTAGCCGCCCAATCAGATCTCCACGGCCGAGATCAAATCACTTAGCTGAGCTAACCAGTGAGCGCGCGATGGCCGCTGGATTTAAATCGTACAACCCGCAATACCCGCCGCGATGATCGAATATCTACCACTGGATCTCTTACCAACGGTTAGGATCACAAGCACCGAAGGATTATCCTAGCTCTAATCGCAGCCACACATCCGAGATGGACGACCCAGAGAGCGTCTTCCCCCCACGGATTGAGCACGGCGGCGCCGCCCGTGAGCGACGGTGATGGCCCGCCAGAGCACCACGCCGCAAAGCTCCAGAGACTACGTCAACTACCAAGTGCAAAATGAAATTGGAATATGGGCGGAACGGCGCAGGTACTCCATACCGGTGATGCAGGTGCGCAGACGACGAGCCACGGAAGGAGGCGGACGCGCGACAAAATTGGTAAGCCGCTGTGTGAGTCGAGGATGGCTAGGAGGTCTTCAACGGCACGAACGGGTGGGAGAGGTAGCCACATCGCTCGCGTACTTATGCCCCTACCATCCGCTCAGTTAGCGCACGTTGGCCAAGATTCGCGCGGATTTCGCATCCGCCGTTGCCGCGGAGCTACCTGTGCATGGCCAGCAGGGAGTGTTCATTCGTGTGCACGAGAAAAGAGGCGCCGGGCGCGGAATCGTTGCCTGGCATGCAGAGGATTCCCAGAATCACGCGGCACAGTTGGAGCTTAGTCCACAGCGGAATTTGAATCCATGGCCATGCGGCGGCGTCTGGTTTGACCGCGATGGATGCGGGGGATTCGATGAAGAAGATGAGCACCTGACAGGGCGGGCCCCGTGTTGCCAGTGACTCACGGAAAACGCCCAGCGCGCGCGTGAGAGTAATAGGCCACGCAGGGTCTAGTTTGGCTGGGCTGAGAAGAGATTAGGCCCAGGCTCCTTTATCCAATTCCTATTCTCTTTTCCTTTTTATTTTCTGATTTGAATTCCAATCTTGTGTTGAATTTAGTACCCAAAGTAAAGGTAAACTTTAATCATACCCGTATGGTTGGGTTTATATTTTTATAGACTTTGTTTTATATTTTATAATATCTCTATCTTCCTATTCTATTTTCAAATCAATTTTTGATTTAGGGGTTACTTTATGTCCTCATCCCATTATCATTACATTTTATTCATATTATTATTGCTTTTAATGCACAAACAAAAATCCAAAATGATGCAATGGTTTATTTGTGTCGTTGTGAAGTTTTACTCATTTTTAAACATGACCAGTCACATGTGATGATAAATGGAGACGCACATATATTCAAAGGAGACAATTCCTCCTTTTATCCTCCCTTACAATTTGAGCATTACAACATGCAGGCCCAGGGAAGTCAAAGGGCTTCGGAGGTGACAGGCCCAACCAGGGGCCTAAAAAGCGACAAAGGTTGGTGATCCGACCTTTCAATCAAAACCGTTCTTCATCTCGTCCACCCTCCTACCCCTTCAAACAGTCTGTATTCATCCGCCCTGCCATTGCCCCCACTTCAACAACTCAGCCAAGTGCCCCTGGTGCTCGTTTCCCCGCACTCCCGAGCTCATCAACTGGCTGCTTCAATTGCGGGAAGTCTGGACATTTCATCAAAGACTGCCCATATCTGAGGCAGAATAAATCCAATAATCAACAGAACCCCGGGAGTTCAAGTGTAACGCCCCGAATTTTGCAGTTGATTTTTTTTCTTTTCTTTACTCGCCAAAATTCGGGCGTTACCTTTTCTTTTTCTTTTTTCCCCTCGCTAAACCTTGACCTTTTCCAAAGTTCTAGCGGGATTCGGTTTGGATTTCCCGTGTAAGAAAAACCCTAAATACCTTATGTTGTTTGATGCACCATGCCGAACCCTGCATTTCTTTTGATTGCTTTGAAAGCGCAATTGCATTCATGTAGAAAGATCGGATTTCGAAAATGTGGAGAAGATCTTTTCTTTCTTTTTTTTCTCCCTCTCTTTTTCTCTCCTCTTTTTCTCTCTCTCCCGCGCCGTGGGCCGACCCCGGCCGGCCCAAGCCCCTGCGCCCCCCCCCTCTTGGGCCCAAAGCAGGCCCAGCCGCCCCACCCCCCCCTCTTTTTCCCCAAATCCCCTCTCCCTCTCCCTCATTCTCTCCCTCTCTCCCTCCCCACCCAAGCCGCCGCCCCCACCCACCTCCCTGCCCTAGCCGCCGCCGCTGCCCCGACCCCGGCTGCGCGCCCTCGCCGTCGGCCACCCCCCCCCTCGCCGGTGAGCCCCCTCCCCTCCCCCTTCTCCCTCCTCTCTCCTTCCCCCTCCCCTCCTTCTCCCCTTGGCCGCTGGCCCTTGGCCGCGCCCGGCCGCCCGACCGCGCCGCCCGGCCGCCCCCAGCCCCGCCCGCTCGGCTCCCTGGCCGCGCCCGCCGCCCGCTCGGCCCCCTGGCCGCGTCCGCCGCCCGCCCTGGCCCCTGGTCGCGCCCCCCCTGTCCCGGGCCGGTTCAGCCAGCCTCGGCCCCGGCTCAGCCGCCCCCGGCCCCAGCTCGGCCGCCCCCCCCCCCGCGCTCGGCCGCCCCAGCTCGGCCGCCTGCCCCCGGGCCGGTTCAACCGCCCCTAGGGCCGGTTCAACCGCCCCCCCCTCTGTTTTTTTATTTTTTTTTTATTTTTTTATTTTATTTTATTTACTTTCTGTGATCATAATTACTGTATTTTAAGTAGGCTAATCACTGTTCATGCTATGGGAAAATAGGAAGTTTAATTTAAAATTCCGTTATGATATTGATTCACGTAGTTAATTGTTTACCCTGTGCAATGTTGATCAACTAAAAGTGATTATGTTTCCATTAGTATATATAAATATATATAACAGAATTATTTTGTTAAAAACCAATTGTGTCATTAGTGCATAAGATTTAACCCCCTGCGAGACCTTTCCCGTTTCTTTCTAACCATAACAAATGCGTTATCGAATGTCATACTTGATGCATATTCGCTTTATTTGTTATCTTGTATGGTGTACTGTTCTTTTGTATTAAATATGTGGATGTATGTATGTATGTTTGCGCTCGCATAGAGAACGATCCGGTCGAAGAGCCCGAGGAATTCGCAGGAGAAGCCCCTGAGCAGCAGTCGGTTGGTGGAGGCAAGTGTCCTTTGACCTATCTATGTCCTATTCATTCTTTAATTCACCTCCCGCATTACACATTTATACCTAAGGATTGACTAGCTTTTGTTATCCATGTCCTTGTTTACCTATTTGGGTCGGATTATTACTACTTAGTCTGATGCTATTGCTCAACTCTAATCAATGAACATGATGTGATTATCTATGATACGCTGTTTTCCCTTCCCTTATTATAATGTTGTACTTGTGGTATTCAAGGGGGCTCGAGCGGTTTCTCGAGTGCCTCTCCGTAAGGACCTGTTCTATGGATGACCGCCCGGGAAAACAGTGCAACCATGAGGGTGGAATGGGGTGCCCTTAGCTGAATAATTAGAGGATCCGGGGTGTAGTTCACTTAGCCGTCGTGCCGTCAATGGGGCTCGGTGTATGCGGCTCGCTCTGCCAAGTTTGGGTTCGCCCCTTGGGGAGGAGTGCGGTGCATTTAGGAAACCTAACGGGTGGCTACAGCCCCGGGGAATCTTTGTAAAGGCTTCGTAGTGAATCCCTGGCCATTCACCTCGGGAGTGAATAAGGGTCTTGCAAGCCCGGGCCAGAGAGGGAATCACGGCTTGTGGGTAAAGTGCACAACCTCTGCAGAGTGTTTGAAACTGATATATCAGCCGTGCTCGCGGTTATGAGCGGCCAAGGGAGCTCCAGTGATTAGTGGTACTTGATCAGAGACATTGTGGTACAGGTGGTTATGAGATTGATGGTTCTGGTTATGATTATGGTGCTGGTAAGTGGTATTCTTTCCGTTTGGAAAGGGTACACCGGGTTAATAACTTGGGTTAATGCTAAAACTTGGCTTTCTACTAGTAAGTAATAACCTGACCAACTAAAAGCAACTGCTTGACTTATCCCCACATAAAGCTAGTCCACTACAGCCAAACAGGATACTTGCTGAGTATGTTGATGTGTACTCACCCTTGCTCTACACACCAAACCCCCCCCCCCCAGGTTGTCAGCATTGCAACCACTGCTCAGGCGAAGATGAAGCTGTGGAAGGAGACTTCCAGGAGTTCCAAGATTACGACGAGTTCTAGGTGTGGGTTAGCGGCAACCCCCAGTCGGCTGCCTGTGAAGGCCGCGTTATCTACGTTTCTTTTCCGCACTTTGATTTATTGTAAGAACTATATGGACGTCTCAGACGTATGATGTAATCGACTATTTCCCTTATTAATACTATTTTGAGCACTGTGTGATGATGTCCATATTATGTAACTGCTGTGTACGTGAATAACTGATCCTGGCACGTACATGGTTCGCATTCGGTTTGCCTTCTAAAACCGGGTGTGACATAAGTGGTATCAGAGCCGTGCTGACTGTAGGACCGCTAACCTAGAGTAGAATGGTCGTTCTAAGGACTATAGACCTCTGTCCCTACCTTGACTTTGATATCTCTTCAAAAGTTGGTCCTACCGACCAAACCTATGTTCTACTATATACTATACCTTGCTGAAAATCATGTTTTATTCCAATCCTTCATTTACTTATGATTCATTATTTGCTGGTCATATTAATTCTGTTCTTACCCTTTTGCTTGCGATGTCTTTTGTAGATGGCTCGACTTAGACACACTGCACAAAAGTCAGTCATCCCCTTCTTACCCTCCCGCCTTGCTGAGCGTCCGCTTCGCCGTCCCGTGGCCGGACAGTCCAGCCACTTGGAGAGACTACACCACCGCCTGCGTGAGGAGCAGGAGCGTCGACGACAGGAGCAGCGGAGCTCTTCCCTCTCGCTCCACCAGGAGATAGAGTCTGTGAGGAGCTGCTCCCCTGTGCTTCCTCTGGAGCCGCCCCCTGCACCACCACTGGGCGCCCCAGCCTCTGGAGTAGCTGCTGGAGGAGACCCAGACGACGGAGGAGGCGACGACAGCTCGAGCCACGACACCGACTTCTCTGCTAACCCTGAGCCGGAAGGATGGGTTGCTCGACCCATCACTCGCGACGCTGCTCGCGGGTGTCACTTCCACGATGCGCTCGACACCCTGCTACGTCGGGCATTTGACCGGCATACTTGGTCCGTCGAGTATCGCTGTGTGGTCTACCAGCATAGTCGCGGGGTCTACCCGGACCGCTGGGAGGCGACTTGCTTGGTGCGCTGCCCGGAGGACAGTCTCCAGGGTGCAGAGGCCTGTTCAGAGCACTATTCTATCTCTGAGCGGGACTCAGCTGAGGCAGCCATGCAAGATGCTGCACGGCGTGCGCTTTCGCACTACTGCTCGGTTTTCGGTGGGGCAGCTGACGGTCTTGACCTGAAGTATTACCCCCGCCGTTCATCTGGCAGCACAGGAGGCGTGATTGTCTCACCTGTCGGTGAGGGCAATCCTAGGTTGAGCAGCACAGTCAACCTAGCCGCCGTGCTAAACACGGAGCTGGACCATGCACTAGACGAGCTGAGTAGGGCTCGTGCTGAGATCGCCCTGCTGCGGGCTGAGCGCGCGGAACGTCGTTATCTGGACGGTGGTTCCCCCGCTCCCGTTGGGACTCAGCACCCGTACCGCTCACCTCAGCGTGGACACCAGTCTTATGGCAATCCCGCCTGCAAGACCAAGATAAATCTAGAACCATAGATCGTTAGAGTTGGATCTTGTAATTAATACGAAATAAATATATACATGGAAGCTTCAGTCTTAGCGTTAGTCTCGGTCTTAGTTAGTTTTAGTTAGACAGGGTAGTTTGCTATATCCTGTGCATTTATGTTTGTCATGATGAACTATGTTTGGTTTGGATCTTTGTAATGATTGTCACCAGAGTGTGGGTATCCCCTGCATTTTGGTTTACATACTATGTCAATAAAGTTAGTTATATAGTTGGGAAACCCATTATTCTCCTTTCCTCTTTATCTGAGAAGCTGTGTGGTCTGTGTTGGAGATCAGTGAAGATGCTCATCTGTTCAGTGCTGTTGGAGAATTCTATACTCTTTTCTTATGCTGCAAGCTTTGCCAGATCAGTTCTGATGTGTGGTTGCGTTCTGCAGATGTCAGAGAACAGGCGTAGAGGAGGAAGGCGTGCTCAGCAGGAGCGAGCCGCTCCGCAGGATGAGGTGCCCCAGCAGCAGCACCTGCCGCCCCCGCCCCCGATGTCGATTGAGCAGATGTTTCTGATGCAGACTCAGGCAGTTCAAGCCATCGGTCAGACTCTGGCCGCCATTCAGCAGCAGCAGCAGCAGCAACAGCAGCAGGCTCCACCCCAGCCTCAGATGCCTCAGATGCCTAGAGACAAGCGTGCTGAATTCATGAGAGGTCATCCACCAACGTTCGCTCACTCTTCTGACCCCATGGATGCTGAAGATTGGCTGCGCACTGTGGAGCGGGAGTTGCATACCGCTCAGTGCGATGACAGGGAGAAAGTTCTGTATGGTCCCCGTCTGTTGAGAGGAGCAGCCCAGTCATGGTGGGAGTCTTACCTCGCCACCCATGCCAACCCCGACACCATCACCTGGGAAGAATTCAGATGTAGCTTTCGTCAGTACCATGTGCCTGCAGGTCTGATGACAGTGAAGAAGGAGGAGTTCCTGGCCCTTAAGCAAGGGTCATCGTCTGTCAGTGAGTATCGGGACAGGTTTCTGCAATTGTCTCGCTATGCTCCTGAAGATGTCAACACCGACGCCAAGCGACAGTACCGTTTCCTGAGAGGCTTGGTTGACCCTCTGCAGTATCAGCTGATGAACCACACCTTCCCGACATTCCAGCACCTGATTGACAGAGCAATCATGACAGAGAGAAAGCGCAAGGAGATGGAAGATCGTAAGCGCAAGATCAGTGGACCCCAGCCTGGAAGCAGCAGCCGTCCCCGTTTCTCAGGCAATCAACCTCAGCAGTTCAGGCAGAACCAGCGTCCACCTCAGCAGCATCAGCAGCGTCAGCAGTATCAGCAGTTTCAAAGGCAGTACCCTCAGAATCAGTACCAGAACCGTCAGAGCAATCAGTCAGGAGGTCAGTTTCAGAAGCAGAATCAGCAAGCACCTCGTCTTCCTGCCCCAGCAAATCAGCAGAACAGTCAGGCAGCACCAGCTCAGGTTGGAAACAGGGCATGTTTCCACTGTGGAGAGCAAGGCCATTGGGTGATGCAATGTCCGAAGAAGGCAGCCCAGCAGCAGTCAGGCCCCAATGCCCCAGCAAAGCAGAATGTGTCTCAGCCTGGAGCAGGCAATCGCTCTCAGCAGCGCTATAATCATGGAAGGCTGAACCATTTGGAAGCTGAAGCAGTTCAGGAGACCCCCGACATGATAGTAGGTATGTTCCCAGTCGACTCCCGTATTGCAGAAGTGTTATTTGATACTGGAGCAACACATTCTTTCATTACTGCATCATGGGTAGAAGCACATAATCTTCCAACTACTACCATGTTAACCCCCATTCAAATTGACTCAGCCGGTGGTAGAATTCGAGCCGATAGCATTTGTTTGAATGTAAGTGTGGAAATAAGGGGGATAGCGTTTCCCGCCAACCTTATAGTAATGGGTACTCAGGGAATAGATGTCATCCTAGGGATGAATTGGCTAGATAAGTATCAGGCAGTTATCAGTTGTGATAAAAGGACAATCAAGTTAGTGTCCCCACTAGGAGAGGAAGTGGTGACCGAGTTAGTCCCACCTGAGCCGAAGAAAGGAAGTTGTTATCAGATGGCTGTCGATAGCAGTGAAGCAGATCCAGTTGAGAGTATCAAGGTTGTGTCTGAATTCCCAGATGTGTTTCCAAAGGATTTACCGGGTATGCCACCAGAGCGGAAAGTTGAGTTTGCCATAGAGCTTCTTCCTGGAACCGCCCCCATCTTTAAGAGAGCTTACAGAATATCCGGACCAGAGTTGGTTGAACTTAAGAAGCAAATTGATGAGCTGTCAGAGAAAGGTTACATTCGGCCAAGCACCTCGCCTTGGGCCGCCCCTGTCTTGTTCGTGGAAAAGAAAGATGGCACCAAAAGGATGTGTATCGATTATCGAGCTTTGAATGAGGTCACGATCAAGAACAAGTATCCCTTGCCCAGAATAGAAGATCTGTTCGACCAGTTGAGAGGAGCCAGTGTGTTCTCCAAGATCGATCTAAGGTCAGGTTATCATCAGCTCAGGATCCGACCTTCGGACATTCCGAAGACGGCATTCATTACCAAGTATGGTTTATATGAGTTCACAGTGATGTCTTTTGGTTTGACCAATGCACCAGCGTTCTTTATGAACTTGATGAACAGTGTATTCATGGATTACCTTGATAAGTTTGTGGTGGTATTCATTGATGACATTCTGGTTTATTCTCAAAGTGAAGAAGAGCATGCAGACCATTTGAGGATGGTATTGCAGAGATTGCGAGAGCACCAGTTGTATGCAAAGTTGAGCAAGTGTGAGTTCTGGATCAGTGAAGTCCTGTTCTTGGGTCACATAATCAACAAGGAAGGATTGGCTGTGGATCCGAAGAAAGTGGCAGACATTTTGAACTGGAAAGCGCCAACAGATGCTCGAGGAATCAAGAGTTTCATTGGAATGGCCGGATATTATCGGCGATTCATTGAAGGGTTTTCGAAGATTGCGAAACCAATGACAGCGTTGCTAGGCAACAAGGTTGAGTTCAAGTGGACCCAGAAATGCCAAGAGGCCTTTGAAGCGCTGAAAGAGAAGTTGACAACAGCGCCTGTCCTAGTCTTGCCTGATGTGCACAAGCCCTTCTCGGTGTATTGCGATGCTTGTTACACAGGTTTGGGATGTGTGTTGATGCAAGAGGGAAGAGTTGTGGCTTACTCGTCCCGACAGCTGAAGGTTCATGAGAAGAATTACCCAATCCATGATCTAGAGTTGGCAGCAGTGGTTCACGCACTGAAGACATGGAGGCACTATCTGTATGGACAGAAATGTGATGTTTACACAGATCACAAGAGTCTGAAGTACATATTCACTCAGTCAGAATTGAACATGAGGCAACGAAGATGGTTAGAATTGATCAAAGACTATGAGTTGGAGATTCATTACCATCCAGGCAAAGCAAACGTAGTGGCAGATGCTCTGAGCAGAAAGAGTCAAGTCAATCTGATGGTCGCTCGTCCGATGCCTTATGAGTTGGCCAAAGAGTTTGACAGGTTGAGTCTCGGATTTCTGAACAATTCGCGAGGAGTCACAGTTGAATTGGAGCCTACCTTGGAGCGCGAAATCAAAGAAGCGCAGAAGAATGATGAGAAGATCAGTGAGATTCGGCGATTGATTCTAGATGGCAGAGGCAAAGATTTTCGAGAAGATGCAGAAGGTGTGGTATGGTTCAAAGATCGCTTGTGTGTTCCCAATGTCCAGTCTATTCGGGAGTTGATTCTTAAGGAAGCTCATGAGACAGCTTATTCGATTCACCCTGGCAGTGAGAAGATGTATCAGGATCTGAAGAAGAAATTCTGGTGGTACGGAATGAAAAGAGAAATCGCAGAGCATGTGGCTATGTGCGATAGTTGTCGAAGAATTAAGGCAGAACACCAGAGACCTGCTGGATTGTTGCAACCGTTGCAGATCCCTCAGTGGAAATGGGATGAAATTGGTATGGATTTCATAGTCGGATTGCCTCGCACTCGAGCCGGCTACGATTCCATTTGGGTAGTAGTGGACCGCTTGACCAAGTCAGCCCACTTCATACCTGTCAAGACCAACTACAACAGTGCAGTATTGGCAGAATTGTATATGTCTCGGATCGTTTGTCTTCATGGTGTGCCAAAGAAGATAGTGTCAGACAGAGGAACGCAGTTCACCTCTCATTTCTGGCAGCAGTTGCATGAAGCCTTGGGCACGCATCTGAATTTCAGTTCAGCTTATCACCCGCAGACAGATGGTCAGACTGAAAGAACCAATCAAATTCTTGAAGATATGTTGAGAGCCTGTGCGTTGCAAGATCAGTCCGGATGGGACAAGCGATTGCCTTATGCGGAGTTTTCCTATAACAACAGTTATCAGGCCAGTTTGAAGATGTCACCGTTTCAAGCGCTGTATGGAAGGAGTTGCAGAACTCCGTTGCAATGGGATCAGCCTGGAGAAAAGCAAGTGTTTGGGCCAGACATTTTGCTTGAAGCCGAAGAGAACATCAAGATGGTTCGAGAGAATCTGAAGATAGCGCAATCAAGGCAGCGAAGCTATGCAGACACAAGAAGAAGAGAGCTGAGTTTCGAAGTCGGAGACTTTGTCTATCTGAAAGTGTCACCGATCAGAGGAGTCAGAAGGTTCGGAGTGAAAGGCAAGCTAGCACCCCGCTACATTGGTCCGTATCAGATTCTTGCAAGACGTGGAGAAGTGGCCTATCAGCTCAGTTTGCCAGAGAATTTGTCTGCTGTGCATGATGTCTTTCATGTGTCTCAGTTGAAGAAGTGCTTGCGTGTGCCAGAAGAGCAGTTGCCAGTGGAAGGTCTTGAGGTCCAGGAAGACTTGACCTACGTTGAGAAGCCAGCTCAGATCCTTGAGGTTGCAGATAGAGTCACCCGAAGGAAGACCGTCAGAATGTGCAAAGTCAGATGGAGTCACCACTCTGAGGAAGAAGCAACCTGGGAGCGTGAAGATGATCTGATGGCTAAGTACCCTGAGCTCTTTGCTAGCCAACCCTGAATCTCGAGGGCGAGATTCTTTTAAGGGGGATAGGTTTGTAACGCCCCGAATTTTGCAGTTGATTTTTTTTCTTTTCTTTACTCGCCAAAATTCGGGCGTTACCTTTTCTTTTTCTTTTTTCCCCTCGCTAAACCTTGACCTTTTCCAAAGTTCTAGCGGGATTCGGTTTGGATTTCCCGTGTAAGAAAAACCCTAAATACCTTATGTTGTTTGATGCACCATGCCGAACCCTGCATTTCTTTTGATTGCTTTGAAAGCGCAATTGCATTCATGTAGAAAGATCGGATTTCGAAAATGTGGAGAAGATCTTTTCTTTCTTTTTTTTCTCCCTCTCTTTTTCTCTCCTCTTTTTCTCTCTCTCCCGCGCCGTGGGCCGACCCCGGCCGGCCCAAGCCCCTGCGCCCCCCCTCTTGGGCCCAAAGCAGGCCCAGCCGCCCCACCCCCCCCCTCTTTTTCCCCAAATCCCCTCTCCCTCTCCCTCATTCTCTCCCTCTCTCCCTCCCCACCCAAGCCGCCGCCCCCACCCACCTCCCTGCCCTAGCCGCCGCCGCTGCCCCGACCCCGGCTGCGCGCCCTCGCCGTCGGCCACCCCCCCCCCTCGCCGGTGAGCCCCCTCCCCTCCCCCTTCTCCCTCCTCTCTCCTTCCCCCTCCCCTCCTTCTCCCCTTGGCCGCTGGCCCTTGGCCGCGCCCGGCCGCCCGACCGCGCCGCCCGGCCGCCCCCAGCCCCGCCCGCTCGGCTCCCTGGCCGCGCCCGCCGCCCGCTCGGCCCCCTGGCCGCGTCCGCCGCCCGCCCTGGCCCCTGGTCGCGCCCCCCCTGTCCCGGGCCGGTTCAGCCGGCCTCGGCCCCGGCTCAGCCGCCCCCGGCCCCAGCTCGGCCGCCCCCCCCCCGCGCTCGGCCGCCCCAGCTCGGCCGCCTGCCCCCGGGCCGGTTCAACCGCCCCTAGGGCCGGTTCAACCGCCCCCCCCCCCTCTGTTTTTTTATTTTTTTTTATTTTTTTATTTTATTTTATTTACTTTCTGTGATCATAATTACTGTATTTTAAGTAGGCTAATCACTGTTCATGCTATGGGAAAATAGGAAGTTTAATTTAAAATTCCGTTATGATATTGATTCACGTAGTTAATTGTTTACCCTGTGCGATGTTGATCAACTAAAAGTGATTATGTTTCCATTAGTATATATAAATATATATAACAGAATTATTTTGTTAAAAACCAATTGTGTCATTAGTGCATAAGATTTAACCCCCTGCGAGACCTTTCCCGTTTCTTTCTAACCATAACAAATGCGTTATCGAATGTCATACTTGATGCATATTCGCTTTATTTGTTATCTTGTATGGTGTACTGTTCTTTTGTATTAAATATGTGGATGTATGTATGTATGTTTGCGCTCGCATAGAGAACGATCCGGTCGAAGAGCCCGAGGAATTCGCAGGAGAAGCCCCTGAGCAGCAGTCGGTTGGTGGAGGCAAGTGTCCTTTGACCTATCTATGTCCTATTCATTCTTTAATTCACCTCCCGCATTACACATTTATACCTAAGGATTGACTAGCTTTTGTTATCCATGTCCTTGTTTACCTATTTGGGTCGGATTATTACTACTTAGTCTGATGCTATTGCTCAACTCTAATCAATGAACATGATGTGATTATCTATGATACGCTGTTTTCCCTTCCCTTATTATAATGTTGTACTTGTGGTATTCAAGGGGGCTCGAGCGGTTTCTCGAGTGCCTCTCCGTAAGGACCTGTTCTATGGATGACCGCCCGGGAAAACAGTGCAACCATGAGGGTGGAATGGGGTGCCCTTAGCTGAATAATTAGAGGATCCGGGGTGTAGTTCACTTAGCCGTCGTGCCGTCAATGGGGCTCGGTGTATGCGGCTCGCTCTGCCAAGTTTGGGTTCGCCCCTTGGGGAGGAGTGCGGTGCATTTAGGAAACCTAACGGGTGGCTACAGCCCCGGGGAATCTTTGTAAAGGCTTCGTAGTGAATCCCTGGCCATTCACCTCGGGAGTGAATAAGGGTCTTGCAAGCCCGGGCCAGAGAGGGAATCACGGCTTGTGGGTAAAGTGCACAACCTCTGCAGAGTGTTTGAAACTGATATATCAGCCGTGCTCGCGGTTATGAGCGGCCAAGGGAGCTCCAGTGATTAGTGGTACTTGATCAGAGACATTGTGGTACAGGTGGTTATGAGATTGATGGTTCTGGTTATGATTATGGTGCTGGTAAGTGGTATTCTTTCCGTTTGGAAAGGGTACACCGGGTTAATAACTTGGGTTAATGCTAAAACTTGGCTTTCTACTAGTAAGTAATAACCTGACCAACTAAAAGCAACTGCTTGACTTATCCCCACATAAAGCTAGTCCACTACAGCCAAACAGGATACTTGCTGAGTATGTTGATGTGTACTCACCCTTGCTCTACACACCAAACCCCCCCCCCCCCCCCCCCCCCCCCCCCCCCCCCCCCCCCCCCCCCCCCCAGGTTGTCAGCATTGCAACCACTGCTCAGGCGAAGATGAAGCTGTGGAAGGAGACTTCCAGGAGTTCCAAGATTACGACGAGTTCTAGGTGTGGGTTAGCGGCAACCCCCAGTCGGCTGCCTGTGAAGGCCGCGTTATCTACGTTTCTTTTCCGCACTTTGATTTATTGTAAGAACTATATGGACGTCTCAGACGTATGATGTAATCGACTATTTCCCTTATTAATACTATTTTGAGCACTGTGTGATGATGTCCATATTATGTAACTGCTGTGTACGTGAATAACTGATCCTGGCACGTACATGGTTCGCATTCGGTTTGCCTTCTAAAACCGGGTGTGACATCAAGCCAAGGCAAGGGAAACACGACAAATAATGCAGCAGACAAGAATATGAAGAAAACTGGGCGAATCTACTATACACAAGTGGCCACTACACCGGAGGGAGAGTCAGTTATGATGGGTACGTTTCTCGTGGCCAATCACCCTGCAGTCATTCTATTTGATTCTGGTGCTTTGCATACATTCATAAGCAAGAAGTTTGTGGAAAAATATTGCATTCCCTGCATCGAATCAAGGGAAGGGTTTATAATTCATTCGCCTGGGGGACAAATATTCACTAAAGAAGTGGCTTTCCATGTGCCCGTAACATTGGCTGAACGGGACTTCCCCACAAACATGGTTGTTCTGAAAGGCCAAGATATAGATGTAATTCTGAGCATGAATTGGTTAGCCCAGCACAAAGCTATCCTCAACACTGATTTGAGAACCATCAGGTTGAGCTATGGCCAGGAAGAGGTTCTCTTGTCCATCCCCGTAGCTATTCTAGCTAAACTATTTGGCAGTGTCTATGAAGCCATAATATCGGAAATCCAGGATATTCTGGTAGTATGTGAATTCCCGGACGTCTTTCCAGAAGATCTGCCTGGATTACCTCCAAAGAGAGATGTAGAGTTTGTGATTGAATTGAAGCCTGGTATGGCTCCTGTTTCTAGAAGATCATACCGAATGCCTCCAAATGAATTGGCAGAGCTCAAGACTCAATTGCAAGATCTGCTAGAAAAGGGATTCATCCGACCTAGCTCGTCACCTTGGAGTTGTCCAGCAATCTTCGTCAAGAAGAAGGATCAAACGCTTCAAATGTGTGTGGACTATAGACCCCTTAATGAGGTCACAATCAAGAATAAGTACCCTCTTCCCCGGATTGATATCTTGTTTGATCAGCTTACCGGAGCCTAGGTATTTTCCAAAATTGACCTCAGGTTGGGCTATCATCAGATCTGGATCCGACCCAAAGATATACCTAAGACCGCATTCACTACGCGGTATGGATTATTCAAATATCTGGTTATGTCTTTCGGATTAACAAATGCTCCTTCCCACTTCACATATCTGATGAACTCGGTATTCATGCCTGAGTTGGACAAATTTGTGGTGGTTTTCATTGATGATATCTTAATATATTCCAAGAATGAAGAGGAGTATGCTCAACATCTGCGGATCGTATTAACACGCTTAAGGGAGCATCAACTATATGCTAAATTCAGCAAGTGCGCGTTTTGGCTGGAGGAAATTCAATTTCTGGGACACGTATTGTCTGCCAAGGGGATTGCGGTTGATCCCAGCAAAGTCAAGGATATTTTAGAGTGGAAACCACCAACCACTATACATCAAGTTTGAAGTTTCCTTGGACTGGCTAGTTATTACCGTCGATTCATCCCGGATTTCTCCAAGCTTGTGAAGCCAAGCACAAGTTTATTGAAGAATGATACAAAATTTAGCTGGTCTTCAAGATGCAATGAAGCCTTCGAGCAGCTGAAGTGTTATTGACCACTGCTCCGGTGTTAGCTCAACCAGACATTGAGAAGCCTTTTGATGTGTATTGTGATGCATCAGGCAGTGGTTTAGGATGTGTCTTGATGCAAGAAAGCCGAGTAATAGCGTATGCCTCAAGACAGTTGCGCCGGCATGAGGAACATTATCCAACTCATGACCTGGAATTAGCCGCTGTGGTTCATGCCCTAAAAATATGGCGTCATTATCTACTGGGGAATATCTGTCATATCTATACTGACCATAAAAGCTTGAAGTACATCTTTACCCAGTCAGAGCTAAATATGAGGCAGAGGAGATGGCTTGAGCTGATTAAGGACTATGACTTGGAAATTCACTATCACCAAGGCAAGGCCAACGTGGTGGCAGATGCATTAAGTCGCAAGGCTTCCTGCCATTGTCTTACGATGAAAACCTCTGACATCACATTATGCCAAGAAATGGAGAAGTTAAACCTGGGAATGATTCAACTTGAAACCTTAAATCACTTGAAGCTTGAGTCGGTTCTACTGCAAAGGATAGTTGATGCCCAAAGAAGTGATGAGGGTATGAAACACATTCATGAGAAAATACAGGCCGGTAAAGCAAACTGTTTTAGAAAAGATGATCAAGGCATTGTATGGTTTAACAACCCTATAGTTATGCCCAAGAATGATGAAGTCCGCCAGCAAATTTTAGATGAAGCACATCTTAGTCGCTATTCTATTCATCCCGGAAGCACTAAGATGTATCATGATCTAAAGCAGCATTATTGGTGGACCAAAATGAAGATTGAAATTGCACGCTATGTGGCGAAATGCGACACTTGTAGACGTGTCAAAGCCATGCATATGAAAACTGCTGGTCCATTACAACCTTTACCTATCCCAACTTGGAAATGGGAAGACATAAGCATGGACTTCATTATGGGATTACCCAGAACAGCAAAAGGATATGATTCTATTTGGGTTATAGTTGATCGACTTACCAAGATAGCTCATTTTTTGCCCGTCAAGACGGAGATAGCTCATTTTTTGCCCGTCAAGACGGATCATCCAGTTGCTGTCTATGCTCAGTTATATATTGCTCGTATTCTTAGTCTGCATAGAGTTCCAAAGACCATAGTGTCGGACCATGGGCCGCAATTTGTAGCCAAGTTTTGGGAAGCACTGCACAAGTCCCTAGGTACCAAATTACTTCACAGTTCGGCCTATCATCCTCAAACTAGTGGGCAGACTGAAAGAGTAAACTAGATACTCGAATACATGTTGCGAGCATGTGTTCTGGAATTCCCACAGAAATGGGATTTGTTTACCATTGGCGGAGTTTTCATACAACAATAACTATCAAGAAAGCATCAAAATGGCACCTTTTGAAGCTTTGTATGGACGATGATGTCGTACTCCATTAAACTGGTCTGAACCAGGAGAAAGATGGTTTTTCAGACCTGATATGGTAAAAGAAATGGATGAGAAGGTCCAATGAATTATATATAATTTGAAGGAAGCTCAAGCTCGCCAAAAGAGTTATACAGACAAACAACGCAAACCCTTGTACTTTCAAGTTGAAGATTATGTCTACCTAAAAGTCTCACCAATAAAGGGTGTATCACGTTTCGGGGTAAAAGGGAAGCTTGCACCCCGGTACATTAGTCCTTTTCCTAACAATGTGGACTAGTGGCCTATCAACTTCAACTACCCGAAACATTGTCTGCAGTGCACAACGTGTTCCATGTATCCCAATTGAAGAAGTGTCTTCGGATTTCAGATCGAACAGTTGAAGTAATGGATGTTGCCTTAGAACCAGACTTGACATATTCAGAACATCCTATTCGAGTCTTGGATCAAAAGGACAGGATTACCCGAAGAAAAACTCTCAAGTTTTATAAGATACAATGGAACCAACACATATAAGATGAGGCTACTTGGGGAACTCAAGACTTTTTAGAAAAAAATTTCCTAGGATTTTTAGCTTCAATACATTATGAGATATGTACACTTGTTGTAATAGATAAATAAACCCCATACCACCCCTACCTTGTACAAGAAATAAGGAAATAATGTTATGACACGTTTCCTTTTCCATTACTTTCCCTAGGACTTTTAAATCTTGGGACGAGATTCTTTTATGGGGGGAAGGATGTAACACCCCTAGTGTTACTGCCACTAAAACATGAGCATAACATCATGAGCATTAGCATATCATGTGATTGTTACACCTAGAATGCATTCACTAGGCAAAAATTTCAAACAAGTTGTATTGATGTGACTAGTCATGGGTGAAACCCTAGGGTTGGGTACTTAACCCTAGACTGGGCTTCAGAGTGTCAATGAAGCCTAAATGAGAGAAAACTTCAAAACTCATTAGAAATGGTCATAAGATATCACCATTAATGGACTTAAGTGGCACCCAAACCCTAGAAGTACCAAAAACCCTAAATAGAACCTAGAAAACCCTGGATTGAAACCCTAGGGGTTTATGTGTAAATGTTGCACACTTTTGGACCCTAGTGCAAAAACCCATGGAATTAGAGTACTCTAAAGCATATGATTCACACATGAGAGGATTTCCAAGTCAAAAGATGTGAAATGGGCTTATTTGCAAAAAGCCACTTAATTCCTCTCATGTGGCTAAGTCTGAAAATCAGTGAATATGGCTAACTTTGGAGCTTTGTAGATCTAAAAGTACAAAGAATTTGCCTAGGGTTAATACATCAAAGGTCTAGAGCTACTATAGGTGTACAACTTTGCTTAAGTAATTAAGTCTTGTTGTTATACAAAAAGTGGAGTAAATTGAACCCAAAGTTGGGCTGTCAGTCGACCTTATGACTGAATTCTCATTAGCAGTGAAGTTGGATGAACTTGGAGCTCGGTTTTGAGTACAATTCTGTGGCTATTTGCTGGTGGACACCATAACAAAGTTAGAAAGGGATTATAGGGCAACAATTTCCCTACTGGCCGAAGATCAAGTTGTTATGCAAAATTTGGAGAACGAAGCCCTACAAATTGTCCTGTCAGATCAACTGAATAGTATTTGCGATGGTACAATGTTAGGATCAGATCGCCATGTTCATGTGCCTCACCGACGGCGACCACGCGCGCGGATTCGTGCTATCGCCGCGATTCACGCCCGAATTAAATGCGGATAACGATCACGGGGTGAAAGATCTTGCCGCGGATGAGCTTTGAAGTACTGTGTGCGTGATGGATCATCAGTGCACACCGGCGACGTGGCCAAGCGGCTGTCACCGGCGTGTTCGCCATTCACCGTGAGGGCGCCATGCCTTAGGAAGTTTATCGCGTCGGTATGAGCCGTAGTGACCATCCAGTGACCGCCGTAGTTCAGTCGCTTTGCGGTTGCCACGGTAGATCACCGCCGTGACTCATTCCCCCTCTCGGCCGCCAGCACAATTCTTCCAAATTAAACACCACCGCTCCCAGACTCTATAAATTGAGCACGCCATGAGCTCTGTAGGGTAATTACCCATCCAAAGCACCAGCACTTGCCTCCAATTGTTCACCAGAGACCACGAATTGCTCATTTCCCCCAAATTGGGTTTCTGCCACCGTGAAAAGGTCCTCACCGTGGCTAGCTCGATTCAGGTCCAATCTTGTCCTCTGCTCTCTTGTTTCAGCACTCTTACATGCCACTGATGCTCCTCGACCCATTCAATTGAACTAAACTGCGCTAGATCACTGGGAACACTTCTGTTAAGTTCGCACTGTCTCTATGGGCAGAGTGATTTAGAGCTCGAACTATGAAATTGATCGAGGGGAAACGCTCGTTAGGTGTTGAATTAGGTCTCAGCCAAGTTAGGGCACCAACCATTGCTTATCTTGGCCGGTACAGGTTCACCGGAGTTCGGTTCGTCACCGCTCGCCGTCGAGGACCTTGTGTTGTGAAGAGTTAGAACGTGGAGGGCTTCGGTGTAAACGTCAGTGACTGAAGCAACAGTGTCGCAGACTCTTTCGGATTGTTTAAAAAGCCAGGGTCTTCGGTGCAAAATCGCCGCGCGGGCGCGTTCTGCCTAGGTTGGGCCGGCTCAGGCCAGATTTGGCCCAACACTATTCCTAGTTTTTCTTTTTCTTTTTCTGCCGGGATTAAAGAACTTCTAGGAAATTATAGAAAAATGCTAAAAATGCAAGACCAATTTTACTAGGTTCCTAATTTTCTGTAGTATGATTTTTAGTCTAAGTAGGGAATTATGGAATAACTAAAATAGCCAAAACCCATACTCTTGGAATTTTAGAAATTGATCAATAACTCCAAAAATCACTAAACTTTGTAGATAAACTTTAAATATTATTTAGAAGCCTTGGGTAAAGTTTGGTATGATTTGGACAATGTTTGGTGCCTAAACCCCAAAACTTAATTTTCTAGTGATACCTGCCCTAAGAACTACGGTTCTGACTCCAAAAACCCTAGTTTCCTGGAGTCCCATGAAGGAAAGTTATACTTAAGATACAACTTGATAAACCATTTCTATTACTGCAATTTCATAAGCATTACATAAGCATTCATGATTATATATGGTTCTATATAGAAAACAAGGAAGAAATAGAAGTTGAAGAAGCAAGAGCTACACCACCACCACCTAAAGACCCACCTGCCGAGAACTACTTTTATTTTGACATCTGTGGAGCAGAGCCCGACTCACCTATAACACAAGGCAAGCCCCGATGCATTAGCCACCTCCTTGCTATTTTAAAATCTTTCTCACTTGCTTGATGCATTAGGTGATAGGAGTTGTGTGCTAAACAAATTGCTGCATTCCCTTCCTTGAGAATTTGATTACCTTTCCTTGATCCCCTATTTTATAAAAAGGTTTTTCTTATGCTTAGTCTTGCTCTAGAAAAACAAAATGTTTTGTTTTCAACAAGAGATGGTGCTTCAAGTGGGATGGGATGTTTTCAAAATAAAACTTGATGGTGGATCCATCATGGCCGTGATGGGTTCAACATCGAAAAAGATGTACCTCTGTCAGGTACCAAACTTTGGGTTGAAATGATAAAGCTGGGACCGGGTGGTTGACTTGCACGAGGAGAGAGTCTCGGTGTAGTGTCTCCATCTGAGTCGATTAAGGACCATGTCGATGTGGGCCTGCTGACCGAGGACCCTTTAACTGGTCATATGCCTCGTCATGGGTAAGCTTTGCCTCGGGCAGACTAATACCAAGAATAAGATAACACGCAATGGGAGTGGAGAGATGGCGAGAGTAGCGTGTACCCTCCATGGCAAGAGGCTGGACGGTGGTGTATCTATGCTCTCGGTTGGCATGAACCTGATCTGGTCTTAAGAACCCCGGTGGCGAGTTGACATATGCAAGGGTTAAGTGCTACATATGTCGTGTGATTGGAGATCCTCAGCTGAGTATTAATCGATTCGGATCGCCGTTACTTCTCGGACATGAAGACTTGGTCACTGACTTACACGTAGCATTCCAGTGAACAGAAGGGTTGATAAAAAATTGGCTAGTATAGGCCAAGTGCTTGAACTAGGTTAGAAAGAACTCTAGATTCAGGTAATGACTTAACTTGTTAATAAAGCTAGATTTTAAGGATCCACTCTTAGTAAGCATTTTTGCAAACAGAGTATTGATTATTGATTAAGCCTTACCTTGGCTCCCTCAAGCCAGCATACCCTTGAGAGTCTTTTATTTTGACGGGTAAGACTTGCGAGAGTACACTCCATACTCAGGGTTTTCGAACCCATGTTGTTGTAGGTGAGGAAGCAGCAAATTTTTGTTGCTTTTGTTCCAAGGTGGTGCCTAAGGAAGAAAACTAGGAGTGAAGCCTCGGGAGGAAGTGTCCTCCTTTAAAAACTTTTACTGTTAATTGGGAGGGGTTTTTGCCTCCCAGGGTTTGTAATAATATTACTCCAGCACTCTTATATATTTTTACTGGTCTGTAATAATAATACTCTTTCTATACTTTAATATAAAATAAGTTGCTGTAACTGCTTCCGCATATCCGTTCTTCCGATGTGTTGTAATATCTGCATGACGGGTGAAACGCTCTTAGGAAAAAGGTAAGAAATATAGATACCGAACTTGTCAAGTGGTCAGGTGCATCTATAGGGTTGTCCAAAGTCTGTTAGACAAGGACAACTGTAGGTGGGCCTAATGACTTGGGAGGTTCCGTCACATGAACAGTATCCCCGTACTGTTCACGCTGACTTGTATTCGTTGTACGTCACGCTTGGACTTTTACCTTTTGTCAAGCCGAAGGTACAAATGTAATTGAATATTGTTTCTGTTTATCCATGATAATAAAGAGAAGTACATATTAATAATGTCATATGATTATTCATGTTGTCTTTTATATTTCATATGCTTCTTCTTTCATTAACATACACTGCGATGATGAAGGTATGTCCTTCATGACCTTTGTCTGAAGATCATTATATCCTAAGGGAAATAATGGTTCGAAGGACGAAGGGCATTAACCTTTAACATTTTGTGTTGCCTTGTTCTTAACTCATAGCATTTGAGAACAAGTCCCCAACACCGTACAAGTCCAAACTCGCCACTCTCGGGTTTTTCCAACACTGCTCCGCTATAATTCACCGGACTGTTCGGTGTGCCACCGAACTGTCCGGTGTGACAGCGGAGCAACGGCTCTTCGATGCAACAGTCGACTGCACAGTGCCCCTGACAGCGCTATAGTTTGCGGCAAAAGTCAGAGCAGAGGTCAGAGGCGCACCGGATAGTGAACAGTAGTTGCCCGGTGCGGCACCGGACTATCTGGTGCCACCAGAAGTCAGCGCTCCAACGGTCGACTACGTCAGAACCCTAACGGTTGGGTGTCGTGGCTGGCACACCGGACTGTTCGGTGCGCCCATCGACAGCAGCCTACCCCAACGGTTGTTTTGGTGGATGAGGGCTATAAATACCCCTCAACCACCACCACTTCAACCATCCAAGCATTCAGCACTCTTCATTCAATACAAGAGCAAAGTGCAACACTCCAAGACACAAATCAAAGCCACCGATCCAATCAAAGTCTCCAATTCAATTGTTTTCGGACTTGTGAGAGGATCGTTCTTGTGTTTCTTTGTTGCTTGGTTGGCTTTCTTCTTTCTCTCATTCTAATTCTCAAAGCCTTGTAAGCGAAGCAAGAGACACCAATCGTGTGGTGGTCCTTGCGGGGTCTAAGTGACCTGGGAAATCAAGGAAGAAAGCTCACTCAGTCTAGGTGACCGTTTGAGAGAGGAAAATGGTTGAAAGAGACCCGGTCTTTGTGACCACCTCAACGGGGACTAGGTTCTTTAGAACCGAATTTCGGTAAAACAAATCACCGTGTCATCCGCTTTATTTTCTCTTGATTTGTTTTCCCCTCTCTCCCGGACTCGAATTTAATTCTAACACTAACCCCGGCTTGTAGTTTGTGTTTTAAAGTTATAAATTTCAGATTACGCCTATTCGCCCCCCCTCTAGGCGACTTTCAATAGGTAGAGAAGTGTAGTCTTGGCTAGACTAATTACTTTAATTTACTTTTGTTTTAGCTATCCATAGCATTTAAGCTCTAAAGGAACTTTCACATCTTTCTAGTACACTCTCTTGACCTTACAACCTCGAACTAGGACTAGATCATGAGCCATCAGCAATTCTAGCTTTGATGGACTTGACTTATTAAAATGGGTGTTGAATTACAATCAAGCTACTCTTAACATATTTAGTGCTAGGATAGTGAGATGGAACTAGGGTTAAATAATGATCCATTACCAGAGGTACATCACATCTAACAGATCTCCTTTTGGTTATAGTATCAGTACACGTCTACATTTGAATTACCGCTGTAGGAATCTTTTTATGTTGTAACACACGTGCACGCATGCACACATACACATATCTCTACTATATTTAAGTGGGAAAATCTTCCTTCACGTCGTCCCAACATAATGATCACGCACACCCTCTATCTGCCTCCGTTGTCCACCCTCTGTCCAATGGGTGCGAGTTTGTTTTGCAATTTTGGCACTTGCTACATTAGGCTTCAAACTATTGGCATCTCGAAGATGTCAATTGCTTTATTAGCATTATAATCCCATGCTCTTTGAACATTTGGCATCCAAAGCTGCTGATCGTCATTAGGTGGTGTGCTCTTCCCTTCGTGCTCTCGCTCTATTCTTTCGTTTGCTCAGTCTACAAGCTTCGTCGTGCTTATACCAGAGGCATCACTGTCCTTGTGCGGCTAGGGTTCATCAATGGAATTTCTTGGACACTAGAAAAATAGTGTTCAAACCCCTCTATCCTATAAGCTATGGCAACAGGATACATATACTACGGCCCAATAAATTGCTTGATATAGTACTGCATCAAATGTCTGAAACACTCCCTTTTTAGTTTCAGGGAAAACCGTGTTCATTACTTTTTTCAAATCTTTGCAAGCATCTAATCATAAAGCAAGCATCAGAAAGCTACTAATAACCTTGTGCAATTGTTGAAAGAACCAAGTCTAGTTTTCAGTAGTTTCCACCTCGAAGAAACCGAATGCTTTGGGATGCATCTAGTTTTGGCCATCAACACCTACTGCACAACATAGGTGTCCATTCCACCTGCCGTTCAAAGCACCACAGTGAACACTTAGATATGGTATGTACCGCTCTATGAAACTAGTGATGCAAGGTCTAAGGGCACAAAAGGCAGTCCCTCATCCATTTTGACATCCAACTCAATAATGCTGTCAGGTGACTTCTTCATAACTACTTCTCTCCAAGGCCATAGGAGTGGGAAGCTGTCTTCCCAACTACCAAATAATTGCTTTAGAGCTTTCTCTTTGCTATGCCAAACTATATCATAACCAATTGTGCATCCAAATGTATCTTGCAAAGTTGTTTACAGCTCCTTAGCACCCATGTGTGGTTTCTTCATTAATAGTGGAAGAGCACGCGTCGCTACCCAACCACCTGTTGATGTGGTGGTCTTTCTTTTACCTCTCGAAGTACATGTGTGCTCATTGTTCAAGACAATAACCTAAAAAACATAAGATATATTAACACTATTGGTTCGTACCAGTAAATACGTACATGAGCCAAACTTCTAAAACTGTACCTGAATAGTGGGTGATCCTTTCATCTCTGGCCTCGCATGAATGCTCCAAGCACAATTAGGGCCTCTACAATACCCTCTGAATCAAGTCTTGTTTGTAGCCTCAATGCCAAGCTCAAATTCTTTGTTTATGACATACCACCTAACTGCAAGTCTAAACTGCTCCATTGTTGCATAGAAGCTACTAGGCTCCACAACAGGATTGTTCATGTCATATACAATTCTTCCATCATCTAACACTGAATCAGAACATGGCATGGTTGCTGATTCACCACCTTCTAAATCTCTCCTATTACTTCATACAACATTACGAGTTAATTTTTCTTCCCTTTGATCAAATACCATCTCATCCTTAGTATGCAAACCAAGTTGGATATACAATGCTCGTTCACTAGCAACATCCTGTCTACCTTCCTCGGTCCACCTATCTTCAACTTCAATTGAATCCCAATCAACAAATTGACTTGTATTACAATTTTCTTACCCAACAAACTCATAATTAGTAGTTACTTAGAACAAACTAAGTAGCATCACAAAAAATAATACTCACCTCAGCAGACAGCAACACATGTGACAATATCATCCTGCTCGATACAAGCCAAACTCTAATCCTGCTCTATCGGAGACACATACATTGCCACTGCTTCCACGACATCCTCGATCCCTAATGTAGTTTTGCATATTACAAAAAACATTACAAAAATCAACATACATAATATTGAGCCATTGCAACATAAACAAAAATGTTATGCTGCTATGTGTGAGGGCCGACCATTTTAAGCATACTGTGGGAAGCATCCATGAGCTCGCCAAGGCAACTAGATCTACAGTCGAGGGGAGCAACATCGATGTGGAATAGGAAGATCACGGTGACCGTTAGTGAGCTGTGGTAGTGAGGAGCATCAACAACATGACATCAACCTGATGGCGACGAAGAAGAAGAAAGACCGATAATGAGGAAGAAGAAGAATGTCGACGAGGAGGAAGAAGAATGGCGGTGGTGGGGTTGGGGGGGGAGACAACGGTCACCTGGTCCAAGCACGGGTGCATCTGGTGCACGGGCAAACGGAGCTCGAGGATGGAGCAAACGGAAGAATGGAGCGAGGGGCACAAAGGGAAGAGCATAACACCTAATGACGATTAGTAGCATCAGATGCCAAATGTTTAAAGAGCGTGTCATTATAATACCAAGTTACCAACATAGCAATTGACGTCTTTGGGATGCCAATATTTTGAAGCCCGATATAACGAGTGTAAATTGCAAAAATCTCAACGGGCCCCTTCTAGCCCCTTTCTGCACGCAAGCAAGGTTCTTGCCCAATAAAAAAGGCGCGAAAGAGCCGGGTACTTAACTGTCCTTTCTAACCAATTAAACTCACATTAATTTGTTTTATGTGGATAGATGTTGTAAATATATATATGTAGTGATAATTTTATAATTAGAAAAATATAATCGTTATCGGGCCAAGATGACATGGACCAATTTTATATCATGTTGGACCGGGCCACAACACTATTAAATTGATTGTGGACCACGTCACTATTAAATGTGATATGCCTTCTAGACCGGGGACGTGACACTATTAGATCGTGTTTACCGGCCCGGATCACGACACTATTAATGGGACGTGCCTATTGGGCCGAGCAACAACACTATTAAATGAGTTGTGCCTCAGGCGGGGCCACAAGGCGAAGCCTATTTGACCATCTATAGTTTAGTACCTTCTCTCACACTCCTTGATCTCACGAGCATGAAAAAAAAACAAGATAAAAACTTTATCTTGTCTCGCCTTACACCACATACCTCGTTGTCCAGAGTCTTTAGGGTAAAATACTTGGTGCACCATGAGGTGCAGTCGAATCTATGTGATCCGACCCTAGGGAAGCGCCACCGCATGTTCAAATTCGCATGAGGCGCATCGCCTTATCCACCACGCCGATAGAATCGACACCGCTGCCCATCTAACTTTGCAATGGTTTGGCTCGATCTATAATCTATGGGTTTAGATTGTTTTTAAATAAATATCCCATTAATTAAGATCTACCTATATGATATTAAAGACAAACTAACTACTTATTAACTAGAAAGCTGTAACACTAACATTACAATCATATTGGATGAGTGGCAGTATGAACAGTTCTCGTGCCTAATATGGCTAAATCGTTCGGTACTCTATTACATGAACAATCTTCCACTGTGATAGCTGCTAGCCTGCTACCTTACATTCATCTCTTTATTCTGGCCCAAGACTATAAATGTGAAAAACCAAACTATCCAACTTAATCCAGGGAGAATGAACTCAAGTACTGCGGTCAACAAGAGACCGATTTCTTTCTGCAATTGAGTGTTCTTGTGCGTTTTTTTTTGGGTAAGGTAATCTGTGTTCTTGAATTTTGTTTGATCCACAACTTCTCAATAGATAAACCTCGGTACTCAGGGAGGCAGATCAAATTCCTTGTGCTACTGCAGTAATGTCTGAACGAGCGTCCTGCGCTTGGGGACTAGGACGAGCGGAATCCGCCGCGGCGTCGTCAGCCCCGGCGCCTCGCCCATGTCGAGGTCCTCCAGGCGCATGCCGGCGGGGAGCTCCCATTCGAAGTGGTGCAGGAGGCTGACGAGCGCGAGCTCCAAGACTGGCAGCGCGAAGTTGATGCCGGGGCAGATCCTCCGGCCGGCGCCGAACGGGATGAACTGGTAGTCGGTCCCTCTGAAGTCCACCGAGGGACTGCCGCCCACGAACCGCTCTGGGCGGAACTCGTCCGGTGCGTCCCACACAGCAGGGTCCCGCCCGATGGCCCACACGTTGACGAAGAGCGCCGTCTTGGCCGGAATCTCGTAGCCCTGCACAACCGCGGGCGTTGTTGATTCGTGCGGGACGAGGAGCGGCGCTGGTGGGTGGAGCCGAAGCACCTCTTTGAACACTGCCCTCAGGTACTCCATTTTGTTCAGGTCCGGTTCAGCGATGGTCGTCTGATCGGCGCTGACGACTCGCGCTATCTCGCCTTGGAGCTTGCTCATCACCCGCGGGTTGGCAATGAGTTCGGCCATGGTCCATTCCAGCGTTTGGGATGATGTTTCAGTTGCAGCAGCTATCATGTCCTGCAGACTCAAGAATCGAGTACGGATGAGATGAACAATATTGGATTATCGGCAGTAAACATTTCTTGATGAGATACTGGAAGAGCGTTTCTGCGAAGATAACCTCGATGGTAGCTTTGATGCGATCGTCTGTGAGCTCGAGCCCATCTGCGCCTTCTTCCCGCAGCCGGAGCAAGACATCCAAGAAGTCCTCAGCCTCCTCCCCTGCGTCGCCACACCCCTTTTCCTTGTGTGCGGCCACTATATCGGACAGGAACTTGTCCCACGCCTCGGCCATGTCTTCGATCTTCTTATCGAGGCCCGTCGCCCATCTCACAAACCTCGCCGGTGCGTCCGGCAGCACGTCTTCGGGTTGGAAGCCCGCCATCAGCGCTGCGGAGTTCCCCATCAGCTGTTTCAGCTTCTCTGCTGTTGCCCCAGCGGCACCGGTGGCCGCGCGGGTGACCACCGCGTTGGTGTAGCCGTACAGGAGCTCCCTCATCTCCACGGCCTCCCCAGCCTCCGCGGTGCGGCGTGTCCGTGCGACGAGCGCGGCTACCTCGGCAACCCGTACGGGCGCGAAAGATTCCACGCGCCGCGGAGAGAGGAGGTGGACCACCGCGATCTTCTTGCCCCGGCGCCAGTTCTCGCCGTAAGGCGCGAACGACACGTTGCTGCACCCATACATCAGCTTATCCCCTCCCACGCTGCGTGGGCGGGAGGCGAAGGCGAGGTCGTGGTTCTTGAACAGATCCGCGGCCACGGCCGCAGTGGACACGACCAAGGTCGGCCTACGCCCGAGTTGCAGGAAGAGGAGACCGCCGCCGCCGCCATAGCGAAGCTGCAGCTCTAGCAAGGATCGGTGCGCGAGGCGGCCGATGAGGTGAAGGTGGCCGATCAGTGGTAGCGACGGCGGAGACGGCGGGAGCTTGCTGCTCCTGCGGTTGTTGATAACGTAGAGGAAGACAATAAGCGCGCCGGCGGCGAGCAGGTAAAGAGGCATTGTTTGTTTTCTGCTCTCGTGAGTGGTGACCAGTCTATTGCTGCGGGGAAAAGACTGGATTTTGTTCGGCTTTGGGCTAGAGATGAAAAACGGTCAGTAAATAAAAAAACTATTTATGTTTATATATTTTTATTGAAAATAAAACAAAAACAGTAACTCTAGAGACAAAAAATGGTATCAGTATTTTGAAAATATCGAAAAGGGAGGTTTGGTACGGAAAATATAACTATAACAATCGAAATCTAAAATTCAATCGATATTTATCAACATAAAGTTATCTCAATATAACAAAGTTGACAAAGATCATAAGTTCAGTATTCACAATATAACAAATTCATAATTCATACTATTTTTTCAAGTTCACAATATTACAAATTAATGAATATCATAAGTTCATAGACTTGAAGTTCAAAAGTTAGCAAGTTCATAATATAACAAGCTCCCAATTCACCATAGTAGGATCAATGCGAGTACGAAATGGATAAAGTACGATTATATTTTTAAAATTTATAGGTTATATATCTTTACAATATAAAATCTATTGTACAACACAAGTGCACCTACGTCTTTTACCCAAGCAGAGTAGCAGACCATGGCTCGAATCCCTTCCACCTCTTATTTTAACGATTTTTACAAACACGGCAGGCGATCCACCCTATTGGGCTTCATGGGCCTATTTTGTTTTCGGTAAATTCAAAGAATTTTTTATGGTAAATTTTGATGATGAAAAGAGCGCCACATGTTCTCTAACTTGAACTCAATTTTATTAAGCTTGTTGTGGAAGCTCTTCATGACGAGAGAGGATGAGGATCCTAAGTCCCTGGTGGTAATTGAGGCAAGTGCCAATGTCAGTCTTGGAGGTGAAAACCCGTAAAGTGTTCTTCTCTCATATGAAGCCCTAGACTCCTCTCGTATGTAGTTAGGATTTTGTCTCTTTTGGTTGTTGCGCCATCATCGTAGTCTCTCCATCTATTGCATCTGGAGAGGAGGGAGACGATTGCTCCTAACTTCCACAATGGTCGTCTTCCATCAAAGTCAAGCAGTGCTATGTCTCGGCGCATTCATCATCATCTACTTTGAGCTCTTCCTCAGTCACTTATTAATGACTTTGTACCATTAGCAGCAACAACATCTTCACCACCAAGGTATATAATATAGTCACGAAAGCTTAAAGGACAGTACAGATCTAAGCTCTCATTTAACGTTGTCAATATTTTTTATTAAGATATCAAGAAGCATGAAAGTTTTCCCTATCCTCCTTGGAACGCATCACAAGGATGCCTATGCAAGAGCCTAACTCTCATTCGGTGAACTCTATGGATGGTCTCAAGCTTTTCCCATGTGCAAGTTGGTCTCTAGAACAGCCTTTTCCAAACCACTCCCTAGCGTATTCACAATCAAGTTTTGGCCGAAACTGCATGAGACTAGTTCCCTCTAGTACAATATAGCAGCCACACCACAAATGCAATTGGCATGATATCACAAGAGTACAAGCCACTCCGAGCACAACCATAGTGCGTGCAAGCACCAAGTGGCAAGTGGTTTACAAACAACAATAAAAATTGCGCCTAAACCTAGAGCGAGCAGTATAAGCGGTGGTTTAACTAACTTAAGCACTTTACAAAGCATTCACACTAATTTTCTTGAGCACTTGGGTGTCCAAAGCTACTATAAATGAGCCTCAACTCACTATATATGTTCCTCGTCTCCCACACCACTCAAATAGCCTGTTGGGTTCCTATTTATAGCCCCCATGGAGATATATATGATGTGTTTGGTTCTACTTTATAAAAAATATTTGCTACTAAAATTCTTAAATCTCAACTAAATAGGTACAACAACAGAATATGTTCCTAAAAATCTACATATTCCTCTAGTTGAATTCAGCATCACCTCCTACCCTAGATTTTTTAGATTCCTATCAACCATGTTACTAAACTATCATGCTCTTATAGGATCCATATTTGATAGTTGTTTCAACCAAGCATATTTTAGCTTTCGCGCAACCATCAACTCGCAACAACTTTCTCACAGCTCACAACTATAATCATATTTTTTAGGAATATACAGTTGAACCAAATAGACCCATAGTCGTTACACCCTCAACAACCTTCTCTATGCACCATTTGATTGTCTAACATTTGGTCATTAGCCAATGCATCAGAGTCTGATGACTCTTAACAACTAATGTGTTAGCACTAGTCATTGCTAATCGATGGGTCATTCATTTATAGTGCATAGTCTAATTGTAATACCCAATTTGTAAATATTGAGAAAAGAGTTGATCTCCTTATACATTTTGTCTCTATTTATTATAACATGTGAATAGCTATATTTAAGAGTGAATAATTAGACAAATGACACCTAAATAATTTATGCATCATGCTGGAGTTTATGTGTTTGTGCATCTATAGATAATAATAATAATAGTAATAAAAATACAATAATGTCTAAACAAGGATTTAAGACCTAATGTGCAAATTAGAAATTGGAAATAACATAGAAAAGGAAACCTTATGAAATGTAAAGAAAATAAATACATAAATAAATGAAACCTTTTCAAACTTGTATCTTTAATTTATACACTTGACTTGAGTACAAAATTCACAACAATATTTGAGTTCAAATTGATGTTCAAATTTCAAAGAAAGGAAATCAGAAAAAGAAAAAGAAAAGGAAAAAGGAAAAATATAAAATAGCGCATTGGACCAATCTTGTCGTGGTCGGCCCACTCTCCTCTCAGCGTGGCCCATGTGCTCATGGTGGCGTCGACATACTGGGCCCACTGGTCGGTCTCTCTACGGCCGCTATGCTGGTGCCGCGTTCGTGGACCTGGTGACACACTGGCAACTGGGCCTGCGCGTCAGCCACTCATGTGCACGCTCCCAGTGAAAGGGAAATGTACCATTAGGGCAATTTCTATTATGTTTTGGTGATTAAGTGCCCAACACATTTAATTGAGTTCCTATGTGCTAAATGAAGAGAGAAGTGCAAATCAAAGAGAAGGTATATTTCTAGACTTAGTACAGTTGTTTTTGAATACTAATGAAGTTATCTAAGTGTTAGAAATAGAGAAAAGAAGAAAAGAAAAGGATTGCAAAAGACTGGATGTGTACAGCCAAAGATCAGCTCGGCCTGGCACACCGGACAATGTCCGGTGTGTCCGGTGCACCAGGCTAATCCGCGTGAATAGGCTGCTCTCGGGACTCGACGACGGCGTATGACTATAATTCACTGGACTGTCCGGTGGTGCACCGGACTGTCCGGTGAGTCGTCCGCGGCGAACTCGTCGCTCTCAGGAAGAGGATCAGCGGTGTACGGCTAAAATTCACCGAACTGTCTAGTGGCGCACCGGACTGTCCAATGAGCCAACGGTCGTCTGTGCCAACGGTCGGCCGCGCAATCTTCGCGCAACGCGTGGCAGCTCCAACGGTCGGCAGGGGGCACTGGACAGTCCGGTGCGCCAACTGACCCGGAGCTGCAATGGTCGTCTGTGCCAGAAAAGGAAGGAGACCAGCACCGGACCGTCTACAGTGACTGTCCGGTGGCGCACTGGACTGTCCGGTGCGCCACTAGACAGAAGGTAAGGATAGCCTTCCTTGTTGATCTCCAACGGCTCCTAGCTGTCATGGGGCTATAAAAGGGACCCTTAGGCGCATGGAGGAGCTACACAAGCATTCACTAAGCATCCTAAGGCATCCAGATTTCGTTCCCGCGCATTCGTTTCATTGTGTTTGAGATTTGAGCTCTATTCGAGTCAAGGACTCCTTGTGTTGTCATTTGAGCTCAAGTCTTCTCGTGTGCGTGGGTGTGCTGCGATTTGCGTCTTGTGTGTGTTGCTCATTCCAACCTTACTCCATGCTTTCTTTGTGATCATCATTGTAAGGGCGAGAGGCTCCAACTTGTGGAGATTCCTCGCAAACGGGAAAATGATATAAGGAAGAAAAGCCGTGGTATTCACGTTGATCATTGGATCACTTGAAAGGGGTTGAGTGCAACCCTCGTCCATTGGGACGCCACAACGTGGAAGTAGACAAGTGTTACTTGGCCGAACCACGGGATAAAATCGTGTGTCTCTTGTGATTGCTCTCTCCTTGATTGTTTGTGTTCTCAAGAGCTCGTTTCAAGCTACTTAGCCGTTCTAACTTTCATAACTAAGTTTTGTGGCTCTTAGTGTTGAATTTTATAGGATTACCTATTCACCCCCCTCTAGGTGCTCTCAATTGGTATCAGAGCCGTTCTCATCACGTAAGGGACTAATCGCCCGAAGAGATGGATCCTAAGGGAAAGGGGATGGTGGTCAACAACAAGGAGAAGGAGTCCATCTTCAATGAGCCGAGAGATGACAAGCCCGTTGACTCTGGCTCGAGTCACAAGAAGAAGGACAGGAAGAAGAGGCGCATCAAGAAGATCGTCTACTACGACAGCGGTGAATCTTCTTCTTCACCAAGAGGCGACGACGATGATGACTCGTCTAAAAAGAAACCGGTTAATCAAAACTTTTCATTTGATTATTCTCGTATTCCATTCAATTCTAATGCTCATTTACTATCAATTCCACTTGGGAAACCTCCGCACTTTGATGGAGAAGACTACTCATTTTGGAGTCACAAAATGCGTAGTCACTTATTTTCTCTCCATCCTAGTATTTGGGAGATAGTTGAAAATGGAATGCATTTCGATAGTACGGATAATCCTATGTTTATTAATGAGCAAATTCACAAGAATGCACAAGCTACCACTGTTTTGCTAGCATCGTTGTGCAGGGATGAGTACAACAAGGTGAGCGGCTTGGACAATGCCAAGAAAATTAGGGATACCCTCAAGATATCACATGAGGGAAACGACGCCACCATGATCACCAAGATGGAGTTGGTGGAAGGCGAGCTAGGGAGATTTGCGATGATCAGGGGAGAGGAGCCAACACAAACCTACAACAGGCTCAAGACCCTGGTCAACAAAATTAGAAGCTATGGAAGCACAAGATGGATGGACCACGACGTCGTTTGACTTATGCTAAGGTCATTCACGGTAATTGACCCCCATCTTGTAAACCTCATTCGTGAAAATCCCAGGTACACCAAAATGACGCCCGAGGAGATACTCGGAAAATTCGTGAGCAGGTGTATGATGGTAAAGGAAGCGTGATACGTGGATGATGCTCTTAATGGCCCTCTACCCGTCCATGAGCCTCAACCCGTTGCTCTCAAAGCAACAAGCAGCAGGGAGGCGCTACCAAGCAAGGTGGCACAAGTTGAGGCTGCCTAGCTAAACGAAGATGAGATGGCCCTAATCATCAAGCGCTTCAAGACCACACTAAAAGGACGCAAAGAGTACCCCAACAAGAACAAAGCAAGGGGAAAGCGCTCCTGTTTCAAATGTGGTAAGGCTGGTCATTTTATAGCACAATGCCCCGATAATAATAATGACCAGGAATAAGAAAAGCATGGGAAGAGGGAGAAGAAGAAGGCTTACAAGAAGGCGAAGGGCGTGGCGCACCTTGGCAAAGAATGGGATTCGGACTGCTCTTCATCCAACTCCGAAGATGAAGGACTTGCAGCCTCAGCCTTCAACAAATCTTCGCTCTTCCCCAACGAATGCCACACTTGCCTCATGGCTAAGGAGAAGAAGGTGAGTGTTCGAGATTCCCCTAAGTACTCTACTTCTAGTGATGAGGATTCCTCCGATGATGAAGTAGATTACTCTAGTCTATTTAAAGGATTAGATAGAGCTAAAGTAGAAAAGATTAATGAACTAATTGATGCTTTAAATGAAAAGGATAGACTTTTAGAAAAGCAAGAGGATATTTTGTATGAAGAGCATGATAAATTTATTAGCGTTCAAAAATCTCTTGCTCTAGAAATTAAGAGAAATGAAATGTTATCCTCTGAATTGTCTGTGTGCCATGAATCAATCTCTAGTTTAAAGATTTTGAATGATGATTTAAATGCTAAGCTAGAGGAAGCTAATACTACTAGATCTTGTGTAGAACATGTAGTTATTTGCAATAGATGCAAGAATTTTGATATTGATGCTTGTGATGATCATCTTGCGTCCATTTCTAAATTAAATGATGAGGTGGCAAGTCTTAATGCTCAACTTAAGACTTGCAAGATTGATTTTGATAAATTAAAGTTTGCTAGGGATGCCTACACAATTGGTAGACACCCCTCAATTAAGGATGGGCTTGGTTTTCAAAAGGAAGCCAAGAACTTAACAAGCCAAAAGGCTCCCATTCTCGCCAAGGAGAAAGGGAAGGCCCCTATGGCTAGTAGTTTTCAAAAGAATCATGCCTTCATGTATAATAGAAAATTTGCTAGTAATTCCAATTATAATAGGAGTTATGATAATAATGCTTTTGATTCACATGCTATGTTTGCCTCTAGCTCTACTTTTGTGCATGGTAGAAGTAGGCCTAGAAGAAATCATGTTGTGCATCATGTGCCTAGGAGAGTGTGTAATAAACCTTCCACTATTTACCATGCTTGCAATACTTCATTTGCGCTTGTATGTAAGAATGAAAAAGTAGTTACTAGAAAGTTGGGATCCAAATGCAAGGGAGACAAGACTTGTATTTGGGTTCCAAAGGCTATTGTAACTAACCTTGTAGGACCCAACAAGAGTTGGGTACATAAAACCCAAGTGTAAATTGCCTTACATGTTTATGCATCCGGGGGCTCAAGCTGGATTATCGACAGTGGATGCACAAACCACATGACGGGGGAGAAGAAGATGTTCACCTCCTACGTCAAGAACAAGGATTCCTATGATACGATTATTTTTGGAGATGGGAACCAAGGCAAGGTCAAAGGCTTGGGCAAGATAGCCATTTCATCCGAGCATTCTATATCCAATGTGTTCTTAGTTGAATCGCTCGGGTACAACTTATTGTCTGTGAGTCAATTATGTAACATGGGTTATAATTGTCTATTTACCAATATTGATGTTTCTGTCTTTAGAAGGAGTGATAGTTCATTAGCATTTAAGGGTGTATTAGACGGCAAACT